>NW_009649940.1:1401636-1414011 GCF_000708025.1 Charadrius vociferus
CCTGCTGCTATTCTTTGGTAGTGTGTTTTGGCTGTATCCCATAGCCAAGTGCCTTTTGAACAAAATGAACATCCTAATGGGAAGAGCTTCAGTAAGGCTACCAAGCCCATGTTCCATCCCAAATGAGAGGCATTTTGGAGAGACACGCAAAGCTGAAGAAAGCAGCTTTTCTTCCGTCCTTCTGTTTCTGGCAGTCTTGGTCCTCAGTCATCTTTCTGTCAGTCTCCTGCTTATGCTCAGGGCAGTCTCAGTCTCCTTGGCAGCTGCATTTTTCTGCCATGAGGGAAACCTCATATCCCAAATATTAATGGTCAATCAATTTAGCTGCTGCTGGGAGCTGGCTCTTCGGTCCCTCACTTGCCATCAAGGATTGAAGCACACTTCAAACATGTACACGTTGGATTGACATTAACTGCATTATACTCATACAAATCTGTAATTCCCCAGAAAACTTCTGTAGCCTTAATTAAAAGCTGATATATTGTTACATTTCTTAATGAAAGTTGAGTATTTTTGTATCACTTCACTTTATATTTGAAGAATAAAATAAACCTTAGATATTTTTCCATCTGCATCAGTTAACTGCTAATAAATGATCAACTACTGTAATATTTTTCTCTGATATTTCAATCTGTAAAGGTACTAGATTGTTATTATCTTAAAACTGCAGAACTGAGCCGTATAGGTCCTCATCATTTGCAGTCTTGTCAGTATCGTTATCTTCCTTTCTTCCTGCACTCACTTGGGCTTACATGAAGATACTTTTGTTATTTATATATTAAATATGTTTCTTATGCTTTCAACACGACGAAAATGCCCGTCATGTAAAATATCTGACCTTTAGAGCTGCGACAATAAGAACACGCTACAGTATATTATGAAAATGTTGTTAGAAAGTACTCACTAGACTGAAAGTGCCAGAGTAAGGAAGCAATTTCTTTTATTTGAAATGTGATTTAGATTTATTTATGAAGTTTCTCTTACTTTAAATCTGATTATTTTCCAATCAATTGTGCAACTAAATGTTTTTAGCTCTAAATATTTTTAGTTAGAGCGCTTTCATTCAGAACAACTAATGTAGCTTTAGCAAATTTGCCTGTACATCCATATTTCACTCTGCGTGAAATTCTCTTCCTCCTTAGAAATCATCTCCATGATCTGCTCCTACCCATCCACTCACCCACTAACTCATCGCAAGCACACTTTGTGCCAAAGTGTCTCTCAAATGTATAAAGAGGGAGGATATAAACTTCAGGATTTTTCTCCTCATTCATATTTCCATGTGACAGCAGAGTACAACTACTCAAACTTTTTAATATTACTAGTGGTGCAGGACACTCCAAGGCAGGCACCTCTGGGGAGTTGTCTCTGCTCACATTAATATACACATAGACGAGCACTGGCCAGTGGCACGGGTGGGACTGCAAGTCAAAGGGGATTAATTGTAGGTAACTTTCGTTAGTACGTTTCCTAATTTCTTTCTTCAGGCTGAATACATGAGCTCCCAGGAGAGCACCACCCTGCAGAGCACAACTCCTGACCTATGCAGTACCTACGAGGAAGCTCTTTACAAATTGTCTTTTATTCTTCCACAGCAGTATAGAGCAGTATACTAACATGCAGAATACAATGGACACTGAGGTTCTCTGGCCCCATTTAGGTAGACTGGGTATTGGTTTCAGTTTAGAGTCTGGCTTGCAACTGAATAAAACGGAGCAAATACTCTAAGTTTTCCAGCCTGTACACGGAGAAGTTGTGGGTGTAAAAGCTGCTCAAATAGAACAAAAAGATTTACTTATTATAATCAAGGATCTCTGTTATTTTTCTACATTCCTCCTGCAACTTCTTGCCTTAGTTTCCACAGACAGATTACATTTAAAACTAATATTAGACAGAATACGAATGTTTCCATATTAACAGGCAAAGAATTTTTAGTGATGGTGGTTATTACAGAAATTTGGGAAACCTTAGCTATAGCTAATCGAGGCCATTTCCCAGGACAGAACAGCGATATGACTGGCATCACTTATAGGAATTAAAGATTTGTATTACAGGATTTCTAAGACATTATTCCTATTGTATGATGGTGTGCATGAAAGGATTAAGACTTATTGCAAAATTCCAAGCAATAAACTCTATTAAATCACATAATATAGAGGTTTAGTTAATTTGGAATTTTAGAGCATTTTAAAACATTTTAGTGCTAGAATTTGCACTGTCAATCAGGCAGCATAGCTGTCATTTTTACGACTTCAATATTTTTGGGTTTCATATACTCTGAATTGTCTCTTGGAGTCAGATAATAGCGACAAAATTTAACTCTTAAATAAAAAGGCTTTACTGGAAAAAGACTTGGATATCCGTTCATTTGAGCACAACAAACTTCAGGGGGGGGAAACAGCCTGACTTTCACGACTTCTTCAGTCAGAAAAGTACTCATGTGGTTCTGTCGTCATGCATGAATTCAATATGGAAATTAAAAGTCTTAAGAGGGAGAGGGATAAAGAATTCTTTTTGCTAGGAAAAAAAAAAGTCTTACGTTCTCCTATAGAAGAGATAGAGTTCAGTTTCTCCCCACTGCCTGCACCTTCATTTCAGGAAGCCTGTAATGATTTAAAGGATGCCAGGTTGGAGCTAATCAATGTCATGTCTTTCCTTCTGCAGAAAAAAACCTACCCAAAACCATTAAAAACCTCAAAGGATAATCATAGCCAGTTTACCATTAGGATATGATGGTTTCTCAGACTTTTCCAGGATACTGGAAATGTTTCTTTCCTCAAGAAAAGCAGCCATAGAATTCAAAAACTGGAAAAAAAAAATCCAACCCAGAAAACAAACCCAATCCCAAACCCAAAATGAAGGAAAACTTGAAAACTGAAACAATCTTCTAAATCTTATCATCAGTCCTCTTTGATCTTCAATTACTTCCTTACAATTAAAGATCCCTTACAAGTCAGAAACATTCTCAACCGGCTTGTTGAGGAGGACTGCAAAGTTTGACTAGTAAAAAAATCTTAGATATTATTAGGCTTAATTGTGCCTTGAATAAGTTCCCCAATTTTGTAACAACAGAAAATCATTTTATAAAATAATCTTTGCAAACAAGCAACACAAACAAGAAGGCACTCTTCATTTTGACCAAAAAAGCCTCTTGATGCTAGCTTACCTAAGTTTGTTTTAACTTCTTTGATGTTAAAAGATTCCAGACACATACAAATATAACTAATGCATAAATTTAATCCAATAAAGCAAACCATTGTCTGAGTTGTTTCATATAACTTGTGATACACTTCAATTGTCATATATGCGAAAATTGATTGAATGCCTGACTGTACTTGCCTTCAAAGAGACAGACAAATGCTAACTCTTTCAACGCAAAAAACCAAATGTTGGTTGGTTTGTTTTTTTCTAGTAAGTACAGGTTTCATATTAGCAGTGAATTTCTAATCAACGTTATATGATATAATCTCATTTCTTACTCTGAAGCAGAAAAATATGCAATCTCTAGCAACTTCTTCTGAGGGCAAGTACAATTCATAATGAAAATTAATTTCCTATTTTTATTTCCTATCTCCTACAAATAACAAATACTTGTAACACAAGGACAGATGTTTTTAATATATTCTGTTATCAGATTAGAAACACAAGCAAAATGGATGGAACTAAATCCTCCAGGATAAAGGACACAATGCATAATGCTACACTCCTATTAGCATAACAAAAATGTGTAAATTATGTTGGTGCTGAGAAAACTGGGAATACTCCTTAAACAGAATCCAGACGGAAGATATTTGAGAATATTATGAAACCTAATCTTCACATTCCATTACAAAAACAAGAAATCACTTAGTAGTAAACAGTTCCTCTGAATCAAAACTCATTGGAGAATATTGTAAGAAGTAAGGTGTATCTTTAGAAATTGTCTACCTTAAAAATACATATTATAACTTAGTTCTGTTTTCTAAGTATGACATTAGCGCTCTGGGATTCCTTCAATAGTACCATTTGCCACTAGAAACAAGAAAATGAAAAAAACCCCAATGTTTTAAAATAACATGATGGATAGGATGGAATAAATATATTTTATTAGACAAATAATATTGGACTTCCTAATAATATAACTGATGAAAATTGTAAAGGTTTGGCAAGTGTTTTGGAAGGCAAATATAGCAAACCTTCACAACACAGCCACAAAGTTACACTTATTACATTTCTGTAAGACTACAACTTCATACCCTATATTAAAATTCAATTTCCTAGTGAAGTATCATCTTACTATTGCAATTTGATGAGATTTTTTTTTCACCAGATTCCATTAGTATGCGGAAGATGCATGTGTTTCTAAGGTACAACTGAAGTTAATCCAGATAAAACTAGAGACAATCCAAGGTAAACCTGAAATTAATATGGAATTTGGGTCAGATTCTGGTCTTGAAAATATTTTTTTGAATTTTCTAAGGCTTCTTAAGGGAAGCAGTCAGTTAATCTAATTTCTGCTAACTAAAAACTTAAGCACCTTCTTTTTATTACCAGGCTCTCTTCTCAGTCAGAGAAGAGAGACCTGAACACCTCACAGAAAATATTTCTCCCACCCTAAAATAAACATGTAAGAAGTTACAGCATTGTCTAGCGAAGAATCTGTCTCTTGAGGTATTGTCTAGATAAAGTACACCACCAATCACTTAGACTAAATTCATAATTTCAAGGCAGTTGAAGTCAGTAATGACTAAATTCACACTGACTCATAATGAGTACATTATGTAATCAATAAGTCTAAAATATAAAAATCTCCTAGGTTTTAGTTATGTTACTCCTTTTGTTCTGAATGGGAAGAGATCAGACAGAGAGAGAAAACGGTTATCCCAAGGCTGTATTTATGAAGCAAATGCATTCCTCCGTCAGCCTTTGTTTTGCTAAGTTCATCAAGCTTTTATTAATCAATCTACCATCCCATATCAGGCATTTGTTCTGGCCTGAATGACATACTGATGACAAGAATTGTCAGTTGTATCCTGGGCCTCTGATGTGACTATTCGCACATCTTTACTGGAAGAATCCTCCTCCTCACACAAGCCAGAGCGGTATGTGGGGTTTTTTTTTACCGCAGGACATTAGACTCTTCTACTTGTTTTGTGAGCATCTAGATCTTTGTCCTTAGTTACTAACACCTAAAAGATCTGAACAGTCAGTAAAAGTTATGTGGACTTGTGGTGCATGAAATGATGGATTTTAAGCTTTGTTTCCTATGTAAATGAGAAATATATAATCACAATCTGAGTTTTTTGTTCATGTGTCTATCTGTCTCTTTGCCCTCTCTAACTCTCAAAAAACCTTTTAAAAGTAGTGCCCAAGGTCAATTAAACAAAACATCAGTGAGACTGAGGTTTCAGAGATAATCAGTTCCTACGTATTTTGTGAAAACAAGTGGACAAATGAAGGTTCTACATTAATTCCTTCCAAAGGCTGTTAGCATGGATTCAGCTGCTTCTGGATGTCAGGAAATCCGGGCTAATCTTAAAATTCTTACACTAACTTAATCCATCACCAGAAGTTCATATCTTTCTGGTCTCATCTGTGTAATGTTATTTCCAGTTAGTAGGGATGGGCTTTCAGAGCGCTCCCTAAAGACTGAAGATGACTTACTTGTTAGCAATGATGACAACATGGAACGTTTCAACAGAAATACTGAGATCAGATGCTTATTCGCCAATTATTCTTTCACTTTATATTCAAAGCTGAAATGTAATTCGAGGTAGTTTCCAGTTTACATTTGCAATCTTCAGGTTGTAGTGGCACAGTTTAAAAGTAGTGTTGATGCCTTAAAAAACGCAGAGGAGAAAGTGAGACTAGCTCCAGAGGACCACTTGCTTTTACAAATACAGTACCCTTCATTGTCTTCCATCCATATGTTAAAAATCCTGTTTCCAAATACACATAAGCAATTCAAGTACTTTAAGCACAAAAGAATCAAAATCTGGACAAAGCTTAATTTTTCTGTATTTGAAATAAAAGTACAGTGAATAAGACAAAAGTACCATGCTGCTTGGAGTAGATGAGATACAAAGAACCAAAGGAACCAAGAGAAAAATATTGGGAGAGACAAACTAGAACATAATTTGAGATTTCATTTTCTTTCCAAAGAAAGTATTTTATAGGAAATGAAATAAATTGTACAGAAAACAGCTTTTAACCCCTAAAAACTGCATTTCACTGGCACCTGAATTATAATTGCATAGAAGTAAAGATTCAAGCAAATGGTTAATGATTTAATTTAAAAATTCTTCACTATGAAATTAACAAATATAATTTAATTGGAATTTCTTGCATGATTAATAGGCTAGATTTTCATTCTTAATTCCATCATGCAGTCTGTTAAATATGGCCTTTTTGTTACATTATTTTAATTTCCTGAGAGATCAAGCTGCTATTGCATGCAGATTGTGTTATCTAACACCTCATATTATTATTTCTAATTTTCATATCTATTTGATTAATGGTTTACTTTGATCAATCTTACGTACTAGGAAGACACAAGCTGATCATCTTTATGCCCTCAAGTAGAACTGCTTGGACTGAGGGAACATGATGATGTGATTCAGAATACAGAAGTGCGCTGATGTAAAGTTAAGCGTACTATAAAATCTTTACTACTACCAAAAGCTATCCTGCTTTTAATTTTGATAGTGAAATAAAAGCCACAAACAGATAATCAACCACAGGCACATATACTCGCTAGGTGTACTGCAAAGTGAGATATTATTTGGGGGATTTAATGATTAGCTTTTTCCCCATGGATATTTATGTTTAAAGGTGTTATGGTTATGGAGTCATATACATTGCCTTGCAGTCTTTTCTTCAAGACTCATTCTTACATATGCAAAAATTACTAGGTGGTGAAGCCATCACTCTACATAAGTCTTGCTCCAATGAAAGGAATTTTTTGCAGCCCAACAAGATGTGGAAATCAGCCATGAAAACAAGCAAATCCCTAAGACGTTGAAGGTTTCTCAGAAGCCACTAAGGGCAAACACACTGACAGGACTGCTCTTATTCGTGTCGTGTTCATAAGCATGAACCCAAGCCAAGGCAGGGAGCACATCATACTGGGCGCTCCAGTTCTGCAGTTCAGTCTACATTCATGAGACAGAGCAGTACTGACACGGGTGCTGTTCAGAGGGAAGAGGCTGGGAATGCACACAGATCCTCTTTGCAACCACTTCTAATAAAAAACAGTGGCATAGAGCTAGCAGCATTTAAATGGATTATTCTCTTTGTAGAGATTCTTTAGCAAGAGGAAGAACCTGTAAAGATGTGTAATAGCAGTGAGTCATGCCTGTTACCATACGAGCATGCATGCCTTGGATACTTCAGACAATTCTAAGTTTATTTACAATACAGCATTACACACGGTTGTACTTAACCACCTCAATCTGCTATCACAGAGTTTACACAGTGCTTCCCCCAAAAACACACACAGTGCTCCATCTTCTCAAAGAATTTTCAATGTTTGGGAATGAGAGATGCAGAGTGACAGCTGATCAGGAAAGTTTATTTGAATTTTCCAGATAGATAGATACGAGAGCTATACCTTGCGCTCCAGGAGCAGTCTCTGCCGTAGAAGCCACTGGAGCCTCGTACAAGAGTTGGAAATTCGTATAGAGGAACAAAATGCATGTACCTGGAGAAGAGAGAGCAAAGTTGCACTTTCGATGGTGCTGCACTGTTGACTTTTTTCCTCTTGTTTTTACGGATTGTTCAGCTAACGCCCAACAATTATCTATGAAAGGAAGACTTCTTAAAAATCTTCGCAGATGTTATTATCCAAATATATTAGATAAGTGAATATTTGCCTTTTCTAGGTTCATTTTAAAGTATATACCTTTTTTCATATTTTAAATGCAGTTATATGTATACGGCCTTTCCCATTTTACTGTAGTGTATTTTAATTAAAATTAGTTCATTGTTTAACAGAAACTTTTCCAGCTCTATAAAAAATTTAGAAATCCATTTGCTTACTGAAAAGATTTTAAATATTTATCTTTTTTCTACAATATCCTTCAATATCTCATCATTAAATGATTACTTAAGTGATTTAAGACTCTGAAAAAGCATTTTCTAGCAAAATGTCAAATAATATGAACAGAGCCCAGTAACAAACATTGCTAATCCAGCCTTACATACTTCAATATAGTGGATACACTCTAAACAGTTCTCTTTTAATTTCACCTCCATTTACTCAAGCCTTTTTCCCATAAACTTATACAATTTCTAACTTTTATTATTGCCAGACACACACAAACACTTGCTTCAGATGATCTAGGTTGAGACAGTTTTTAAATTTCTTACAAACGTCATACTAATAAGCTCAACGTTACACCATATGAGCTTGAACCTCATTCCATTAGCAGTTTTCTAAATGCATACTGTGTACACATTCCTGAAAAACAGCTGAAAATTGCACTTCATAGGCAGAAATATAAATGGTAGGTGCACTGAACTGTAAACTTCTAGAGTGGTTAACTATGACAAGCGTGGCTGGTAACTGAATTTCTACTCTCTCTGCACAATCAGATTTCGAACTGTAAGATACTTGGTAGTGTATGTTTATATTGTGCATTTAATGAATTATAAAAGCCTCACAAAACAAGATGTACTTTAGACAGAAACTGGCATTATGGCATCGTGACAGTCCCTCAATATTACTTCAGTGTTTGATGCCAGTATGCTCAAGTTGCACAAGCAGTGTGGGACCAATACACATTCTGCAAGCTAAATAAGGCTTCCACTTTTTATACAAAAAGCAAGAGAAAGGTAAAGACAGTCAGTATTCTGCCAGACATTTGATAACCACACTCTACTCTGTGCTGTGGGCTCTCAACATAGATAAAAATAAATGTGCCAGAGAGATGCATAACTGAGCTTTCACGTCTGTGGTCCCTTCAGCTAGGCTGGAACTAGACAGTCGGGATTCACAACGTATTCACAGAAAATAACTCATTCCAATAATTCAATTTAATTGACTGAACAAATCAGAAGGTTTGTTATTTCTGTAAAAAGGTGGTCATGTTTTCAAGCTCTGAACAAAATGACAGTTGGTCAAATCAGTTTCATTCTAAGTTTCTCTGCAGAATAGCTTTCTTTCAACTATGGATTAGTAAAACTGGAATAACTTACAGACATTTTCACATTCCAGCTGCACCACTTTTTTTCTGGTCACCATTTTCTGAGAGCCTCATCCAACACAAGTACATAAACGTAGCTTATGAGGGAGAGAGAAAGACATGCAATAGAGAAAAAAAAATCTACACATTTGCACTGAAAACTACAGATGCATTTTTCATTGTACAGATAACATATATATGCATACACACACATTTTTACTTTTATGTATTGCTTCATGCAATTGTGAATTACGGCCTTTTGCAAAGAGAATTAGAAGGTTATGAATGCACAGAATGATATGTCCTTTAGAATAGGATTTGTAAAATTATTGTTCACAATATGCAATAGGAATTTCTTTCTTTCTGTTGAAAGACAGAAAAAAGTTAAATAAAGGTATCTAGGGGTTTAGAAACATTTACTGTGTCAGACAATTCAATAGAAAAGGGCTCTACTGTATTATTACTTTTTTCTCCACTGGGGAGACCACATATGCATCATATTTTTTCCTAGCTAGTATTTTTCATACAAAAGGCAGTAATATAGCTTTTGAAATTTGGTAGGTATTAAGATAAGGAATCTAATTCTAAATGTAACTCCAAGATTTCTTGAAGCTCAGCTATGCACTGCATTGGGGGAATTATACATTTATTAGTTTCAGTTCACTCTTTATTGCACTGAAATTTTCTGCTTGGTTCTTTCCTGTGACTTGATCAAGCAGGGCTGGTTTTTCTTTCTAGTTTTTTGATTTTAATAAAAAAGCTATTTTGGACTACAACTCTTCATGACAATTAACAGCCTAAAGTGCATGCCAGGAAAAGCTTACAAAGACCAACAGCAAAGTCTTGACAATGCAAAATGTTGCGCGCTTTTGACATTGGATGTGTGTTGCGGATATGTGGTGTCAGAATAAAACACCCAGATAGTGTTGGCAGTCTTACAAGCAAACCTCTGTAAAACTCCTCAAAAGGCTGCCATCATGGGCCTGATTACAGACTCTAGGGTGCAGTTTTACATTAGAAAGAACATGGGATATTGTCTTAAAATGTACTGAAATGGTCTGAATCACATCAAAGTTAAAAAGGAGTACCAGAAGCAGTGAAGCGCTGTATAATACAGTAGCATATCTCCTGCACAACACTTTCTACATATGCCCTAACTTAAAATAAAGTCCTACGCACATCAGCTGCTGCGAGCCGTGGTCACATTTGTAGAAAAAAATGGTGTGACAGAATAGGAAATACCTGTGTATAACATCACTCTTTCTTCCCTCTGAGTGGAAAACTGTCCCGCAGGCCAAGCTGCAGTCAGATTTTCCAGCACAGGCAATGGTCAAATCTGGGGAATGTACAAGACTCCTTGCTGAATGCCTGCAACTGAGAAGCTATTGAGACCAGTTTAAAACACTGTTTTTAATTATCCCTCAACTAATGACCTAGTTCCATGGAACATCAGTACTTTACAGAGGTCTAACCCTATTAAAGCAACTGAATAATACAGACAACATATCTGAGAGATACAGAAAAACTAAAGAAGAACTTGACTCTTTAATTATCACTCACATAAACGCTCATTGTAAACACAGGAAAGTGACAGAGCCTGGATTAATAAGAGAAATGGGATCATTGGAAACGTTTTCTCAAGACTTGTGCCTTCAAAGATATCTCACGTGTGTGAACAAATGCATTTGAGTTTGAGACAGAGTTTCTACTCTTTTTTCAAATTTCTGTCCAAATTAGCAAACTAAAGACCTGAAGTTTCCAGCTCCTAAGACTCCCAAGGTAGCATCTGTGCTTGAGAACATGAAGCCTTCAGAAGATCCCAGACACTAAAACCTTTCAAGAACCACGCTCCAACGAAGAGTGGCATGTTTGCATCCTAGAGTATATTGTCCTTGGAGTTTCAGAAATCTGACCAGACACAGCCAGGGACACAAAGACTGGGTCCATGTTAAGTGGACTGATCAATCACAGTGCTTTGAGGGAAAGGACCAACTTAAGAACAGGTTACAGACAGAAAAAGCGCTGTTAGACCTTTGAGGTGAAAATGACCTTCCTGCCTTTATTTGCCTCTTCTCAGTTTTCTTTTCCTGAGATCACTGGAAACTCGCAGCATCTGATTTACTCTGTTGCTTAACAGATGGGCTCTGCTGGCAACTTTCATGGTCTGAGTGCCATTCTTGGCTGTTATGCCAAAATAAAGCAATTCTCTTCTCACCTTGTATAGTGTTTTTAATTTGTCTTCCAGGTTTCTCTATTGCTGCTATTACATAAATAAAAGCTACCCAAAAAGTTGTACTAAAAATATTTTGATAATTTAAAATTACAAATAGCTGTTAAACATAAATATATAAGAAGAAAAAGAAGACTGTTATTTTGATCCTTTGTATTTGATCATTTGAAAGTTGGAAGAAGGAGGAAAAAATCTTGGTCCTTACCCCCAACAGAGAGAAACTAATTCTAATCTGCCGTGTTTTGAATTGATGATTGAAACATTTTGTGATTATACGTCAAATGAACAGTTTGGTTTTTTTTTTCCTGTGGCTGTATTTTAGTAAGGATGAGCCAGCCTTAGCTAGCCACCGCTACAGTGCATACAGTGTGTGCACAGCCCTCGTTTTCTGCTTTCTGACGGGTGGAGATTGTTAACAACCGGCTGTGGGGCACATGTCTCATGTTTACATAGAGGCCAGAAATCAGGCATGTGCCTGTGCCTGCTTTTCCTAACTGATTTGCTCCTGATCTCTAGTGGGATTTTTGGATTATTGTTCTGAGGTACTTAACCATCTTCACCATCTGTACTGGCACAGTGGGTGCCTAGTATAGACAGTGCAACTTTAAGGCATTGCTACAATGGAGTTGGGGAATTTAATTAAGATGCTTCAGATTTTGCCCTGGGCCTGCAAACTGGCTGTCAGAGTCAACTGTACAGTACGATACAACACGGAGAAAAGGACTTGAGTTCTTCAGACTAGTCTAAGACTACACTGTAGTCTCAGATTTGTAAACAAATGAAAGAAAATCGTCATCATAAGAAGTATTCTTATTATGTCCTGATAGGGTTATCGCATCCTTTTAGAGACAAGCTATTACCATTTTCATGTTTTAGTAGAATTTATACAATTGGCAAAAATGTATATTTAGTCTTAGATTAACATTTTACAATATTCTCCAGCATTTTGCTTTTGCTTATCTAGTTCCTTTATTTAGCTAATTT
>NW_009649940.1:1414030-1418292 GCF_000708025.1 Charadrius vociferus
GAGCTTCTCTCATCTCCCCAGTTCAAGTTGCAGGGAGATCAAGAGAGAATCAAATCCATCCATTTTACATGTCTTGAGGCCAAACATCTGTCTGAATGGGATGCAAAATATGTTGATAGATTGTGGCTTGTTGTTCATGACTTGTTTTTTCCCCTCTTCAGAGGCCCGTGATGCATTTCATTTAAAGTTACTAAAATGAATTTTAAAGGATGCATCTTACAGATGTTAAGCACGCCGCTTCATTTTGACTAAATTCTCTTAGGACCCAGTAAGTGTAAAAAGCCATTGAAAGTACAAGACTGTTTCTCTAAATGAAAGGTCACATAAATGTACAAAACCTCTCATTTTCAAAAATAAAAGGTAATAATAAATAGACTATCCTGTGTTCGTGGAAGGTTATTATAAAGAAGTCTTTTTTTGATTCAGCCTTCAGTTACAAAGAAACTGCTGTGGCACGCAAAAGAAGATTAACAGATGGATGGGTTATAGCTAGATCTTAATAATAACAGACATCATCTGTGTCACAGCCTTCAGGAAAACAAAGTGCTTGTTACCATTGTCTTTGGATCTTCTGTTACAATTAAATGTTTCTTTAGCATATGTGAAAAAATAAACCATGAGTATTACTCGATGTTTGGGGTGTTTTGCTTGTTTTTCACCCGAGAAGAAAATGGTAAGGCTTCCTCTTCATTTAACTCATTTTTAACATATATTTTGTTTTGTTTTGGACAATACACACACAAAAACTTTAAAATGAAACAAGGTGAACTGAATAAAAGAGGGAAAAACCTATTCACTGAGAGCAGTCACGTTAACAGCAGTGAGCAATGCAGCTTTGAGCGTGCTTCCTTCTTCGACCACTCTGCCTTGCTCTCTGCAAGGAACAAGTGTACCGTCACTCAGAATAACGAAACACTCAATCTCTTCTTCAACCGAAATCAGATCAGCTTAATTTCACAGGGTAGGCAAGAATTATTAAACACTTTAGACAACTATGCAAGTGTCCTTTGTTTTACAGTCAAAAAGGCAAGGTATTTTCAGCTAGACTGCACACAAAAATTAACAAGCAGATCAGACTTTAAAAAGGAATGAATAGAAGGATTTCTGTTCAATTCCAATTTCCTGAAATATGTATAGTTTTTTTTAAAAAACAACAGATTTTTTTGAAAGGCTATGAACAGACTTACTGCTAAAGTAGAGAAAAACATAGTAAGCATAGTAAAAACTAGGATTTTTAGTCAATCTTCAGTAGTAATTTTCCTCTGTATTGGAACAGATCTTATCTAAAAGAAAGAAACTTTACAAAAATTGACCAAATCAGGTGAGAAAGAGAATAAGATTAAACAGAAACTTTACAAAATGTGTGAACAGTTGAAGTAATGAAAATTTAGAAAGCATGTCGTTACCACAATACATGAAAGCATGAAGACATTCTTGAATGTGTCTAGAAAAAAAATGGAAAAATTATTTTTAACTAGTGAAATGTAACTTAGGCTATTATGTGACATTGAATTCTGACCCCATGTTTCTTTATACCTCTTCCTTTTGGACAATACAGTTCAAGGGTGTTGTTCTGCCACTAGATGAATTAGCCAGGAAAAATACCATAATGATATGTACACATTTTACAACCCACATTTCTCCTTTCATTTTGGCATGGCTGCTTCACACAACATGCTCGTGAACAGCAGAATGAGATGAGATGACAAAATAGCTTGCAAGACTATTACAGGCTAGGAGAGGAGGACGAATGGGTATCTTGCATCTATTTGTGGTTTATACTGCTGCCAATCACTGCAGCATCTCAGCATGACCTCCAATTTCTTTTAATACAAATTCTCGGTCTTGAAAGTGCTATATAAATTGGAATTAAAATGCATTTTTCCTTCATAGTGAACATAAATATAAATAAACATCTGCAAAATAAGCAGACGAAACACATAATGAAGATTTTTCGGACTTCAGTTAGAAATAAGCCTTACTTTTCAATTCTGATATTCTTTTTCATAATTCAGTTTCTCAGTTTTCTTTAGTGCTTTTCTAAATAGAATTTTAAATGCACAGACTATTGATTCAATTGATTCTATTGGCTATTTCATGTCAACCTGTATTTAGATGATATGAGGTGGGTATGTCCGAGTTAATTTCATTTTCAGCAGCAGCAAGGGAAAAGAACAGGCATCATTATTAAAAAAATCATTCCAATTTTGGGCTTTTCTTCCCTCAAAGCATGAGATTTATTCTTTTATAATAGATATTTTCCACCTTCATGAGTTTTCCTTTCTATTTTCTTTTTGTCCATTGGTACTTTAAGACTTTTAATGTTTTTAGCATCTTTCTGATGTGATTTCACTGATACGATTGTTATTTCTGAAAAAATGTGGAAATCGGTGAATCAAATAATAAAATTATATATTTTTGTATTTAGGTTATGCTTTTACCTAATACCCATTTAAGTGCTGTACAACTCAACACAGGGATCATACAGAATTCCACAAAACAAGATGACTCATTTTTCTTTCCAATATACCAAGGCTTCTATATACAAGCAATGATCTTCCTCCTCCTTTCCTCACCCTCCTCAAACATGCATTAAGCCATGAAACGAAACACTCAAGGTACACAGAAAATAAGAATGCTAGACAGCACTGAGATTGCAGATTGGTCATGGGATTGCATATGACTTAAGACAAGTGAAATTTCTTTTTTATCATTTTATAAGAAGAAAAAGCCTCTATAAAAACTGGATAAAATACTAATGTTGAGTATTCTAGATTGTTAAAAAGATTTACCAAAAGGTTGCGGAAGGAACACAGGCTATCTCCCATTGCTATTAGATTAATGCAAATTTGAATGAATGAGGCAGACAGCTGTACAAAGAAGAGTTGATGGTGTTCTGGCAAATGCTGTATGACAAATACTGCCTAATCAGCTATATTTCAAAAATGGCTATGTTTTTATTAAAAGACAGAAAAATTTAGAAATCCGAAGAACAAGAAAAAAAAATAATCAGTGAACCGAAGTACTGTGCTGCACTGTCAGTAGCAAAATGAAGAAAAGTGGCAGATGCTATCAGAAACTGTGAAGAACTGCCTCTGGTCCCAGGTTAACTCCCACAGAAACAGTCCGTGAGCTCCTCAAATAGTTATTATAGTCTCCTGTCCTTTATGATGCCAAACCACTTTTACCAGTATGATCGAACAGCGTGGCCAGCTTGGAGAAGGTTAGCATTTCTCATATAACCACCCAAATGGGGAAAGTCCATCAGTATTTCACATCATGTAGCATGTCACTATTGCTCTTTTTTGCTAACATGTATTAATTATCACTTTCAGAGAGAAGCTCCCATGCTCTCATGTTCTTAAAATTCTTGAGGAGGAGCTAAGTTATTTTGCCTTTGACTAGAATAATGTAGACACACTAAATACTTCTAAATGCTTTTTAAAAATAATTTTGCATAGAGACCATGGTATGTGTAACACACATCTAACCTGACTTCAATTAACATCTCTGTTAATTTCAGGTAGAAAATGTTGACATTCTCAATATATTTCTGTTCAGTTTAATATTGTATTTGGTAAGCATCTAATTCACTCATTTGGAGCACTTGTGTGAAACTAAACCATCAGAATTTGTCCCGAGTGTGTTCTGAACTTTGGTAACTAAATAAAATGAAAGTGATAATGTAAAATATTTTGAAAGAACCAATAAATCTAGTATGGAAAATAATACACCCACATGGAAAAATTATCCACGTCTTTTCATCATATAAAAAACATGGTTTGTATAGTAAAGTTTCTAAAAGCATGAAGTTTAAAATTACAAGCAGTTAACATAGATAAAAAGTGGTCAAAGTAATTCACTAATCTCTCTGTTTTGTAAACCAATTATATGGCTTGATAATGATATATTCATAACAACATAATTGATTCTGTTTGCACATAAACAGTAGTCTATGCCCAAGTAGCAAAGAATAATTACTCACCCAAACTCAGGGTGGGTGTGTAAACTGTACTCTAAAATCTGTATCTAAATAGAAACAGGAAAAAAAAAAAGATCTTAAGAGAATAAACAGCCCCATTCCCATTATGGAAAGGAAACTGTGAGTGGTCGACCTGGATCTTGGGAACTTGTAAAGTATAATCAAGCAGGCCATTATAGATATAGCCTATTTGACATGAATGATACGCAATACAGCTTGACCACAGGGACCATGAAAAGAAAGTAGTGACCCATGGGATATTATTCTTCCCTGTAGACAA
>NW_009649940.1:1418334-1428650 GCF_000708025.1 Charadrius vociferus
GGTTGCACTGGGAAGTGAGAATAGCCACAGCATCATCCAAGGGAAAAAACGCAGGGGAAGACAGAGTGGACGATGTACAAGGGGAGGCGGTGTGAGGGCGTTCTGGCTCTGGTCACAAGGCTATTTGCTGGTAGCAACAAACATTGCAGTAGTCTTGATGCAGCTGGCTGCTGCCATGTACTCAGAGCTAAAAAGCCCCACCACACACAGCCCTTGTATTTTAAAAATGTGGACTAACTCTGTTAGGAAATAAAAGGTTTTAAGCAGTTCAAAATATCAGTCTCAAAAGTTAATTTTTATAAAACAAAAAATAAGTATAAATAACATTACAAAGCAAAGCTTGAGCAAAGGCTATAGACAATGAAAAAACCCATCGCTTTCTATTTGCTCTGAGTGTCTTCACCTTGTAACAAAGAATATTGGACACAATTCTAATATAACTTCATTTGAAGATAACCGCAGGCACTTTTTAGCTATCTTGTTTGTGACATCAGTCGGGTTATGGGAAACTCATCCATGTTTTACCTCAAAGCACCTGCTAATTTGGATCCAGAAAGAATATAAATTGTATAATTATTCCCTTTATAACTTTTACACGCTGGCTAGCATCCACAGCGTAATGGAGAACAATAGCAATAGTTTCCATGCTTTAAATGCTGTTCTCTTCACTTCAAAATAGCAATTTAAGTGTAAACAGTAGAAAGGGGAATAAGGCCAGTGACCAGTAACAGAAATTTTGTCCAAACAGATATCTTTTAACTAAGAAACTTTAAAAGTGAAACAAGCAAACTCCTAAATATCTGGTGCTGTTTATGTAACAGTGATTAATTGTGTAAGTCACCTTTTTTCTGTTTCAAGTCTCTGTCATGGCACCTCAGAGGACTGGAGGAGCACTTACTAATGTTGAGTTCTGAAACCTAAATAAATGAATGAATAAATAAAAACAGCAATTTGGTTTCTAGGAAAGCTGTAGTTACTTTAAATTGTCATGAGTTTCCCTTCGGATGCGCAAATCCAGGCCACCCTTGTAAGTCCCTGCCTTAATCCAGGGTGGTGTGACTAATTTAAATCCCTTACCAGCCATTTTAAGGCACAACACCCTATATAAGATATCTTTTAAGAGATTACCAGCAATATAGTACTGCACGTGATTCAACCACTTGACATAAGTAAGGTTAGTACTTACACACAAGAAATGGGATTACATCCTATTCTTTATACCTTTGGAGTCTGAACACCTATGTAGCACATTCTGATAAATTAATGTTTAATAGTAAGAATCCCACCCCTGCTGACAGGACCAGCCATCTAATATGCAGCTGTCCGACCCATGACATGACTATAGATAACCTACAGAAACTAAACAGAATTAACAATGACTAAACTCTTCCCTCCTAGTGTTAACATACACAAATATTAAATGATTCAGAAATATCTATTATTATAATAAGGTAGCCTTCACTTCTGTTCAGTTAAAGCCAAGAAGAAAATCATTGGGAATTTTGGGTTTCTGTACTTCATTCCACCTGGGGACTTATTAGGAACCCAAATGTGCTTCCATCACATCACAGGGTCTTCAGCATCACAGAATCACAGAATCTCCTAGATTGGAAAAGACCTGTAAGATCATCTAGTCCAATCATTAACCTAACACTGACAAGCCCACCAGTAAACCATGGCCCTAAGCACTGTATCTACAGGACCCTTAAATACTTCCAGGAATGTGGATGCACAGGTTTGAATGAGACAGCAACAGAGCTCTGGTACATCTCTTCCTGTGGTTGTCTCTCTCCATGCCCATCACCTCCACCTAGATAGCAGAGCAGTTGCACACCAAGGCCCACCCTGAAGGCAACCTCCCAGTCATTCACACCAGGACCTCTTTCCTTTTCAATGAATTACTCTCTGTGGGAGAGGGACAACTGGTGGTCTCAGCAAACATGAGACCAGGACACAAAGAGCGCAAGGGCAGAGATCCAGGAGCCAGGAAGGCTTTCAGGCTTATCACTGCAGACCTACTACTGATGAGCATGAGAGGGAGTGGATGAAAAATGCTTCACAGCCTAATCCAGCTCTTTCCTGCCAGTATGTTTGGAAAGCTCAGTGTGGACATGCTAGTTCACATCACCAGATGAATCTCAAGTCTCATCAAATGTACTGATGTGAAAGAGGTGCTTAACTGAACTTTAGGTTCTGATCAGATAAATTACTGCTTACAGGCATTTTACCAGATCAGAGGATTTAAATTTGTCAGATTAGGATCATGTTCTTCACAAAATCACACCTTTGTGCAAAGTTCATTTTCAACATCATGCTTCTTTCTTAACTCAAGTTATTGCTTGGAAGCAAAAAAAAAAAAAAAAAAAAAAAATTAAATGCACACTTTCATGCTATATATTTAAGATATACAAATGCATTTGTGTATTGGCTGTTTAGGTTGCTCGCACTGGTATAAATAATGTTTTAACCCAGTAATGACTAGGTTAAAAATCAGTTCAGGAGAATGCAAAATAAAACCCGAAACACCATATTTGGTAGCATAAAGCTTCAGAATCTTTCTGGAACTTATAGATTTAATTGCCAATAAACATTAAATAAGAGTAGATTTTTTTTGTTAGTTAGATCACAATTACTTCTTTTGATAGAAATCTATGTGGACAGAGTCACCATTCTCATGATCTGAAATAAGTGCACAAAGATTTGCTGAATCTGAGGGCTATATGCTTTATTTGATGACTGTTATCCAGTATTTATGGATAAATTTCTTGCTAACTAAGAATCATTACTATTTCACTGTATTTTTGTTTACCTAGCAATATACTGTATTAATTTTTTTTATTTTTAATAGAAATCAGCCTTTTAAAATATGTTCTATGCTTCTCTTTTGTCCTCTCAAATCAGAACATTGTTAATTATTCCTATTCTTGCATCCTCCCCATCACTATGCTCTGAAATATTTACAATGCAGAGGTGATACAAAAGAGGCAGGAGAGGGTAGCGGCTAATCTTCAGTTAGCATTAAGTAAGCTCTATGAAAGGTATGCTTTTATGTGGGACATGAGAATAAGAGTGGTAAATGTGCGCTCCTATAAAGCCATTTTAAAATTCTGGGGTAGGTTTCAGACCACCGTGTAAAATGTCAGACTACAGACTGTGTAAACTATCATAGCTCCACTGAAGTCAAATTGAGGTTACAGCATCATGATTTTAATCTTGGCATTTTGTAGCCCGGCATGCTGCTGTAGTCTCATACAAAAGCTTCATATATAATTTAACATTTTAAAGTGCTCTTTTTTCCCTGTATTTTGACTGACTAAAAACAACTTGCTTGCTGCATGTTCTGTTGTATGGTGGAATTTTTCCCCTTTCTGCTATGTGGATAAAAGCACATTTGTTTTTCATGCTACACACACTGCACTGTTACCTCCATTATCTTTATGCAACATTATGGTGGGTTTTTTTGGTTTTTTTTTGTTTTTTTTTTTTTTGACTGTGAGCAAACATGTCCATCCTCTTAGCAGTGCCTGGGATCAGTATTTTGTTTGCTAATGAACTGAGTGTGATGAGCTATATGAATAGCTTCCTCTGCTATCAGATTGCACTCTGGACCTTAATGACAGTTCCTTATCAACAGTTCCAATTACCAGTGAATCCCTAATTCATTCTTCATTGTCCACCCACATTTCACAACTCTTAGCCAGTTGTCACAACATCCTAAGAAAAGCCTTTATTGATCATTTGGGTTTTTTTGATGCATAAGGTTCTCACATCTCCTTTCCACAAGAGCTTATTTCTACCTTTTTTTTCCATCTTCATACATGAGAGCACTATAAAGCTGGTCACCTACTGCTCCCCTACTTTGATTGTCTGTTACTGTCCCCATTACTTTTGGAAACTAGAACAATGATCGCTTCATGCAAGCTACAACAAACTGTGAACCGAAACAAAAACTTTCCGGCAACTACTATACATAAGCCACAACTGACATTTTGCTGCTAATGAAATACTGAATGTCATGTATGCAGTGTTATTCACACACACTGACATGGGAATTGGGAACTTCACAATTCTGGTATTCAAAAGTAACAATGTTACACTTTCTCTGCTATTCTAACCAGGCACATGGGGTCATATGTATTCCTAAAAGGTCCTCACGTGGGCATGGCTTTTCAGAAGATCCTTTGGGAGTTCAGCATCCCAAAGCTCACAGGTAGGATACTTTCAAGGAACAAGACTTGTACACTAAATAAGGTTACTTTGTTCATGGTCATTTCAAGACCCCCCCGGCACATTTACCTTACGTTATTCTTTTTCCCCAAAACTTTCCAGGGCATTTTTTTTCAGCAGTAAACAAACAAACAAAACAAAAAAAAACCCCACCAAACCAAACTCTTCCATATTCTGTGGAACAGGTACAAAGGAAAAAATTGGTTGAACTTAATAATGGGTCTCTGTGCAGTTCCATTTACTCCAGTAATTTTTTTTCATGGCTTGCATCAAATAAGGTTCGAAGGCTCCTAAAAATTCTGAAGCAATAATCGTCTAAGGTGCTTTATGCAATTAATGTTGTGTCTTTCCTCAAAGGATTATGCCAATATAAAGCATGGGGTTTTTTTGTTTAAAAAGACGATTGCTACAGAAAAGCCTCTTGTACCCTTTTCTTCCATGAAAAGCAGATGGTGTGTTAATGAATAAACATACAAAACCGTGTCTCAGAGTGTAGTTTCAGACTATGCTCAATATGCAGGCTCTTTAAATTAGAATGTTAGTATACAAGCCTTTAGATCTTTCATCTCATATCTTTCCTCTATCAACAAAAAGTACACATTAGTAGAAGACAAAACAGAAATTTAAAATCTATGCTGTCTAGCATCTCATTTTGTTTTTAGCAGCATCACCCAGACCCGCGTGACAAAAATCTAGATCAAATCATTAGGAGTCACTCCTGTGGGTTTTTTTAATTAAATATAAAGCAAAGTTTTAGAGCACCAGTAACAAAAATGAAAACAAGAACTCAGCAAAGAGATCACACGAAGCATTAAGCTTCATACTTCTCATCACATTCATCAGCTCTCACTGTGAACTAAACATACTTGTTGGAATACGTATACCCATTGCTTTGCAATCATCTCTCTAGGCAGAACTGGCACTTGCAAAACCTTTGGTTTAGTTAAGGCAATGCTTAAGGCAATGATGCGAGGGTAAGGGCACATGGCACGCATCCTAGATGGAGCACAGGAGTAGCAGCAGAGCTCAGTTGGCTGAAAGCTATGAACCAGGCTTTGGTGAGCCAAGACGCAGATTACCTTACCATGTCCTTGGAGAACATGGGAAGACAGGATACGCAGGAGACATTGCCGTTTATGACTGGTATAGATTGCCTCATCAGAAAGAAGAGGCAAATGAGGCCTTCTTCACAAGTCTGGAAAGAGCCTTGCAGGGTTCCAACCTCAGCTCTTCTACAGCTCTGTGACAGTTAGAGACTCATGCTGGCAAGAAAATGAAAAGATGATTTGACTCAAGGTCACAGGCAAACTGAGGGACAAGCAGGGCAAGGACTAAAACAGCTCCCATCAAAAATTTGTTTGCACACCACTTCCTTGCAAAGTAATACTCTTCTTCCCCTTCGGAGAAAGAGAGATATTAACTCAGGAAGCACTTCTTTCCTCCCTAGCATGCATAAAGGATTTCTCAAACTAGACAAGAAAGAAAGGAGAGCACCAAATGACCAAATGTATTCTGTGAGCTAGGGACTGGGGAAAAAAAATGAGGACTGCTAGATACGGCAACTATGCAAACAGTTAAGAAATCAATAGCATGCTCTCTATTAACATATGTTCCCAGAATGGAAAGAGTAATAGATAGATGCAAAACTGTGCATAACTCATGGAATATAGGTGTGGGTTTTTTTTTTCTTTTCTTTTTTTTTCAGATAATTCAGGTAGTTTTCTTTCTTTTTTAGGGACTGCAGCAATCATCACTGCAAAAAGTTTAATAGCTTTCAGACAAATTTTTTTGCCAGTCTCTTCATTGTCATACCCCATCACTCAAATCTGACCTTTAAATTGAGCCTACCAACCCACTCAAGCCATCATTCCAAATAGATGCGTTATCCTCAGGGGCTGAGTCAATACAAAAACAGAAAACCAAAGTATTCCTTAGAGGAGCTATCTATTCTAGTAAGAAAAGTTTTAAATATGAATATCTCCTTCTAGGAAAAGCTAGAAGCATAATCAATTCTTACTAAAAGAAAAAATCCTAGGAGTCCACAGTTCCAGAAAGAAATCCTATCAACTGACACAATTGCACTATAGATGAAAATTTTAAATAACGGCAAAAGCATTATGTGTCCATCAGAGCTACAGGATGACAAATGCCCATGCCACAAGTGAGATGCCTCTCAGCTGAAACCTAACTGCTTTAACAAGACATTCAGAATGCTTTACAAGCAGGACACCACTGCAGCAGAATGGCAATGCCATCTGCCACTGCAAATAGCCACTTTTCTTTCTGTTATCTACCAAAACAAGAGCCCTATGCATTCAATCCAAGACGCATAAATGTGATCCGTAGTTATTAACACTGTTTCCCCTAATCTAGTACATGTCTTCAAACTCCTCCCTGTGCAGCACCTCTACACAGAGTTGAAACTAGTTTTTTTCTGCATATCACTCAATGTAAACAGGTATCAACCTTTCAGACATGAGCTGAGGTTTCTTGTACCTCGGTTCCAGTAAGAGCACTGTAAACTTCAGTGCTGAGGGGCACATTGTTTTGTTCTGTCTGGCCACATAGATTCCTGGTCCACTAGTAATAACAACACCAAACACACCCTGTACCAGATGAATTACTCAGCTACAGCAGATAAAACAGTGGATTAGTGTGAAATTTTGATGGTCAAAACATGAGAGTTTTCTTTCTCTAATATCTTCCAGTGTCTAGAATACTTCAGTCAAATGTTATTCAGGCTATCCGAATTCAGTGCTAAAGGCCTGCAGAAGAATTCGGGCACCTAAGTACTAAACAGCACTTCTGAAGCAGGATGCCTATTTGCCATCCAACCCCATCGGTGCCTTGGGTTTTCACACTAAAATTACTTGGGTATCTATGGTTGTGTTCATAACACAAAGGTCTTGATTGACTTGAGCAGTAGCAGCTAACAGAAGCCAATACAGGCACTCTTCTGCCTGCTTGCGTAAGACAACTCTAGCATGCAAACTTTAAAAAAGGCACTGGTTTGAGAGCTACAGAAAATGCTACGTGCTTCAGTGGATGCAACTCACACTTCTCACCTTAAGGTTATGGTTCTCCCAGGAAGATTAAGTCTTTCCCACTGCTGTTTCAGACAGTAACAAAAAACCCAGGTCACTGAATACACGTCAACTATGCATAACCGCAAGAATCCTTTTCTGCTTTTCAGTACTGGTTTTCTATTTCCGTGTGCAATGTGTTTCTGGCTGTTCGGGTCAACTGAACTGAATAAAAATATTCAATAATGTGCAGCAATGGGCTATTTTAACAGAAACTTTGCTTACACTGCGCTAAAGCCTGTGTTCCAACTGTATTAACACAAAATAATTCCATAATTAATAGTTAACATGAACAGAGGTATAATTTTTACAAGATTTGTCTCTTTGAAGAAATATTTCAATGCTGACTTCGTATTTATTAAACTAAAAGCATTTTTTTTTCTTTATGTTTTATTCATAAGATCCCCTTTTGCTTTTTCAGTTTAAATAAAGAACTGTGATTATCTGTAAAACTGATTGCTTAAAGTAATTAATCATTTTCCTTATGAAATTTCCTGGGTAAATTAAGGATCTTATAATTGAAGGGTTTTCTCTTGTGGAAATGGAACACGCTGAGAGCCTAGACTGAGAAATAAATGTACTGCCCAGACCCCTAGAGCTGGTTTGGTGGGGTTTTTTTTGTTCTTTTACTAGAACTAATAGCTGTCTGACAGTAGTGCAATAAAGTATTGTTTTTAATTAATAGAAATATATTGATGTCTTCGTAATAATACTAATTTTCTAAAAAAGAAAATGTTTAGCCATTTTTTTTTTAATCTAATAACAACATTACTCTTGCACTCAGTTTATATTCACATGTAGGCCAATCATAAACATGGAGGATAAACTGATGTTTGCAATTGCAGTGGCTTGCTCAGAGTTACACCAATGTGTGCAACACAGGCTGGAACCACATCCAAAACTCCAGATTACAGGTAGTCATTTAACCCAAAGACTTCCCGTTTTCTCCTGGGCCAAGGCCAATATTGTGTGGTATCAAATAACCATGCGGAAGGAAAAAGGAAGGCCATCAGAAAACCCTAAGATGTTAAAGAGACAGGATGTATACGTGCATGCATATGTGTGATTAATGCTAAAAAAATGTAAATATTGAGACTATTAAAATGAATAGGAGACCAAAACTTGCCTGCTCCTTGAGCTCATTAAGAAACAGTATTCTTTCTGAGATTCTTATCGGTAAACAGTAGTGAGAAATGATAGACACTGAAAAACATGGAAATGGATACGAAGATTTTGAAAACAAGAGGAAGGAATCAGAAGAAGGTGAGCAAGCAAGAAGATGTGGCAGTCAGTTTACGCAACCCCTGCTGGAATAAATGCTTGTAATGGTGATGGAATGGTTGTGTTCAACTGCCATGGGAAAGAAGAAAACAAATTTAATGAGAGTTTAACAGGAGTATAATTGTAATAAGGGATTGTTTGTACTGATGTTTGATAGTAATTCAACTCTACCGTAAGTGGGTAAAAAAAAAAAAAAGTCTTATTTTCTTATATTTGTTTCTTGGAGGGCTGACTGTGGCTCAGAGAATTTTCTCTGAGTGAATGTGCTGTTAAGCTCTTATTTACAGCATCATCAAAAAAGCAATAGAATGGTCATGAAACATTATATCTAACAGGTTCATCAGGAAAAATCTGCAATTAACATAGTATTACTGATTTAGATTTTGAAGCCAAATTCTCAATTCCTGCCAAGCTACCCTACAGATAGCATGGGTAAAGAGAGCTTCAGAAATTCACAGTGAACTCTGAGATAACGTTATAAACGGCCCATTGCCAAGAACGCAAAAATATCTGCATCCTTGGCCTATATGAATTTCTACTACTCTGACATGAGTAACAGTCCAGGTTATCCAGTGTCCAAGAGGGAGAAGAAAATACAATTATTAATTCCTGCACAGGCTACCATAATCTATGTCTTTGTCTGCAAGGAGGTCCTTTGTCTAGATAGTCTGTGTAACAACTCAATATATAATGTAATATTTTTGCTCTGTGCAGGAAGCGTTATGACTGAAAATCAGTATCATCAGAATCAAGGTAATTTCCAAGGCTAAGTAACATCAGAGTCGGGAAAAGCAGACAAATTAGAACAAGAACTAATTAAAACCCTTGTCGTGGCGTCATTTGGATTTTATGAGATTATTAAACAATTTAGAAAACTCATTTTTATCGCTCACAGTCTATGGCGCTTCCTTGGCCAGAACCAGATGCAGAAATACCAGAATATTGAGCTACTGGATTGCCCCCTTTCCTGTGGTGCTGAACATGAGTAAAAACCACACAGGTGTTACGCGGTCACACTCAAGTGATTCAGCTCCCTTATCTCACAGAGACTGTAACGAGCTCAGGATTTCTCTGACAGTCCACATGTGGCCACGATTTTTAGGCTATGGACCACACAAATCATGCACAGACAACCAAGCTAGGATTAAACAAAATTAACGTAACTGACTGCAGCGTATCACAGCAATCTTCTTGGTATAGTATGTTCCTGCACTCAAAAGAGCTAATTAAGTTAGGCAAAGTGTAATGTTAATGAACCTGTACAGCTCCTACAACTTGAGAAAGCTGGAGAAAAGCTTCCTTTTCTCAAGCTAACAAAGGTAGCAAAAATAGCTGCGGCTACTCCATCTTGCTCTCTTCAGAGAGAGAAAAAAGCAAGCAAGCAGTACATTGCACAGCAACTGTATCCTGAATTTCAGCTTGCTTCCTCAGCAACTGTAACTCAGGTTTCTCCTCAGTCACAGCCTTACACTCGATTTTTCCTATAGCATAGAGTTCCTTTAACTGCCAAGAGCCTCTGAGGGTTCTGTCACCCAGCCCGGTGGGGGCGGGCGGGTTATTGAGGGACCCTCAGTTGAGGGATAAAACACGGGGAAGCTGCCGACACAACCCAAACTGTCTCTGCAGACGGGTGGTTTTAACTCGTTACCCACCACAACCCCAGCTCAAAGCACACAGGCAGCGTTTTCTGAGCCCCGGGAGGCGGCGGAGGCCTCCCGCCCCCCC
>NW_009649940.1:1429282-1430394 GCF_000708025.1 Charadrius vociferus
CTTTATTTCCCCATAGGCTCACACTATTTCTTTTTTTTTTTTTTTTTTTAAGGTACATAAGTTAGGGATAATAAGCGTATCACCCAGCCCGGTGGGGACGGGCAGGTTATTGAGGGATAAAACACCGGGAAGCTGCCGACACAACCCAAACTGTCTCTGCAGACGGGTGGTTTTAACACCTTACCCACCACAACCCCAGCTCAAAGCACACAGGCAGCGTTTTCTGAGCCCCGGGAGGCGGCGGAGGCCTCCCGCCCTCCCGCCGCCATTACGTGTACGTGACCACCTCACCCTCGGCAGCGGCCCCACAAGATGGCGCCCCCGGGGCGGGAAGCCGTCTGGTCGCGGTTCCTCAGACTGTGAGGGAACTGAGGGAGCGAGGAGGTGCCTGTGTTCGTCTGCACAGAACACACGAGTTCCCAGTACAAGTATCTCGAAAATAGGACTAGGAACTTACTTTTTCAGTATTATATTCATGTAATTTTTCTACAGGGATAGGTATGGCGGCAGGCATTTAACAAATGTGTTGGAGGATCTGCATCTTTAAGCGGTGGAGATTCTTCAAAAGAACTTAAGCAGCTACTAAAGAGTTTAAAAGTGCTGAAGGGGTTTACTTTCATTACATGCAGTGCTCATCTGCGTTTTTTGTTGTCCTTCATGCCAAGAACTGTCAGCAGCTTTATTTCTTTAGGTGCAATATTGAAAGGTGTATTAAGGGCTCTAATTTCTAGTAATTGCAACAGGAATTGCATTCCTATGGGTATTGCAGGTTTGGGTATATTTGTCTCAGTTCCCAAACTGCAAAACAGGGATAACATAGCTTAGTTTTACAGGAATTTTGAGAGTTTTTTAAATATTCGAGAGGTGCTCAGCTGAAGGCACACAAATATGCATTATAGACAAGACTACTAGAAAAAGCATAAATGTAAAGCAAAAAAGGAACACACTGTTACTGGAATAGCATTAGAAAAAACACATAGTACTATATATGATTTTTTTCTTGATTATTCTAATGGTAAAAGACCAGAAAACTTTTACTGTTAAAGCAAAAGCTGCTGAAAGTTTATACACAAGAGAAAAGGCCAGTCAAGATATTTAAACATCGGTTCAGC
>NW_009649940.1:1430424-1436568 GCF_000708025.1 Charadrius vociferus
CTGTTTGCATAATAGAGATAGATTTCCATAATTTAAATGGAGAAATAAGTAGAGGGGGTTACCATTTAATTTTACATTATGCCAATTTTTGATTCTTGGAGAGTTAAGTCTTTATTCATACTCTAAGAATCAAAACAACTTTATTAAGTGTGCGCCATTATATGAGGCTGCATGCCAAAACTTGTAAAATGTCAATGTTGTGTTTTTCCTGGAATCTTATAATTAATTCATCATCAGAATAGCTTTGGGGCCTTATTCTGATCCATTTTCTAAACAATGTTACCAGGAAATTATGTTCTGTGCTTCTGTTTATTTAAAGAATATCACTGCTGAATTTACAACAAGCAAACTAGTTAAGGGAAAGCCTTTGGGGCAATGTAGTAAATTAAAAATGAAAACACAATGAGAGGAATATGGAATTTACAACCAGAAAAATCTCATAAAGGAGTGTACATTTGGAGATTTATATAAATCAGATACAGCTTCTGTAAATACTTACAGCATAATAAATAAATGATTGCTGAACTCAAAGACTAGTAAGTTATGTTACCATATCCTGCCTGACTGCTCTATCCTCTTATAATGGGAGGCTCCTACGTAGTGAGGGAGAGGATTTTGTTCATTACTGCAATGAGGTAACATGAAAAGGCAGAAAGAGATTTACCTTCAGCTGCTGACAAAGGGCCTGGCCCAAACACACTGAAGGTGATAATAATCTTTCCAAATACCTCAAGGGCTTTGATTCAGAGATACATTATATTTTAGTGCAAATTACTCATAGCTCCTTGATGGCCAATTTCAGTCAAGTTGCCTTCACTTACATTTGGGAAAAATATGTTTCCAAAGTGAATTCAACATTATGAGGAAAATGTATACGAAGACCATATGTATAAAAATAAGGCAATAAGATTGCAGCAGATGTAAAATAAGTCCTTGTCTTTCAATAGCATTAGAAAGGTTATTTTAGCAATCTTACTTAAATGGCAAAATTATGCATTCTGGATATTATCTTTGACTTCCAGTAGTAAAATTTCTATTGGGAAAGAAGCAAGATTGTAAGAAAAAGAACATAAGTAACTAAGGGACAAAACCGTGGGTTTTTCTGTATTCTTGCAGAAGATTTAATTCTGCTCATGAGCTTACAAGCTGCCCTCCTCCTAGTATCAAAATAAAGACTAGATGCTTGCTTCCAGTTCCACAGTACTCTTGCAAAACTTGAGTTGTAGTTATAGTCAGGACTTCAGTGAAGATAGCATAGTAGACTGGTCAGCTGGAGGACAGTCAGTACTTCAAAGGCATCGTGGATAAAAAGAACATAGCTGATACAAGGAGAAGGACGCAACAGGGCGGCAGGAGCTCACCAGTTACATACGCTTTAAACGTTTGGATGTATCTCTCTCTTGCGTTGTAGCGATATCTCTGAAGTGTGCTTCCTACAATTTCCCTCTCCTCCCTTCCACATGTCTTGTGACTTCAAGTGCACAGTGTGCTTCCCATTCTTTCCTTGCTCTGCTGAACTTAAGAAGCAACAAGAGAAAACCCTGTTGAGACTAAGGCAAATTGAAAGGATGTCAGTAGTTGCTTGAATCTTCTCACAGATCTTCAGCTGTGAAGAAAAGGAATGATCTGTGAAGCTCATTCAGATGACAGCCAGCAAGCGGCAGCCTCTAACTTGACACCTTCGTATATGCATTAAAAACTCTGAAGGAAAAGATTAACAGGTGAATGGGACTGGAAACACCATGTTGCAAAAGCAGTAATGGGCAGTCTATTGCAAGAGACCTACTTAGAGAAGCGAGATGAGGCTTGCAGTGGTAACATAATGCCTTCAAGCTTTTCACTGGAAAGCTGCTGTTCCTATAAACCACTTTGTGATTCTCAGTTGGAAAAAAAAAAAAAAATATCACCATGATTTTCCTAAATCACGTGTACTGTATTTCAGATGCAATGGTTCATTCTTCTCAATGGCATTTTTGTTCAGCTAATTCTTAGTTGTAAGCAGCAGGAAAAGTGCACACACACACACAAAGACAAATTAAAGATAGCTATGGCCATCCATTGCTCTAGATCCCAACAAAGACCTGAAGAGCCACAAAGGTTGTTCTGTGTTTCCCTGGGACAAATTAGCCAAGGATTTGTTACCATTTTCAAGAAGACAGGAACACCCCACCTTTCCCTGTTCTTTCTATCAGTGACAGGAAGAGTAACACTTTGACAATGTTCTCACATAAAATTCCATTTACTGGGATGGTTCAGGTCATCCTTAACATAACAGGGTATCAAATTATTATTTAAAACAAGAAAACAATTTTTATTAGGAAAGTTGCAGCCAGTCCTAAGTGGATAGCTTTAAAATACTATTCTTGATAAGTTCCGTGGGCAAAATTGTGCCTTGTTTCTCATAGCTTCTGCTTGGAGTCTCTCAGGCTTCTGGTTGCTCCTTTCCCCGAGATGTTTTTGGCCCACGCATGGAGGGCACTGACAAATACATAGCATGTTTCTGGCAAAGGAAAATTTTTTTGACAGTTGCTGACTTAAGGGTGACGGTGATGTCTGATTTATGACCTTTATCATCTTCTTTCATTTGGACACTTCTTCATTGTTGAGGGATTTTTCCTCTACCTCCACATTTGACCTTATAGTCACTTTGTGCAATCTTGGATGGCCTTCTGGCAGGCCATCAAAAATTGCCTGTTTCTCACCAAAGTGACAAAACAACCTACCAAAAGTCCAAGAAGTATCTTACGGACATTTTTATTTCCAGGGTACAAACTACTGGAACTAGAAATTATTTACATCAACAAATCTTTCCAGGACAAGTTCTGCAATATTAAGCTATCTTGATGCTACAAGGACTTTTTGAGTGTTTGTGGGATGTTCCAAACTGTTTGGACATGGGACTAAGTATTCATGAAAATGACAGGATTTACTATGGTATATTTTGGTTTGTTCAGAAGATTCCAATCGATTATCTCTTTCTTATCCCACACGTTATATAAGTACTTGAAATAATGTCGTAGCTCCGCCACTTGCTACTGGTGTGATGAGGAAATTGTTGGACTATGCTAAGGAGTCACATTAGATTATCAGATGGACCTTTCATAACTGAATATACAGGCTTCTTCAACCTGAATTAATTCCTGAATGTGAGAAAATGTTAGTGGAAATAATCCTCTTCCAGCTACCTTTACCATTAAAGGTGAAAGATCATTTGGAGACTGATGCCTAAAGATTCTGTGTTAGTTTTCTTTTCAGTTCTACAGCAATAGAACATAATCTATAAGCAAATTAACAGAAGCAAATAGCAGCCTTGATGGGTGTTTCCTACTCAAGTAGAAAATGCTAGCCAGTTTTCCCCCAGGAAAGCATCTTAAGTCTTACAACAGATTTGCTTTTTTATTGTTGTATTTTTTATTATAGGGATTCTGTGACCTTGTAATTTCAATTACTAAGCAGATAAACTAGAAGACAATAACCGCACTGATCAGATACTTAAGTCTTTAAACAAGAAGAAATACAATTTGACTGCATAAATACTTGTATGCTGCAGTTTATGCATCTTAAAATGTGTGTATTTTAGGTTGAATTACAGATTTCAAGAAGGAACAGTACCAAGGAAAAGAAGAAAGACCAAGAACAAATTTTTGCCAGACAAGCTTTTTGGAAGAATAATGTAGCTAGCTATCTGTCTATCAGTATGTACGTATAAGTGAAATAACAGTAGAGTCAGTAACTCTGCAAATACCTCAGATTCTAACTTGGTTGAAAAATGTCAAAATGATAAGGATATTGTAACATCCAGCTATTTTATTCATACTATTTGACAATATATGAAACTTCTAACTGCAAACTGTGGTTAGTTTAGGAGTAACATTATCTCACAAAAGTATCACAGAATTTGGTGGTGTGTTGTGGTTTTTTTTTTTAATTTTGGAATAGTATAATTAAATGTTCCTTCTACATTCGTATTTTCCATTTTGTTTATGTAAACAATTTTTTGGTGTCACTAGGTTGCACTAGATATAATTTGAAATACACTTTTTAATATTAAACATCCTTATTGTAACACAACACAATCTAATGAATGCTAGAGTACTGCACATTTGTACAAATACCTTATTGTACTGTCATGGAGAAGGACTGGAAAAAAAACCAATTTAATGAACAATCAAGACATTAAAAAAAAAAAAAACCAAAACAGCAAAACCAGAGAACACAAGAGGAGCCTTTTCTTTGTTCTGACTGTTACAGGATGGTCAACCTTCCTTTAGCCTATCAGGATCTTCATATAATCAAGAGCCACAGAACACATACAAGAGGGACCAAAGAGGAAACTTTGAAAGCAGTTAATGGCTGAACTCCAGCATAGGTCCCAAGCCATGCTGCTGCTGCCCCGCGTCATGGGGTGATGACTTGGGTCACAGCACTGACAACAGCAGCATGCGGTCTCTAGCGCTTTCCACAGCCTGGATACAGATCAGTGTTTTCCAGGAAGCACACCCCGAGAGATGCTCACGTAATACAATCATAACTTAGCAACTGCATTTGAACTGCTTGAGAATTGTATGCAGTTCAATCTTAGATGAGGAATTTTAGGTTTTCTACTTCCACAGGAGTTGATTTCGGCATGGACATCATCTCAGTGGTCTAGAACACCAAAAGCCAGTGCTATAGGCTACTACTAGGCTATATATTTCTTTCTATGAATCTTATCCTACCTTCAAACACTTCTGGCTCTACCTGATAGTTGACTCAGGAATATACATTATTTTCCAACATCAAACTATGTATGCTTTTATATACCAAAAACCGTTTAAGCTCTTGGCGTAGATTGCGACACCTGCTACTATAACATTAAATGGATTTTGCCTGAAAAACTATTTGGCTCCTGCAGCAATTGGTTGAAGCTAATAGACTTTGTTTTGTGATTTAAGTGGAAACTAATACACTTACCTTTTTTTTTTTTTGCCTGAAGAAAATATTTTCTTGATTCATTTTATTTCCATAGCGATGTAGAGGACACTGCCGTTCTATCCATTGTCAGCTATTGGATCTAATTGGATCTAAGAAAAAGAACAGTGATAGAGGTAGAAAAAGAAAACAACAAGAAAATATATCTTTGAGGTACTAACTTAACATTTTTTTCCTTCCACAAACTTTTACTAGTTTATTTCTCTTTGATGGCCCCTGAAAGCACAGTTCTTTTACTTACTGCATAAAACCCTCCATAAGATGGTAAGGCTTTTTATTGTGCTGCTAAATCTATTCTACATTTTAGGGAAATGTAAGTGCACTTTTAATTTTAAGCAAGACAAGAAATTCACGTAAGTCTTGTCATGTTAAAAGAGAGTATTTTAGAAAAGAGTACTTTTGTAAAAAGTTACTGTGAATTTCCAGTATGACGCCGTGACCGTAATATTTTCCAGGTATACAAGCAAAACACTGTTCTGTAAGAAGACATTTCTATACAGCATTGATGAGAAAGCTGCTGTGTACATTTCCACTGTCTGCACTTCAGAAAGAGCAAAAGAAAACTGAAATGGTTTCACAAACATGCTTCAAGAATGAGCTGAACTCTGGAAATCAAGTTAGTCCTCAAGTTAAGAGGGTACCTGTTCTTTAAATCTCTACTTAGGAAGATCTTTTAATCCAGCAAGTAGAACATGAGCTAAAAATAATATATGGCAGCTAAGAAAATGCAATATAAAGCTACAACTGGAGTTCTAGTGTTAGATAATTCTAATTTAAATTTGATCGATTCTAAGATAAGAATTTCAACATTGAAGGAAAATATCCACTAAACAATATAACGGATCATTGCATGGAATAATTTGTCCGAAATCTTAAAGTTTAACAGTGTTTTTTTGGTTTGGCTTGTTTGTTCATTTGGGTTTTGCTTTTTTTTTTTTTTTTAATAAAAGATTGAAACACATGGCAAAATTACTTTCAGGCATCTAGCGGTGCACCGTTTAGAAAAATCGTAAGGTCAGACCGAAAAATAGCATGGGATGTTGTCATGCAATATCCAGTTCTGATATGGGACTCAATAACAGTGTGTTGAACACGAAGTTCCCCATGCACTTAAGTACATATTTATAAGCACAGAATTGGGATGCACAGGTTAGAAAACCAAACCAGGAAGAG
>NW_009649940.1:1436586-1482069 GCF_000708025.1 Charadrius vociferus
CGTAAGCCTGCTAATTAAACAGGACAAAAAGGGGGCTATATTTGAAAGCATATTTTCTTGTGAAATCCTCAATCCTTAACTTCGAGGCATTTCTAGTACTTTCTTCTTTTCCATGCTCAAAACTTTCCTTGGCTTGAGGGATTTCTTAAAATCCAGACATATAAGGAGCAGGAATATACGTGATCAATATATTAAAAGTATGCTCTAAATATGAGTGCTTCTAAGGACACAGAAACTTTTTATGGAAACTGTCAGACTTAAAACCTGTTGTGATTCCAGCAAAATACCTGAGCAAAGTAAGAGAAAATAAATGGTATTTTATGCGCTCTTTAAAATTACTGGTTTTAAGTAAAATTGGCTGCTAATCTTTAGGAAATACATCTTTTTAAAATCCACTGTTAAGTGTTTGTTTAAGTAAACATTATAAATAATTGTAAAGGACTTCTGGATTCCCTGAGATGTAAAGCAATATAGGAAACCAAAAATATTATTGATGTGAATGATGTAACATCCCCAAATATAGTAATAACGTAAAAACAACAGATGCTTTCTCCGTAAATAGTGTAGGGGCTAAAAATATAAGTTGTCAAATAAAATGGATATTTTTCTCTTAGTCATATACGGCATTTTCAGTCATTTACAACTGAAAATCAATGAAATTCTAACAAATGAATGATTTGTTTACTTGCTGTAAGTACATGCTTTTTCTTACTGTGTAATATGTCACTCTTCCCCTAAGTATACTGTTATTTTGTGATAAATCCCTAGTCAGAAGATTGAAGCATCTCATGTAATGCTAACGAAACTGTAGTTTTAGAAAACACCACTACAATATTTCTTGACTTTTAGTCTATGCATAAAAATTAATTATTTCCTGAAGATACTCTGTATTGCAGATACCCATTTTGAATTTTATCAATTTATACGACATACCTGTTACAATGAAAAGGAGAAACAATTTAACGTATGTTTCTTAGGTATTGGTTAAAGTTTATGCAAGCCTGTCAGAAAAGCCATCAAGAATTTCATACATCAGGATGAGCCCATTTGATTTATCAGACACCTTCATTGACAAATCGGTTCTTTTAATTTTTAACCTCTAGCTGTAATTACTGGCATTTGGCTAGTGCCAACACTAATAATATCTAAACCATGAAGATTTTTCTTTGGCACAATTCAGCATTCAGAAAAGCATGGCAAATGATAAATCATTAAAACTGGAAATCAAAAGCAAACACTTACCAGACATTATCAAAACGTTCTGAAGCTGCTTCTTAGCCATAAATTGTGTAAAATCTACAATCTATTTTGAACTGCCAAAAAATGTATTTCTTTTTACCGTGGTTCACACAGTTATGTGAATCCCACACATCTGAACAGGTTTTCTTTGCTGAACTTGCAAATTTTAGATGATTGAGTTTGAAGGGTACTTACCATGTTACCATTTTTCACTCCAGCATACATGCCTTTATTAACCAGGAGCCTAGGGGCTTCACACTCTTACAAGAAAAGATGTGACATACAGAACTAAACATTATCAGTTATAGGATAAATGCATGCACAATATCCAGAGGCTGATGTTAACTTTCAAACTCAAAAAAATTTGTACTGAAGACAGAACGCTACCTTGTTAATTTATGCTTTTGTCCTGTAGTATTCAAATACACAAAGCAGCTCTCAAATATAGCTGCCTAAACCCAGCACCTCAAACTCTTCAGGTTTGTAATCGTAATTCCCTAATTATCTGCACTGTAATTGCCAGCAGTATAAGATGTGTAGCATCCCTTACTAGCCTGTACATATTTTTTCCCGTTACAAGCAGTGCAGTGCCCCGTAGGCTGCTACTCTCCTATACTGAGATAGGAGAAACTGAACGAAAACATGATTCAGAAGTTAGGACAGTAGTTTAAGCCTTGAGCTACCTGATTTTGAGACCTGATTTGAGTGCATGTGTTCTATGTATGATTATCAATCATATATCAATCACTAAATTGCTAAAATTCTTAAATTTACTAAAATCAAATAATCTGACCATTCTGCACAGCAGCTGGGTTTGCTAGAAAAGCTTGCTGGTTCCTGCAGCAAGTATGCGTAGATTGCCAATGATAGGATAATTTTTGGGTAGAGCAGGTGACGCTCACAGAGCTGAGCTCCATCCTTTTCTAGTGCAGAAGACAACCAATACAAGACTGTTGAGAACACCGATATATTCATTTGATATTGACAGTCTTAACGCTTGCCAGTCTGCTTGGGATTTGAGAGTTGTGGCTATTCAAGATGTTACTACACCGTTCAGGAAATTCTGGTATTAAGCTTGCTCAAGAGATCATAGCCTGGTTGGTCTGGTTGTTCATATGAACTTCCACAAAGATGTCAGCACCATCTTCATCTTCAGCCCCGGCCATGTGTTGTCTGCTTTGGCTCAGTTTGGGTCGCAAGCTGACCGTGTCTCCAGTACTGGAGTGATGCTGCACTGCCGTTGCAGTGCACAATGTTGGGGCAGTGATGGCAGCAACATTCTGGTGGAGGTCAAATCTAGTGTAGAAGTCGGCTGTGGGGCAGAACTACTCAACTCAAGGGGTTTGGATCAAATCAGGATTGAAGTGGTTTATCTGTTTTGTAAGGGTGCGTAACTAACTGGCAATCACTGAACTACGTACCTAGGATCAGTAACAGGAATACAACAGATAAACCACTATATCAGATGTGTAAAAAAAAAAATACTAAAATCAATAAACAGCTACAAATGTCTAAACCCACTACTAGAATCCCAAAATGTTCTAGTTACACACACACATTCACATCACAGTGCGTGCTGTCTCCTCGCTTGCAAGCCATGTGGGTTACAAGCACACCTCCCAACTTCTGGGAGCACTTATTCCCTCATCTGCACACCCCTCCTGCTGGAGATGTGGGTGCTTCAGCTTTGTGTGTACTTGTGCTGCCCCCTGAGATCTGCTAGCTGTGCCCTGCTGAGAAGGCACCCCTTGAGTGCTTCTGATACGTTGGTCCCCGTTATTTCGCCCTGGGCTGTCAGTCTGGGGTCAGTCAGCTCCTGGGGGCTGGTGGGGCGGCTGCTCTCAGGCCTGGGAAAAGGTGACAATGGCCATGGAGCGACCCCCGGCAGGGTCAAACACAGCTTCGCTGCTGGGCTGTCACGATGAGGTCTCTCACCCACAATCACAAGTTTTCATGCTTCTTTTCAAGCTGTTGCCTGTTTTCAAGAGTCTTTTGGTAACCCCCTGGTTACTGATTCATCCGGCTGGTAGTCACCATGAGCAAACTTTGTCATTGTTTCTCTCCCCATAGTATTATCAGTTTGGGGGTAAACACACTCTCAGAGAAATTTTGGGTCTTCTGCTCACGTGAAGTGGTTAAGCTGATGTTCCTCTCAGATCAGCTGCTGTAATCCATGCCATGTTACGCGAGAGGAGGTTGCGCAGTCTTCCCCACAGAGGTCCCATGCAAGTAACCAACTGTAAGAGTATGGATTTCTACAGAAGACATCCAGAAATCAAAACCTCTGCACATAGTACGTAGGGTGGGACGGGAGAAAAGGCCTGTGGGCTGCTGTAAGAAATCCAGTTAAAGAACAGAAGCAGCAAAATTTCTGACAGCTCAGAGTCGTATTTCACATATTCTGGAAAACAGTTGCATTGGTAACATGAATTTATACTCTACCAGTGCTTTGCATTTTGAGGTTGTATTGTTTGCTATATTAAAATTAGCATGCTAAAATTGAATTATTTTAGAGAACATAGCTGCTCTTTCGAGAGCAGCTAAACTGAGTTCTGGTCTACTACAGCTCAGGTTAGCATATTAACTGCTGGAACATCCTTTCTATTTGCCTGACTATGTATCAGTTTTTCTTTATGGCAGGATAACAAATCTGATTTTATCTTATCAAATGAGACATGATATTTTTTTAGAATCTGTCCTCCAAATACCTGGTTTTAGATCATGACATGAAGGATCAATATTCTTTGTTTTCCTGATGATCCAATTGCTACATAATGCATGAGTCACTGAAGATGTTCTATTAAGTTTTTATTAAGTAAGTGCCCCAAGGCCAAGAATACAGATCAGATCTTTGGAGATTTTGGTAACCATCTTCATGATACAAATACAGTTTAATAAAGCTCATTTTAATTGATATATTTTCTCTGTAATTATTCCCTCTAGTCACAGGACAGGCAGTTTCATCTCAGATAGTGTCACACACTGGTATTAAAATAAAGTATTTTACCAACTACATAAATTAATTAGTAGCAACAAAGGCTACAGCCTAGCTGAAGTAAATGGCATTAGGTATAATTAAGAGTAAACAAAGCTTGTCCCTAAATTCTACGAGGCTATGTACAGTTGGATTACAGCAACTCTATTGGGCAGTAACCTATTTGCCTAGTAATTGTGACTCATACAAGCAATATACCTACGCTGATTAATTTTTACTTGCAGACCCTGTGGTAGCTTAATTAAATGATCCGTTCTAAATAATGACAGCCTTTTAAAAGTAGCCCTGCAGGAACTGAACTGTTGCCTCAAAAGGCATGAGCCAAAGAGAATATAGTGAAGGTGAACCATAGAAAATCCTTTTGAAAACATATTTATACAGAGAGTACAAAGAAAGTCATTTTAGCTTTTAAAATGCCACGCTATTAAGTATTTGACTGTATTGTTTACTGTTATACTCTCCTTTGCAGTAAAATAACTACTGAAACATAGAATTCAAATAAAATATGCTTGGGATGTAGCATTGCAGTATCCTGCTAAATAACCCAGTTTGCAACTGGTGAATTCATAAATGAACTAGTTTCAAACAAGTTACCCAGACCAATCTCTCCACCAGCCTACGCGCCTCCTTTGCAAGGTCACTGCAAATTATTCATCCTATCTGTCTGTAAAAATGTGAATACTCAAGACCAAGAATGGCACTTCAGCTTCTTTCTCTAACATTTGGCTCTCCAGAAATCAGGGACACTTGGTTTACAAATAAGATTTGAAAACTACTTCAGTTCGTCAAAATCGCACAGAAATACCTTGCTAACTCAGCTAAAAATGAATTAGAATTATACAGAATAGAGTAATCGATACTGCCAAACATTCTGCTGCTAGAGACAGAACGTATTCTGGTAGGGTGGTTTAGGTAGTAGGAAAGAGAGTAAAGCCAAAAATTCTGATATCTCATCTGAGACCATCATTGTAAAATAAAAAAAAAAAAAAAAAATCAAGAGAAGGATAAAGTTTTGCAAATTCTTCTTTCATGCTAAATAAATATAATAAAAAATATATATATATACTTGAAGAAAAAGGCAGCTCTTTAGACAATGATGAATTCTGGGGAATGAATTAGTGGTCAACAATGGAAGTATGCCATCTCCAGAACATATGTGAGAGAAATGGGTTTCTTTTTGTTATTTCTGTAGTCTGCAAGGGTGATAACATGGATAACAGAAAGTCCAAAGGAGCCCTTCACACTACATAAAATACTTCAATAGGTGGTTGGGAATTAGGTTCTGTTACTGGCGCATCCCTTGATCATAATGAAAAGTATTTTCCAGATGACTGGTCTGGTATGAGAAGACGAGACCAGTCCTGCTGAGGGTTACTGAAGTCTCTTGTGGGCCCACCTGGACGTGCAAGGACCTGCTTTGGGCTTATTTCTCTGGCAACATGGAGTGACTGTGACATAATATGGGGTAGATCAGATGTAGAGGCAAGGGCATGTACTTCATGCCATCCATACTTCATCCGTCCATAGCTTGATTCTTATGATTTATGTGGGTGAAATAAATTTCACCTTTATTCAATAAAATTCGTATTCCACTTGAAAATCTCGTCTCTTTCAGTTTCTCAGTGACAGCTGTCAGAATCCATCAACATTCAGCACAAGAATATAAAGCTAATAGGCTTCTTGTAATATCAAAACTAAACGGACTGCTGAAACTCAAAATGAAATACTATTACTGAAAAGATTCTTTTATCTGGTGCTTTGTGCAGTGGGGGAAAATGATTTTAATCTTGTCTCCTTTAAATGTTGGATTGTAAATGAATGCTGACAAGATTAAATAAATGTACTTTTGACTTGAGTCCCTGCCAGCGTTTTTTTAAAAAAACAGCTGAACATACACTACTTGATATTCTGCAAGTGTGGGTTCATAACCTGGAGCTCTTGGTAGAAAATAGGAGAGGGACAAGAGCTAGTTGTTTTTTTTTTTTAAGTGCCTCAAAATGACATGATTCTTCTTTCCGCCCCTGTAACACTAATGAATTTGAGCTTCTGCTCTGCACCAGCTCAATCCACGTGAAGGAGACTCCCCACAGCATAGAGTCTGGTGATAAGGATGGTGAGAGAGGAGCGATAGGACTGCCATAGTAATTTAAATAAGTAGGCCAAGAGTCATCATTCTGAAAAGGAGACGATTGAGGGACAATACACGGCAGATGTGTAAAATCACAACTGATAGGAAGAGGTGAATATGGCCGGGTATTTACTCTCCTGGGAAAACAAGCCCTCGGTAGCGCTAAGAGATTTTTGCACATAATGCAGTTTTCATAATACACAACTTCTTTCTACGCACATCTTATTGAACCGTCGCAGTTACTGGAAATGAGAGTTGTTCTGTCCCATTTACGTCTCAAGAATCAAAAAAGGAGGTTGCTGCTTTTACCGGTACAACCAGAAAGACCCATCATATGGCTAAGATTAAACACCACTGACCATCTGCTATTTCAGACACAAGAAATATGAACCATTAAATTTATTTCGGGAAGGAAAAGCCTATTTGTGAGATGATGTGCAAGAACCCATGTCCCCCTTGCAAGCTTACCCTAATCTAAAGTGAGCTTACAGCGATAACGCTGAGCGTCACCTGCCCTAATTTGTAAGCATCTGGCTAAACATGGAAAGCATCTATCAAAGTTCGGTGCCTTTCTCAGCCACTTGCAGCTGAAGACATCTGCTGCCCAATGAGGGCTTGATATCACTAAATTGTTATCTACCATCACAGACCACAGTTCTGCATGAAAACTCTTGCCCCAGACACAGTCCTCTTAAAAATCTCAGATGTAGAAAAGCCTAATGAAGGTATCATTTGAAAATTGTTGAATATAGGAGCTAATACTGGAGACAGTAGTATGACAAATGAAGATGAAACATTTAAAATTTGAGGAGTTACTCCTCCAATAGCTGAGATATTATCGATGCCGCTGTGAGCACACCTAATATAATTCCATGTGAGCTAAAACAGATTAATTCAAATAATTTTTAGCTAGACCTTCCTATATTACAAGATATTTAGTTTCAACAAATGGGGAAAATACCAAGTATGGGAAGTAGCAGAACTTACCTAACTAACTGTGTAGGCAGAAATTGATTTGTACTCTAAACGCTTAAATGTTTTTGGTGTTGTTTTTTTTTTTTTTTCCCCACTAGGCTACAACAGGTGTGATTATTCTAATTTTCTATCTGAAATCTCTATTTGACACTTCTTGTTTTTCCTCCTCTTTCAGATTACTAGCTATTCAGTGAAGTGTCATAAAATACTTGTTTAAACCTAGCTCTCCTCTCCCCGCCTTCTCTCTTTTAATTTTATTAATACACGACTAATCTGGACTTTAACATTTCCTACTGTTATTTCAGAGATGATACAAGAGGGATTAACTCCTACTCTGAACCTGTATTGGTGGTAGAAACCGTGATGTCATCTCATTTCCACCTGAGGCAAAGCACAGTGTCATCTCATTTCCACCTGTGACAGTCTTCAGAGAAAGAGAGAGCTGGTGTCTATCCAAAGAATGAAAAGCAAATTAATTAAAGAAATAGATACTTAAAGTGGCATGTTCTGTTCTGGCAACTAACATTTTAGGGTGATGTGAAAAATAAATAACATAGAACAAAGCCCACTTATTACAGAGATACTGAATTTCCTCCATCCAATCACATTAATATGTTAAAATGAGGAGGTGTGAAAATCAGGGAACAAGTACTAGAAAGCCTTCTGTAACATTACTCCTGACGTGAGCTCCCACAAAGGCCGTGTTTTGTTCTCTGGGAAAAAAGGGTAAATATCAGAATGAACGTTTCTGTAAGGACGTTAGAAACAACAGACACTATCCAACTACTACTGCAACTATTTTCCTGTTTTCCCTAGCTTCAAAAGCAATGCACACCATTTAAACTTCAGTGACAACACTCTGTTGGCTTTCGTGATGCAATTTCTTTGGTCTCATGTTAGACAAAATTTATATTATGTAGTCTCAGCCTGAATTCAGTGTTAGCTGAGTACACCAGTCTGAGGGAATTTCATCTGAGACAGCAGCGTCTTCACACATCTAAAACTAAATGAAGTTATTCCTGTTAGTCAAAGAGGATTCCTTTTATAGAACAAGCTTGCTGAGAAACACGTCCCTTGTTATATATTAATGCCACTCAAAAACCCAGACAAAAAAAGTCAACAGGCTTCTCACTTTTACCAGTTCTCTATCAGTTTTCCTTATTAGGAATAAATGCTACTAATTCAATAAATTGAAGATAAGAACAAAATCAAGCATAATAGGAATAATGAATAATTCCTTATTTATGTTTAAGGTCTGGAATGATTCCATGAGTGCTCTACAAAGCTAAGCATGAAGTTAGAAAAATCTGTGTGATTGAGGCTGTTTCAGTGAAATAAGTCTGCTGTGAGTAAAGGGGACGATGGTTACACTCCTGCACCCCCCACTGGGGACCAACACAGGTACCGACTGGCGAAGGAACCGGTTATAAACACTAAAGCAAAGCCAGAAGGAAACATTTCTGACAGGTCCAAAAAAAAAAATAAATGTGGTGCCATCTTAGATTTTATCTGAAAATCATATCATCTTTCCTTTTTCATGTGTACAGAAAACAAATAATGTCCAATTAGAAATAATTTAGAAAGTATTGTTTAATTGGGGCAGCAACTACTACTAACACAGCAATGTTGATGCAGCGTTGCTTTCAGGTGGCACTCACCATCGCTAACGACTAGGATGTGCGCATGGGGACCGTATCCTTTCTGACCCTCATCAGCCAAGGTCTCTGCTGAAAAAACAGTATCCAGCTCACACCAAAGATGAGAAGAGCTTTAGTCTGAAAACCACACGCGTTTTACCACTTCTGTTGCAACAAAGCTGCGCAAATTGTAGAGGCATGGCTCTTTAGTGACCAGTGGCCGAGCCATTCCGGGATTTAGAAGTCCAGCAACCAGACGAAATCTGCCAGCAATATGTTCTTAACTATGCCACATTCCCTGGATGCCAGGCAAAAGGGGAAAAGGGAAACAGCTGTTTAGCAGCTTTGATATAGGAGTAACATCTCATTTATGTCCCAAAGTTAGCCACCTGAGTTGCCAACAATAATTAAGGTACAGGTGGGAATGAAATACAGAGCCTGTGACGATTAAGAGGTCCAGACAACAAATTATCAGCCCTTAAAAACCCTCTCACAGGCCCAGTCACCCATCTGGCTAATGAAACAGGCTTCACCGGTCAGAGTTGGAGGCAGCGTAATGCGGAGGCAAAAGATGAACAGAGGAAAATGGAGCAGTGCCTCATCTTGCTGAGACGGTTGAGGTGGATTGTTGAGATGATCAAGGGTCTTTGCTGCTCCCTCCTCACACCCTGGCAATCATCTGCTTCTGCCTGTGTTACCAAAAACCCCAACAATTAGGTTAAGGATGTAGAAAAAACCAATAAATCACAAGTTTCATATAGGTTTGCAACCTTTCCCTTGACACAGTTTAAAAATCTAAAGGTGGTATTGTTTGGCTATCCTCAAATATAAGCATATAAAATGAATAATTACTGTGAAGTCTGCAGACAGCCCTCTAAAGAGCAGAGCTTTACCCTTGCATTCTATGTTTTAATTTTTAGCATTTCTGTCAAAACAAAACAGTTTTCTTTTTCATTCCGTTTGTTTCTTTGCTATTGGAAAGATTTACATTTACCTTTCCCATGGTGAAGGTCACAAAATGATGGATTAAGCATTGAAAATAACCAGAAAGCATAGCTGAAAGACAGAAAACATACTGAAATAATGGATCGTTTTGTGATGATGTTTGAAGATGAACATTTTGTATTCATGATGGGTATTTCTTAAAAAGTAAATTCAAAGTCACATCATTACACACAAAAGATAATAGTTAAAAGAAATTTGTGGTACCTCGGTTAATGCACTAGATATTTATAATTCCAGGCAAAATCAATTTTTAAATATAAGTTTAATGTGCTTGCTAGTCTTAGTCTCATATCTCATTAAATGCAGTGTTTTTATACTGGAACAGACTTAGACTATGAACAATGGGGGGGAAAAAATGACACTGGATAGAAAGATGTGGGCGAGTGCTCAACACCAGGTACCAATCTGGGAATGTCACATGCGGGCAGGAATGTGCCATGGCTCTACCTCATGACCTAAAGTACCTGATCAAACAGAGGTGCTGAAGTATATATTTGGCCTTGCCCAGCTGCAGGAGAAACACTACCAGTCTACCAAACAGCTCAATTCTGTCTTGCAATGCCATTTTCCATCCAGTGTTGGAACTGTTTTCGGAGGCAGAGGGCTCCACGGGAGCTTTGCTTTCCATATTTCACTTCAAAGACTTGTACCTCTCCCTTGGAATGCAACAGTGGTTATCTGGGAAAAAAAAAAAAAAAAAAGTCACAGATACATATTTCATGGTATTTCCAAGTTAACTTGAAAACAAGGAACACTCAATTAGGCCATTATTCTCTCAATCATATTCAGCTTGTACAGGATCAGCTTATTCAATCAGCGAGGTAGAACAAACGAATTGCGTTTAGAGAGAAGGCAGAAGGGAAGTAGCTTACATTTTGGGTGATTATTGAAAGACTAGGAAGGGTCTGATTTTTCAGAAGATTGGCAATCAGTACCTTCCTGTAAAGCATCAGATTTTCAGGATTTGGAGTTAGGCATATCTGTGCGTAACTCAAATTTCAAATCTCACTTGTCCCCTCCTATACACACTCCCTATTTTAACTGCGCTTTTCACGCTCTGCGGGGTTGAACCAACTATTCCTTGTAATGCAAGCGAGGATGAGGATGCAGGTGAGGTGCTGTCTGGGACTTAAGCATGACAGACACACCGGAATGTCACGAACACCTCGTCTGTGGCAGACATCAGCAGCAGACAACAGCAGCAAGAACACAGTGCCCGGAGCGGGTGGTGGTGGTGGCCTGCTGCTGGAACAGTTGTTGGCACAGCTGCCTCACCAAAACACCGCTGGAGAATGAAAAGGTTGTAAGGAAAAGGAGCCATAGTAGCAACAGTAACCGAATCATTTTTCGCCGTTGCTAAAATATCTCAGAAATGAAGGGGTAGGGCAGCACAGGGAGCGACAGGAGGCAGAAGCTGGTGTTTGCCCTCTGGGCAGCCAGCAGTGCTGATATGGCACGGCCAGCCGTGCAGCGCTCCGCATAGCATGAAACTAGTAAGAGGTGGTGGTGGCAAAGGTGGCGCAGGAGATTGCTTGTAGCTCCCTAAATAGGGGCTGAAGGGCTTTCTGTTTGGACCCAGTTTCTTTTAGCGAGTTGGCTAATGCATAGGGAAACACGATTCTGAAGTCCCTTTCAGACAAAGAATGTGTGAAAGGATATTTGTTAACAGCCACTCCACCATAGATCTTTTATCACATCACTATAGTGTTTCAGTTTAACAAAAATATACGGCATGCATATGTAACTAAGTATGCTTTCAGTGCGTCACAACACCCATCACCACCTATATATCACTTCAATGATACATCCTCCCAATAAACAAATAACCTGTAAAAAGTATCCTGTTTTCCTGTTTATTCTTCCAGGAGTTTTGTTCTTTCTTCCTGACAATACCCTTGCACAGCTGGAGCCCATTAAATTTAACAGCAGCACAGCCATTGCAGAGGCCTTAGAACTCATCCTGCAATAAAAGAACTTTTTTTAAAAAAAAAAATAAAAAGACAAAAGCAGTTGGCTTCCACATAATGAGATTATAATGTGAAATGATGAAAAGATGAATAAAACCACTTATTTTTACTTCTCTGGAATTAGCCAATGTTCATTCATGAATATTTGAAAGTGATGTGATCCATCCACACCCTTGTACGTAAAAAGCTTCATTTCACTCCCCTCTAACATCTTAAGTTTGTGCTCCAAGGCATCCCATGAATGCTTTTGTTCCATTAATTTGAATTAAAATGGGGTGGGCAGCTTTTTAGCACCTAGCAGGACTAACTAAATCTTAAATGTATTGGGCTGTCATATACCCAAATACAGCATTCACCATTGAAGACCGAGTAAGGAGTCCCAAGAGATGAGAGAGGTTGTTCTACCTGATGTTCAAATAATCTGTTAGTTACTTTGCTCATTTTTCTCTAATCCTACTGTTAGCACTGAAAACAGATTTTAAAAGTAATGAGGCACTTTTTGAATTTCTTTTTATAAAGGAAGACCTCTTGCGAGGAAAATCTGATAAACAATGGGTCTTCTGGGGAGCTACTATTAGTTTGTAAATTCTTCAAAGTTTACTCTGGTGGGATCCTGAGTTGGCAGAACCTTTGAGGTAGAACATCTTTCGGAAGGAGATGTGCCAAAAGACTTCAACGTTATAAAACTGGTTGTTGTTTTTTTCAAATTACAGAAAGAAATAAGAAACCAGTTCAACACAGAGTCTTTAAACACAGAAAAACTCAAAATCTGATAGACAGGAGACTACTAAAGAGAATCGAAAACAAACCTCTCCCCTAGCAATCATTTCCTTGTAAAGTAGGACTTGTTTTCCGCTTTACTAAATAATTTTCAGAGGCATTCTGAACAGACCAAACTCTACACAACTTTCTCTACGTGTCTAGAAGTCTCATTCTTTCTACCCATCTTCTGCTCTGGGCCTGCTTGCCTCAGTCATTGAACAGCATGCAATCATGCCGCAGGATCTCTGCTTGCCATCTCTCTCTCCCAGTTTTTCTCACTGACTCCAGTGAACTCTGCCGTGTTTTCCAGCCAGAACATCTTCAGCTGCTCTCAGGAAAGCATCAGCCTGACTCTCTTCCAGTCGTTCCCCATATACCCAATCACAGAAACACGCAACGCCTGCACAGTAGGTTAGGAAAAGACAAATCCAACAGTCCTGCTGTTCATCCCACACAGTTCCTTTTCTCTTTCTCTGTGTGCTGACCATAGGCATCCAGCAAACGATCCGAGTGAGGGAGGTTCAACCTTGACAAGGTTTGAAACAGCTGGTGCAGCTCTTTGAACATCACTTATTACGATGAATGTTAAAAAGAGGATGGTTGCAATTTTGAAAAGATGAAAATGCAACTGAATCATAATACATGATCATTCTCCAGAATACATCTTACAGTACTAAGTTGGAGCTGAAGAAACTAAATTTTGACCAGACATACAGAGAAACTGGGGGTAAACAGTTTATTTACTTTTCCACTTTTTACTTCCTGTGGAGTCAACAGGTTTATAGCGTTTCTGGTGTTATTTACTAAAGCCACACGAGATATGTCAGAATGCCCTCAACATAGACTCTCCTGAACAGTCTTGTTCCTCTGGGTTGATTTACGTCAAGAGGAGAAAAGGCCAATGAAGATCAGGAGACAGCTATAGAGCGAAACCAGCCTCACTCACTATTGCAAACTTCTGTTGCAATAGTGAGTGAGGCTGGGGTTAAATACATCTGCTTATAGCATTGTATTTCTATTAAAGATACACAATTTTCATTTACTTTAACTTGTTCATAACATTTAAAGTATAGAGTACTTCTGAAAAAATATCAGAAAGCATAAAGTCTCAATTTAATGGTTTTACTCTATTAGCTACAGTAACCACCAAATGAAAGAAGAAAATGGGTTAGTCTTGTTCATCAATCACATCAAATTTCCTTTTACTATTTTCCCATTTCCATTTAATATGGACTTGGAATCTCAACTGGGATTTTCAATCTGCTTTTTTTTATTTATTAAAGTATCAGTAACAATTCTGCAAAAGCAATCCTGATGCAGATGGAAGCAAAAAAAAGACATGTGTGTCAAGTGAGGTTCCCGGATGCATGACAGATTTCATAGACTGTGGAAAAAATCATCAGCAAAACAATATTTTAGATTCTCTAATTTTCAATTGGCCTATGATCTTCCTGTTTCAGGCATTTCAATTATTAAATCTGTCATTATTATAACAATTTTGCCTTTGTAGTATCTTCCACATTGCTGAACAAGACACCATTGCCATCTTTGTCGCCATGGATTTTGATTTCATATGATAGGAAAAACATGGGTTTTCCTAGTTCATCTTGATTTAAAAGGAAAAACTGTAAAATTTTTAGCAATAGAAAGTAAGAAGGAGAAAATTAATAAAAGTGAAAGAGAAGTTAAAAGAAAATGACAAAATAACATTTTCAAATGATGGGCAGCGTTAAAGAGAGAAATGCAAACAGCATTGTAAATAGCAGGAGAGGAAAATTTTCAGAAGTTAATATCCCAAATTTTTGTCCTTCCATTATTTATCATTAACACGCTATTCCTTCTGATTTCACTACCCAACAAAGCAGGAGCTCTGTGGTCTGGAAAGAAGTAATTTTCAAGGAAAATATCACAAAATCCTCCATACTTTGTTAAAAAAAAAAAAGAAGAAACAAGTACTAATAATGATGTAAGTTAGTCACAGAATCCCTGGTATTCATCACTACTTCTCCAGTTGATTAAACAACTCATTGATTGGGCCTTCCTGCTGCATGTTGCTTCATTTAAAATCCTGAAAGCTAATCCATTCTTGTGTCTAGTTCAAAGTTGAAATCTCTTATCCCTCCAGATACTGTGTATATAAGTTCTGCTTGGATGTTTTAAGGCCCTCCTGAACAATTTTCAAATTCTCAGCTAGCTATTAAATTTTGTGGGAAATCATACTGTATCTAAAGATACAAAACCCAGTAAAGATTTGTAAATCTATGAGAGGGTCTCTAAAAGACTAATTCACAAAATAAAGTTTAGTCTGTAAAATCATAGTTAGAACTATGAAATTAAAGGATCAGTTGAAAAAAACATACCTGTATGGCCCAAAACACCTACCTACCTTTGTTACAAGTAATACCAAAGATTGGTATTAAAAAAAAAAAAAAATCCTCACTTTTGCTAAAATGGTTGCTAAGTGACAAAGATGTACTGTTATCCTTTCTCATTTATAAAGGAAAAAGGTAAAACAGCCTCAAAAAGAAAAGAGAACGAATGCCTAATTGACACCGAACATCTGATTACCATATTAAAGAAAATAAACCACATCCTTATGTGGTTTACCACAAGGAGGAGACAATAAATATCTGCTGTACCTGGCTATGGAACCTAGCCCACCTGTAAAACTAAAGAATTTCCTTATGACAGCAGGTTTAGCCGGAAATCAAACTGCAGGTTATATACCTCAATTAGTACAGTATTTAGTAACTACTACTAAGTAGTAGAATGAATTTACTTTTCATAAAGTCACTGATTAGTATATAAATTTCTTGTATGTGAGATGATAAGGTATTTTTGCTTATAAAAACTATATGCGAAGGAATAGCCCTTTAACTGTACACAGCTCTTGAGGAATTCAAGTGGAGCTGCCGTTCTGGAGCTAGATGATAGGAATGCCAATGGATAGAGGGTGCTAGAAAAATCTGAGTTCTCCACTGGTGGCACTGGTATTGGTGCCCGGTCACGCAGCTGAACTCCCAGCTCTACCTTCAGAAGGAAGCAGAGTGGTTTCCCCTAGCGGTGATGTTTCCCGCCTGTGAACTCATGAAACTGAAGCCAAATCCTCCGCCTTTTGAGATAGATCCCAAATCTGCAAATTTCAGGCATTTGAAAGTTTTCATATGTGGCTCTGAGTGCTGGCCATTCTGATTTCTAAACCGTAGTGGTTAAAGGTGACATACTGCAGAAATGTGGCATATTGCTATGAAAAGATCCATTTCAATCATCCCAGAAAAAGAAGAGAAGCATAGTCTGGTACAGCAAATTGTTAGTCAGTCTAAACCCAAACCTAGGCGGATAAATCACAGTTTAAGATTTATCCCAAAACATTTTAGGGACACATAAAACATAAGGAAAAGACAATAAATAACAAGAGCTTTAAATACATTATTAGTAAATATGCTGATATAAGGCTTCTGAAAAAGTGACTTTCAGTCAGTGAAACATTGGTACGTTTTGCATATAGTAATTAAAAAAAAAATGGGCAAGAATTACCGTCAGCAGTCTTTCTCATTATAGAAATACTTTAGATATGAGAAGTTTCACAAACTTGCTTATTCCTTCTTCTGTTCTTAACTCTCCTTTTAATAGTCTACTGATGCATATTAGAATTTAATTATACCAATTAGTACTGCCACATCAGACATATGATGTAGCTTCAATTAGGTGGTACCTAATGGATATTAGTACAATTTAGCTTTGTAATTAAAGTTCTAAGAGCAGTGCAAATTCAACATTATGATTACAAAACATTAAGACAACATTGATGGCATTGGAATCAAGCATTTTATAAATGACCCCATAAATTAGTCTTAAAAAAAAAATATATCTGAAATGAGTTTTGAGCTCTCTGCATCTCAATGCATAAATGATGTTGCTATCTCCATTGGCAAAGCCATTTTTAACATTTAAAATATTATTTGTTAAATCATGGGGAGTTTTGTGATTAAATCATGTCCATTGTAAGATATTCTGTCAAATCCCATGTTTATTACAACACTTTTTAGAGGACTTGCAGTTTTTGTCATCTCCTTCTTAGGCATCAAAGTGTACTGAATCTACTAAATCAAGAGAAGCTTACCCTGATAGAGCTCTGTTTTGGCAGTGACAGCAGAGAGGTCCAACTTTTCTGTCTCTCCAGCTTCTACCCACCAACACTTCATAGAATCCACCTTTTCTGTGACGAAGGAGTATTATAATTTTTATTTTCTTGGCCCTACCAAGAGAAGGGACAACAAGAGACCAGTCTTAAAGAACTAGCATCCACTAACTTCTACTGACAAATTAATACTGAATTTTAAAAATCCCGTTAATTGATTGGTTTTGCTTATAACCAAAGGAACAAATTAATTTCAGTTTTACTGATTGCTGATCGTGCTTCTCTTGAGTCCTTACAGTACATGAAGTTATTTGATGTGAAGTGCAAACACACTGACCCTTTCAAAATAACATTTTGCCAAGTGCAAGATGCTAACTCAGAGATGATTTGACAAACACATTTAGAGAAACCATAAATGTTATAGCAGGAATTAAAAAAAAAAAATAATTAAAAAGATGAATTTACTGCCTTGATTACTGTGTGTGTTTGGTGTTAGCTTGAAAACTAAAATCAAGTGGTAAACTGCAAAGGATCTGCTAAACATTCACTCTCCCACAAGTGTAGCCATGTAGCCACAGGTGATACCAGATCGGGACGGATAGTTCTGCACACTCAAGCTTCCACTGTCACCCAGAGGATGACAAAAGACAGCGAGAGGAGGGAAAGCATCACAGCAGGGAGAAACTGAGCATGAAAAAGTGTCATACTGAATGTGACATTCAGAGAGGCTGTTTAGACTACTTGATGGGGTGATGCTCGATATCTCAGTCACCCATATCAGAACCTGTGTTAGGAAGCACTGCGCCTCCTCTCTGGCCCACGTGCCCACAGCTTTCCTCTGTGTAAGAACAAAGGAGGGGAAAAAGGGGAGTGATGCTTCTCACCAGCTCTCAGTGTGATACGGAGTCAGGACATGCTGGGCACTGGGGAATGTACCACCACATCGTATATAGCTATAGCCAAATGGGAGTCCCACTGTGACATATCTCATATAATCTAGAGACCGTATGAGGAATCTTTTTAAGTTTCCTCCTCCTACCTGACAGGCTCTTTTATCTGACCCCTTTCTTGAGCTCTCCTCATCCCCCTCAATCATAAAATAGGTTCAGGTGAAAACTGCAATCAAAAAGTTTGCAAAAAGACCCTCCTGAAGCATGAGATGCGATATGGAAGAGCTCATGACCTATATTCCCATAAGAACAGAAGAGAACAGCTAGGCTGATGTGCTATAAAACCCTTCCAGCAAAAGCATGGAACTGCAAATTTCATAATGGCAGACTATTCTTGTGCTTCTTAGCTAAGAAGTGCTTCCTAATTATGATATAATTTAAGTTTTTTGACTTAGATCTTGCATGATAAGCATATTAAATTGCCATGATGGGCTACAATTTATCATGATCATTAAAAATGAGATATTCAAACTGGGGTTGGTCATTAATCATGGTCAGTAGTATAACAAATAAATGGAGTGTAGTGCGTCTTGGGAATCTATGAAAAATAATTAATTTGAATTGCCAGAAAAATAGAACAGATGAATACTTATATAGAAAAGCAAAACATAAACAGATAAACACCATAAACCCTATCAAATATAATTTTGAAATATTTTCAGTGCTGTCAGTGTTCCCTTGCCTCTGCCCAGAACATTTACAGATACATTATTAAAAACTCTCCCAATAGAAGAATACCAACTAAGGTAGGCATGTAGGCATTTTTACTTGAATTCATTGTGCAAATTTTACTGATAGCTCATTTTCTCTTCTGTAGAATTGGAATAAAAGTGTGTGGCATGTTATTAATTAATACTTAGAGTACTTTAAGATCTTCTGCTGAAAGACTGCAGTAGGTTCGGCATGGAGATGCTGAGCTTCTAGGCTGGCTGAATAGGTAAATGCGGGTATTACGACTTCCTTAACATTTAGCTACAACATAAAATGAGTGAAAAGAAGTTCCCATAACATTGAGGAAAACCACTGGATTGAGAATAGTGGGAAGGTTTCCTCGAAAAATCCCCAACCTCCTCCTCCTCTGCTAATGAGATGAGGAGAGAATTTAGCTATCCGAAGACTTACCTGGGGAAAGCGGTAATGGAGACAGGACCTTAGTCCATTTTGGCTAAAAAGCCTTATCTTACAAATAAGACCAAAACCCTGTTAAGAATATCTTTAAATCTTCCAAGGCATCCAGGCTGTGTCTGCAATAAAAAGAGAATCCACTGCAGTCGATGGCTAAAAGAGTCGGCCCCCGGTCTGAGGCAAAAATGCTGAGGATCCCCACATTTTCTGTGTCCGTTAAACAGATGTTATTCCACAGAGACCTGGAGCACCCGAGGTCTGACTGACAACCTATTGATTATTGCAGTCAGTCAACTATCACAGGAAGAAAGTTCCAGAATGCAGTCTGGTTTAAGTCTTACTTGATTGTTTGCCTGCTTGATTTAAAATTCATTACATTGGCAAGTGGAGGATGATAGAAGAGGGCTCTCCTTTCTTATTGAAAACGAGGAAAGTAGTAGATGTTGTAAAGTTCAAGTCTTCCTTCTCAATTTTTTTCTAATTATTGTCTCATTTACAGAGAAGCATGCTACTCCAATTTTAAACTTTATATTAATCACTGCTGCCTTTTACCCCTATTTTCAAAGGTAGAGCCCATTCTTAAATGATTTTTTCCATTAAATTACAGTATTTATAAAATTAAATTCTTGGGTAACCTGAAGAAATCTGAGCAGAAACGGTTACTAAAGAAACGGGACCCTTTTATAATTTTCCCCTCCATATTCATATAACTGAGGCTCATGCTGAACAAATTCCTATTTGGTTTCTTTTTTTTAAGATAGCCTGTGGGAAACGGGGAGAAGAGAAGGGGCAGGGAAACATGTTGCCGTACGCTGAGAAGAAACAGGTGTAACAGAACTTGCCACCTAAATTGCAATCATACACATATGAGAAAAATCAATTAAATTGTTCCCCTAATGCTAATTCACGGCATAGTCGAGAATTTTGATGTGTTTCCACGAGGCCAAATCAGAATTACCAAAACCATATAGCTCTTATTTGTCTCCAGCACAGAGCCACGGCATACTAAGGCCCAACTTTTCACAAGTGATAATTTTGAAACATGCAAAAATTAGGAGGCTGCAGGTATGCAGGGCTGGGAAATGTTAACTATATCTAGAATTCTCTGCTGTTGCAGTTTAAAAAAAAAAAAAATTACTCTTAAAATCATGAAAACCGCTCACCCTTTGAAAACTGTAATTATCTTGCAGTTACTGAAACCTTACTCAAAGGGCAGTGTTAAACGTTAACCAACAGCTATTGTTTTGGACCAAAAAAAAAAAAGTTTGTTTTTTTTAGATCAAGATTTTGTAGTATATTTTTTGATACACAAAGATTCTCTCATTGCTAACTGAAAGTAAGCATAGTTGGTACTCTAAAAATATAAAGTATTTGGGATACTTTTAAAAAAACCCATGACAATTCAGGAATGATTGTGGACTGTGCTCTTTTGACCAGTTTAAGTGAACGCAGCTACCCTGGGAAGCTGAAGTCTTGGCTTAAAAAAAAAATAAAATAACATAACACCTGAAAGTACAAGTTCATACAAAGGGAGTCTGTTCCATTGTCCGTCCCTTTAAGAAGAGAAATTGCTCCGGACTTCTGTTCAGGAGATGTAGCGCTGAAGCATATTTTTGTAGCTATTATGTAAGCACGAATAAAAGGCTGTTCTCTACACGGTGATGAGATGCCTTTTTAAAACACATGAAGACGTTTGTCTTTTTGAATTGTACCCGATGCAAAACGATGTTAGGTAGAAGTAAACAGAAGTGAGCATCAGCCGCACTTCAGACGTGAATACGTGGTGCTCTGCAGCAACAGCTGTGCCCTGACGAAAAAGCAGATGAAAAAAAGGCCAGCATTTGCAAAGAGGGGGAAAAAAAAAAAAAAAAAAGAAAAAAGTTATTACCCCTGCAAGAATTGTTGGGGACCAGATGTTAAAATCCAGTACGGTCTGTTTATTTCAGAAGACAGTGTTGTACGAAATGTTAATTAGGTGGTTTTATGTGGTTTCGGTTGTTTTACTTGACTGTTTTATAGACTGATGTTATTGGTATTAAATCGTTATACTATAACTAAAGTCAGCCTGTTACAGATCAATACAAAAATAAAAGTTATCGATACAGGGTGAAATTATTAAAAGAAAGTAGGAGGGTACTATGACTTTCACTTATATATATCATGTCGTAAATATAGACGTAACACAGAAGAAAATAAGGAGAAAAAAATTGTAATCAGGAATCAATATGAAGTTATCCTCCCACATATTGGCAGGAATGATTCTTCGAAAAGCGTAGCAGGAGCTAAGGGAGAAAAACATCCTGGAAGAGCCACGCAGCACCCTAACCTGCACACCTAACACTGGGATCGAGGGGAAATATGCAAAATTCAATTTCATACCACGCAGCTCTACCAACAGAAGTCTAAAGTAATCCCAATTAAATAATGACTTAGACTCGCGTAAGTGCAAGCACCGCTGGGGGCAAGATTCAGGCCGCCCAGGTTGCCGCTGGAGCGGAGAGCAGGACGAGCCCCTCAGCGACCAGGGAAGGGTCCTTTGTTACCATTTCTCTTAAGACGAAAAACGCTTTGGGACTCAGCCGACGTTGCTGGTGATGGGTAATGGGAATCTCAGAAAACAAGGAGGCGCCAAATCAGGCGAGAGACTGTAAGCGCACGAGGTCCGTGTTGAGGAAAGGTGGGGCTGGAAGCCTTTGCTCCAGAGGTTGGAGGGGACGGAGCGCCCCAGCCCAGGCTGCTTGTCCTGCGGGGACACCGCATTTCCAGAGTCACGGAGCCTGGGCAGGCAACTCCTGGCGTCCCCTCCCCTGGGACAGCGATGCTGTGGTTAATAACACAAGCTTTTCAACACTTCACCGCCGTTTCAGTCCAGCTCTGTCCTTCGACTACGCACAGAAGTGCTGATACTAAAACAGAAGGACCGCTTGCGTCTGAAATGCCAGAACCTTTGACTGCTGGCAGTAAACAGAAACCTGAACTAAATCTGCGTTAAAATGGAAAGCAAAGCACAGCGAGGCTCACTGCACCAGCTATTCAAAGCATCACACAGCAAAGAGTGGATGAACATATTTTTAGATGTTTTTCATTCTGTAAGGTCAAAGAACTTCACAAATAAAAGGGACCGACATTATTTTTGCTTTAGGATTGATAGAGCATTTTATAAACTGAGGCGTGGGGAGAGATAGGGTCAAAAGCTGCTGTCTTTTAGAGCAGGGTAAATCCTAGCAGTTGCTCTGGATATATGGACAACGTCATGAAGGAGAGAGCAGAGCCCTGCCCAGCGCTGAGCGACGTACCCTCTGCCCCGCAGCAAGCAGTGGGGCTGCATGGTTCAGAGCTGGTTCCAGGGAGCTGATGTAAGCACTGGATCAAACCATACGCCATCCGAAAGTAGAGCGCTAAAGGTACGGCGCTGCGCTGACAGAAATCCCTTGCTGGAAACGCAAGGAAGCACGCAACCCTACATTCTATCTTCTGCTTGGACTTCAGAAAAACAGAGCATTTTGGGATTGCCAAACCAGTGTTTTACCTCTTCTGCTCCTGGTTGATTTTTTTTTTTTTTTCCTTTTAACCTTGTGCTGATACTTTCAAAAGGTATTCAAAGCAGATGATTTTACAGATGCTCCTGACTGAGCACAGCCTAACAAATTTACCTTAACGCACTATAATATAGTTTACTGAAACCACAAGCAGATACAGACATCTGCCATACGTAGGACGCTTTTCCTGTAAAATTTTGCCAGTGCTATGCCCGATATATCCATTTTCAGTAACATTCACCTATCCCCCTTCGTATTTTGAAAGTGTCAAGATGCTAGCAGCTGTTACAGATTATTTAAAATGATTTTCCATTAGGTTTTCCGTGGTCTTCATTCCAATGAGAAAATTAGATTGTAGTAAATAAGATGGCAAATGAAGAGGTATTGGGTATTGAACACAGTTTTCCAGTCAGGTCATACAGCAACTCTGCGTTTGCAACAGTGCATATGCGCACGTATGGCTGGGTACCTGACATGCCTGTCAGTGTGTTCAGCATATTGACCAGAAGTCTCTCCACCGTTCAGTAATAATGAAAACGCCCAAAGACAAAGCTGTTTGCAACCGTCCACATTCACATAACACGTTAAGCATGTCTCTAGCGGGCACTCTCCTGTTACTGGTTTTATCACCAGTGAGCTCCACAGCAGGTCTAGGGCGTGTGGCCCCGGTGTGGAAATGGTCAACGCAGATGTGATGATCCTGCAGTTGATGACCAATGCAACTGGTAAGAGATGAGGCGTCATCTCCAGCGACTCGAGGCGTCAAACACCTCAACGCAACTCAGGGCAGTCCTGGTTGCTGTGCTAGGAAAGAGCTGCGGGGCAATATCAGCACCCCGCTATTAGCTGTGTCCTTGAACTCACCGATTCGTTCGATAAGAGACCTTTCCTTTCACTAGCTGATTTTGGCTATTAAAGCTGTGAGAATAAAATGTTGGTGAATGAACGGCAACGACAGGGAAAAAATCCCAGCTGAATTAAATTATTATTTGTAAGACATTCTGAGATATTGATCTGCCTGACTTATAAGTAATTCATGCAGTTTAGCGCTGAACAAAAGGTACAGTTTTAAGAAAATGTGCTGTGGGGCATAACTTGTAGAATAATTAAAAACTTAAAATTACTTCTTTTGACTTAACACCTGCACTTTTACTTCAAAATAATGTTACATGACTCGATAGTATAATGACAAGAGGTTTATGGAGAAAATTAGGAATGGGTTTTTTTGCATTAGGCCTGTGAGAATTTCTCTTGTATAATCTGATCGATACTTTGCTTCTCCCTTTGACTTTCATATACTGTGGATTATTTAAAATAAGTAGACATAAAAGGAAGAAAGAAAAGACTGGTCCATTTAAATATTCAAACACAGCTATGCTTAGAAAATGTAGATTCAGTTATTACTCTCATAAAATATAAGCTTTTTCTTAAAAACTGTGAGCGTGACATAGTCTGTTAAAGGTCCTCCTTTTTATACTACCAGCCATCCAAATTCCTATGTTGGATTTAAATGTATTTGTAATGCCAAAAATATGGGCAGGAGGGGAGGAGTGGTGAGGGAGGAAGATTGATAGGAAATGACCTTAATAAGCTTTACAGATTGTTTAATCTCAGGAAAAAAAAAAAAAATTTAGAAGCTAAAATCCATTAGAAATATGCCTAATTTGTGGTTTAACCCCTGCGTTTGACATTTAACTTGGTTTTACCGATTCCTTAAGCCTTCTGGCCTTCGAGCCAAAATATCTTTTAATTAAAAAGCTATAAATGCGCCCCTTTGGCCATCTCTTAAATCTGCAATCCTCTTAGATTTCCCTTTAAAAGCCTAATCCCCGTAGTTCCTTAGAGACAAACCCTGGCTCGGGGAGGCTGTGGCACAGTGCCCAGAAGAGCTGAGCAGCCTGGCCGGACCCTGCGCCAGGCGGGCAGGAACCTTCTGCTCCTCTCCTCACCCACACTGGCTCGGGGACTTACCCGAAATGGGTCCGTGAGTCAGGAACAGCATAAAGTGGTAGGCAGAGGTCCTTCTCTGGCTGACTGGTCATCAGGTATAATGTCACTGCTCTCTGCTCAGCACATGGAGGGGTGTCCCACCAAAACCAATGGCAGATCTCTCCTGGTATAGTGGGATCCAGGATCTCACCTGAGATGGCTGGAGCATGTCTCCTGTGAAGAGAAGGCTCTGGGGAGACCCTATAGCCCCTTCCAGTACCTAAAGGGGCCTACAGGAAAGATGGGGAGGGACTCTTTATCAAGGAGTGTAGTGATAGGACGAGGGGTAATGGTTTTAAACTGAAAGAGGGGAGATTTAGATTAGGTATTAAGTAGAAGTTCTTTACTGTGAGTGTGGTGAGGCACTGGAACAGGTTGCCCAGAGAAGCTGTGGATGCCCCATCCCTGGAGGTATTCAAGGCCAGGCTGGATGGGGCTTTGAGCAACCTGGTCTAGTGGGAGGTGTCCCTGCCCATGGCAGGGGGGTTGGAACTAGATGATCTTCAAGGTCCCTTCCAACACAAACCATTCTATGATTCGATGTTTCAGGACCCTCAACAGAGCAAGACTGCTGCTTTCTGTGCAGCTCAACCCCTGCTGTACCTCTCCGCCACCCAGCCTGGACCCTGGTATGATCATTAAACATCGCTATGCAACTCAGGCAGGGGAATAGGATAGGGCTGCTAAATTTCTGGTGTATCAAACAATGAATCCTTTCTCTCCAGCATCATCTTTTTAGTAACAATTATACCAGCCAGATCCTTCATATAGACCAACAGATAAATCTTGAATAGCTGAGTCTTTGGATTTTTAATTTTCACCACACACTTTTAGTATGAATAGGAAATAAAAACAGCCACATTAATTCTAAACTGTAGTTCAAAAGAACTGAGACAAAAAGTAATATCTATGAGATATGCAAGGGAAAACTGGATTTTCCTGAAAAGATTTTTTTTTTCCTATCTTTGAAGAAAACACATTTGTATTTAACAGGAGGGGAAAAAAAGGTTTATATGCCGTGCCAAATTATTGTTCTGTCGCAAAATTAAAAATCAAGATTAGAAGCCAACCATATTTCTCAAACATGACATGTTCTCTGCACCATATGCTCTGAAGAGAGATTCATTTAATTGTTTGGAACAAGTCCATATAGTTGTCAAATTCCAGGACTCCACCCAAAGTCATGTAATAGGTTTCTTCAAGGTGCGTGGCATCACATTATACTGTTTTCCAGATCTGAATTACATTCCTCAACATAAAAGACATTGACAGCGTCTCAGTCTGATAATAAATACCTAACCTCAGAAGGCAATGAGAGACAGATCAGTGCTTCAGCGCTAAAAATGACAACGCGGAATAAGGTCCTTAAATCACCCATATTAAATACAGAGAATGAGATACCTAATAAGGGTGTTGACAATAGCCAGCCTGCTGGGACACAAAAACCAGTCAGACTAAGGGAAATTCTGACTCAAAAAGCATTAAATAAATTGTTATGTTACAGAACCCAAATCATCTGCTTGGGAAGCAGTTAATCCACATCCAAGCAGGTTGCTTGATATCCAAACCTGGACAACCAAAGTCTGCGCCAAGCACCAGCTGAAAGCAGCAGAAATTTCTTTGCACTCTTAGAAGCATCCTAGCCTGACCTGCTTGCTCCCAAAATCACGTATGTTTGGGATAGACTATCACGCACCTAAACACAGGCCAAAGCACCATGAAGGGTCTTGAGTTTTTAAATATGGGCGGAGCAAGCCTAGTTAACAGGACAAAATATAAGATGGTGGCATCTGTGGAAATGCGATTCACCTTTTACATGGCGATCTGGGGCTTCCTGCCATGTTCATGGGTGCTGTTTACAGAGGGAAGGGGTCTGTGAGACAAGGAAAGAACTAACAGGGAGAAAGCAAACCAAACAGACCCCATGGGAGCACCTGAAATGTTCACTTGCTTATGTTTTCTCATTACGTTTAAAAGCCATTTCCACTGAAAAGGAGAGGAAGTGGAGAACAATCTGAGTTATAGCAGTGTATTGTGTGTTTCTGGGCTAATTGCACTTTAGAGTTGGCTTTCAGTACTGACATACAACAGTTGTTCTTTTTAGGAATACAATTCATTGTTCCCGAGTTTACTGTACACTGTGAAGTGAAAAACCTGTTTCAGTTTCACTATAAGAAGAACTGCAGAATCCATCCTATAACAGAAGAGTCAGCCATTCCTGTATGCAATAGCTGAAATAACGGAAACCGTCAGCAAATATTTAGCTAGAGGTGACAGCAGACTGAGAAACAGCAAGAGGAAAAGCACCTCAGGTCACAAAATCAAAGTCACCTTAAGATGGGCTCTGTTACCCATCAGGTTAGGTTAAAAACCTTGAGTCCTGCTACAACTCAGCCTTACTTCACAAGAGGAGAAGCTCCAGCTGTCCTAGCATTTCCCTCAATGAAGGAAAAAGACTTCAGGAATTAAGTATTGTCTCATTAGTATTATTAAGTATTACATAGCTTACTGCAGGTTTCTTTTCCCCTCGAATAAAATGTTATTTATTAACCAAATGCATGCTTGCTTGCTGCATCGATATCTGGAGGGCGGAGAAGTTGATGCTGAGGACCCCACGTCCATCTGATATCTCTCTGCTTCAGGGATTTGACTTCAGATAAGCTATAGCCTGGTTCTGTGGGCTTGGCGTTCGTTAAGCATTGGGGCACACAGGTGCATGCCAGGAGCACAGCTTTGAGTTCACTTTCACGCAAAAAGAAACCGCCTCAAATGCTCCGAGCTCGTTCTTCAAAGTAAACCACAATGCAGCGAGTGGAGGGCAGATTCGCTTCCAAACTTCACGCCTGTTTTGAGGTAAAAATGCTAACGCAGGTTTATCCTGAGCACCGCAAAGTTTATAGATGTTATTCTTTCCACTGTTTCTGAGTTAGGAGGTCCCACCAGAGTTTTACGAGCGTGCCTTTTAAATGTGAAACCATTGTTCTTGCCACCCATCAAGACCTAGCAGTAGAGCAACACTGATCAAAATCACGTCTTTCATAAAATGTTAACGGAAAATATTTGGGAGGGAGGGAAAAGGACCTGTGTTTATTTCAGCCAGGTTGCTCGCGGAATAACAAACAGCATCTGGCTGAAACAAGAACCTTCCCAGCCTCTTTCAAGGGCTGACCACCTGTTTTTTTTTCCTCTTTCCAAAATGAAGTGGAAATAATTATAAAGTACAACACAAATACAAACTGTTCGTATTCAGTAGCAAGTATTTTTACAGAAAGTGGAATAAAAATGGGTTCAAGCTCTCTTCTGTCTAAACGCGCTTGAAGCCTGCTTCTAGTCTGGTCTTCCCCTTGGGGATGCTCGAACACCCCAGCTCCTACGCCCTTCCTTACCTGACCATCATTTCACGTTGTCTCTCCCGGCCACCCGATGAGCCCGATTCCACAGGAAGGGCACAAAACACCCGTCGGGTGCAGCGGGTCGCTCCCGGCTGCAGTCAGGTTCTCCCGGGCAGGGGAGGACCAGGCTGCCGGTCCTTGGGAAGCACCCCGTGCTGGTCAAACCACAGGCTGCAATGGTTGACCTTGGTGCTGATGGCTGCGCACCGTAGGTATGGATGATTCTAGCTCTGTCGTTAATTGCTAGTAAGAAAACCTGACCAGAGCTGGCCTGGTTTCTGCAATTCCTTTAGGGATTCTCTGGATAGTAGGGATGTACAACCGCTAATACTTGCAACCACATGCACGCACATCATCGTTTTGTCTCGTTACCTTAGATAACAACATTATTTGGATGCAAGGATACGGTTTAAAGAAAACAATAGTATTTAAAAAGCCTGGTATCAATCCCTAACGCTCATGCTCCCTTTTATCAAAGAATATTACATATTAAGATTTGTTCTGAGTTAGGCTGAAGTGAGATATATTGATTTCAGTTTTCAACTTCTCATTATATATTCATGGACATTGTTGTTCTTTTGAAATTTAACAATATATGTACTGTTTTAATTTACTTTACGTTAGGCTTAATTTGATAGCACTAGGTGCTAATGAAAAAATTCTCAAAAGAAACCCATGAGTCTTTCTAAAAGCGTGTTTCTGCACATCAACATACTGATATTTACTAATATTTTTTTCTGAAAGAAAACCGCAGGATTTAACTGTGTACCTTCCATAATTTCTGTGTGATTCTGCTCCTTTGATGAAACCTCTATTTGTGTGGTAAATAGTTTACAGATAAACACCTTAAAGGATACTTTTTCTATGCCTAAATGGAAATGACCTTCTCTGAATTACAGACCAATACTTTTCTTCTTTTCTTTGCTCATTGTATGGAAGCTCTTAAAAGCATTATAAATCGTTAAAAGCTAATGGCTCCCATCTAGCTTTTTACCTTCAACACAGCTCTAAAAAAGGAAGTTAAATTATATTTTCTACTTATGGTTGTCAGTTGAACTGCATTCATCTGTCTTTGTATCTTCTTATGTACTTCTTCCAATAATTACAACATCCAGCTTTCACTACATTCAATATTTCTAGACATAATACATACATATTTATATTTATCTTAAAAGGCTATGATTTGGAATGCTCCTGACATTACCATAAGTAACTTCTTCACTGTAAAATATCACACTAGTACCTAGTATATATCAAACTAAAACCTACATCGATCCTCAAAAGGAAAGTTATATTTGAAGCAACTGTTGGTCATTGTATTACAGCTGGGTAAGAGATAGGCTCTTTGTAACTGTAGAAAAAAGGAATCATAGAATACCAGGTTGGAACGGACCTCAGGGATCATCTTGTCCAACCTAATGATGAGGACTAAGGCAGAGGGATAGATACATGATCTTACAAAGAAACTTTGCAGTAAACAATGCAAAAAAGTTAATGTTTCTTTACTGTCATAGAAGACTCTCCCACTGGTCTTCACTTCTTGCTAATACGCTGAAAGTCACAGATTAATGTTGAGATAAATGACATGTTTTTTTTAGGAACGGACTACATTCTGTTGTATGTCTGCACAAGACCTTTTTCAAAAGGCTTCCAAAGACTGGCTTGTTCTAGAGCTGGTGGTATCGTTGAGTACATGAGCATGGAAATTACTAGAGTCTAGGTACTTCCGTATATACGCAGGAAACCTAGAAATGAAAGCGTCGATCAATCACACTCGTCATTTATATTTGTATTCACATTTATACGTATTCAATAGCATGATCAGCACTAACACATTACTTTTCACTATGTTACGTCCCTCTCTTTTACGCTGTAGTAATATAGGATTCTGTTCTCTGTCCAAACTAACACGTTCTTTAGAGACATTTCTTGGAGAAATTCTACATCTATATATACTGAATTTCTGTGACATCACAGAGAATGTAACCAAAGACATCATTCAGCCCACCACACTAATTCGCTTACAATGTCAACGCTGAGACAGAAGAGGAAGTTGGAAGAGAGATGTGCATCTTCAGCTGCCTATCTACACAAATATATTTCTCTTTGGCATCAATAGTACTTTGACCACATGTATAGATTTGTTTAGACTCAAGCCTGAAAACAGACAGAAACACTTTTGGCAGATTTAGTATCTCGCCTCAGAGAGAAGACGCTTACTGTAAATCACTGGCTAGGGGACTGATGTTATAATCTTGCTCTGACTTAGATAAAATTATCTATATCTATATCTGAACGATCTGAATGAGCTTGTCAGTGTATTATCTGGCGATAAGAGATGTAAATTGCCGTGACCTCCATAAACTGCAGTGGTTTTGGATGTTGCACAATCTGAACTACTTCCCTCCTCTCTCACTGTCCCAGAAATGCTCTTATTGAAACATTATTCTTGGGACAAAATACATTAAAAACCTAAACCCCATTTATCAGATAACATTATATGTCATAAATACCGATTCTGAAGGAACTGAAATAGCACAGAGGTTTTAATGCGTAGCTCTCTTTGTCGGGGGCTCTGCTAGGAGGTTCTCGCGCACAAAGAAAATCTTCCATTTTAAGCTGTTTGGGCTGGAAAATACAGCATCTAATGCATAAACAGTGTCTGGCACTCTGTGAATAGTACCAAAACCTGATAAAAATATGTCACCAATAGAACTGCCCATGCTGTGCAAGAAGAATTGCAATTCTCTTTGGCTGAGGCTGTCCACAAGGGGTATGCTCACAGAAGCACGTCGTGGCAGACCGGGGCCTCTGAAGTTCTTTTTATGTTCTGAGCCCCAGGAAACATATATGCTGGTTTTGTGGTGGTTTGGACAACTGAAATGATTCAAGGATTAGAGGATATGACAGAGGAAGAGCAAGCAAGGGAACTTAATTTACACAGCTTAGAGAAAAAGAGATTAAGGGGATATAAAACTGTATAAATATCTTCAAGGATTCAGGGAAATAATATCGAGGCAGGAAAAGGATTTTGTATGCTACCTAAGAAAGGTTAATAAATTTACTATCCCCAAACTAGAAATAGAAAGTTTTGGTTGGAGAGCAGGAAAAAAAAAAATGGCCGAAGAGATTAATAAATGGAATATTCAAGCAGAGAAAGCAAGTGAGGTGGCTGCACTACAACCAGAAGAAAATAGGAATATATAAAGACTGCTTGCAACTGTGCAGTGTCTGCAAAGAGCAGGCAGAGAATTGATGCTAATGCTAATGTCCAGTTTTTATTCTGTTAAGATGTTTAGGAGCAGGGCCTTCCGAACCTAAGAATGTTTTTGTGGCTTGCTGTGGGATTGTTTTTCTTTACATGACATATGGAGAAGCCCAGAAGTGCCAACTGTTACAGTTTTAATCATGTTTTGCCATATTTAGAGCTTCTTCCCGAGTTCATGTATGTTAAGACCTGGCAGCCTCTTTTGCCATTTCACCTTTCCGAGCAAAAAGGAGGAAATACTGTCTAGAAACACACAACCAAACCCATTTCTTACTCAAATCCTGCCTATGCTATGATTCTTGAACGCATTAGATTAGCAGCATTGGAAAAGCAAATGAATGATCCTAAGTACAATTTTTATCTGTGGTAAATCCATTAAAACAGTAAATAATTAATTTATGTAAGTTAATAAATAATAGTGTTCTTAACAAAAGTACTTAAGTCAGCCACAAAGGACATATGATGGATGTCTAGCCTTTTTTTTTTTTATCCCCTACCCCATCATCTCCCTGTTAACTTTTGAAAACATGCGATAATTCCAATGACATTTCAAGAAGAGCTGGTTTCTTCAATAGGAACTAAATTTCAAGAAGTTTAGCGGTAATCAGCAGCCAAGTAGAGAAGAGAGACTCAAATAAGTGTCCTCACTGTGCAAAAAGCAGGAAAAATAAATGCGCCATTATCTGCTCTGCTCGGCACGCCGGGCAGCCCATCAACGGGGATGAGGCGGCCGTTTATCTTCGGCGGCTGAGAGCTGCCAGGTGGTGGTCCAGGGGCGCGAGGAGCAGCTGAGGGAACTGGCTCTTGTGGAGACAGCCAGGATGGTATTTTGTGGAAGGTGTTCTGGAGGCATTGCAGCTGAGGACAGAGAGGGCTTGAAACACGGAGGGAACGAGACTTGAAAAGTTTCGCCGGCTCCAGAACGAATCACTTTTTTTTTTTTATTTTTTGGTACAAACTGGGTTATATATGAAATAAGTTATTTTCATTTGTTTCTGTTATGTACTGAGCCTCTGTGTAAACCCTCTGGAGCCTATATTCTTTAATCTAAAAACCTTCTAACCCACCTTAAAAAATTAAGGGCCTGTATTATATTGATCTTTCCATTTAATTCCATGTTTTGAATAATACATCACAGAAGTGGCAATGCTTTTATGATATGTTGGTGTCATACATCATAACTAGCACCACTGCTCCAGTGATGTATTATCCACACTGTGGCACTAACCAGAAAGATAAATGCTGGTATATGGACAGCTACGTACGTCTCTTGAGAAATAGGGATAAAGACAGATTAATTTATACAGACGCTAAAATCCAGAATAAAACAAAAAGTCTGTCTGGTAGAGACTGCATACTGTTTTTTGCAGGATGTATATACATCTTTACAAAAGAAGAAGCTAGAAAGCCATATATTTGCTTTCAAGTCAAATATTGTGCGAATAAATCTTGATTCTCTGAGTGAAAGGAGCTCCAGCAGGAGGGTACAACATTGAGCACCCTTCCCTTGCTGACAGCAGAAGCTGAATCAAGGATGGATCGTTTCATGCGTTTTTCAGTGCCTCAGCCTTTTTTCAAGAATCAATCCTTTATCCTTAAGTGTTTTCAGGATCATGATATCCATGGTATCCACAGAAGCCCCTTCCTGCGAGCTTTCTTACGCCTTGTACTGGTGCTATAGATAATTTCTGTACAATATGTTATGCTGTTCTGCCTTTGATTTTCTGTTTCTCTCGCAGGAAGAGTAGAGCTGCGTTATTCTCTCATTCTCATCACAAAACCCAAAGGCCTTTATTTGCCTGTAAACGTACTATTTTGTTTCACCTGCCTGCCGTCTTTGCTGAGTTCCTTGACAGTCCTGCACAGTTTTGCAAAAGGGATTCTCACTCGGGAACATCCACAGACCATTCCACTTGTCTGCGAAATAATTCCTGCTCCCAGCCTCGATAGCCAAGGATTCAGGAGGTGTCACTATGCAGAACAGCCACAGCTCACTCTGGGATAACGCAGAATGCCCTGCTGCCCACCCCACCAGTGCCTGCGGTGGAGCCCCTCACGCAAAGCCGCCCCCTGAGAGATGCTTCGAACTAGTCCTGTCATTTTATCCGGTCCTTCTTTGTATTGCAAAAGAAACACAAACAAAAGAACATGATTTGGGAAGGGAAAGATTCATCTTTATGACATTTGAGACTTATCTGTCAGATAAAATGACTGCAATATATTTCCTCTTCCCACCTATGTAAATAGAGTTGAAGAACTAAGCACGTGGTGCGCTACCTAATATTTAATTAGCTCATAAACCACAATGGTTATTCCAGATTCTGCGGTCTACGAGTGAATCTTATTAATCAGGGCAGGATGAATCAGCTCAGAACTAATGGACTTGACACCGTGCCCATCCTCTGAGCAGAACCAAACCCAAAGCTTTTCTGAGGCATAAAATGCTTTGTTTTCTTTTATTAATTAATCAGTCAGGACTAGACACGAAAATATCTCAAGAAAGGTTTAAATGTGTCTACATTATTCAAAACTTAGTCACTACTGTAAGTAGCAGTTCTAGGACAAGAACATCAGTTCTTGTGAGATTCCTAGCCTGACTTTCTGCATTTGTGCCTGAGGATAATGTTATCCTCTTGGCTTCTAGCTTTACCTTACCGTGAAATCACCAAAAATACTTAGGAAATGCAAAAGAGATCCACTTATGTGGGGTTAAAAAATAGATAAATAAAAACCTGCACGTACACAAGGATATCCTTCAGCCAACTTCTGACTACTGAAATATCACCCTGTTGGAGTAAAATTAGTGGTAACAATTGATTTATCAATCGCTGCTGTTCAGTATGTAATGCTAACAAGTTGGTCTGTCAAGTCTCTTAGCAACATTAAATCAGTCAGTCAGATGGTACGAGCGATAAGACGAGGCATATGATAATGGAATTTTCCAGATTTGTTACACTTGCTGGGTTTTATCTCTCTTTGTAGCACAACCCCTTCCTTCCCGCACGGTTAAAACAACGTGTCCCCTCGCTACCTCGCAGTCTGGAAGAGGCTCCATAACTGCTTTCTTGCTCGCCAAGTGGGAAGTGAAGATGTGGTGGAATACTGTAGATCAATTAAACAAATGAGAATGGCAGCCTTTGGTGGCCGGACGCCTCTGCTGTAGATTTAATAGTGTACGTGCTGGCAAATTTGCCAGGTGCTTTGTATAAAACAATCAGCATGCACAAGTTGTAAGACCATATTCTCATGCTTAATTACAGCAACTGTAGCATCAGCACAGGTTAAACACAGTGGCTTTCAATTTCCAGTATTAATCAGAAGAAAACAATGAAATTCAGTCCAGTAGGCATTCAATTCCCTGTCCTCGTATTGTGGTTTCATCATTCTCTTCTCTGAAAAGGTTTTATTCAGCTCCTGCCTTTTATATCAAGCCCCGTGAATCATCTGAAATAAAATACAAGCCTGATAATTTGTTATAAAGCTGAGACTGCATGTACATCATCAGTCCTGTTGCAAAATTATTTTGTAAAAATGGCTGCTGATGTCGGTTAGTTTTGTATTTGTTATTTTTTCCTTCTCTTTATGCTTTTGTATATCTGTCCCCAGAAGATCATAAAATTATTTTAATTAGGGATGTCAACTTCTGCCTAAGAAGCTGAGGGGGTAATTACATCATTTATATGCAAAATGGGTAATTTTCTCCCTGCTCTTCACCATTCTCTTCTTTCCATTTATTCCCCCGTATCTCCACTCTTCAGAGTTGAGCTATTTAATTTTATTTTGGTCCATCTGGAATATCTCCGCCACTCTTCCCATTCAGTCTCAGCCACAAAAGTAGGAGTTACCTTTACTCTAAATCTTCACAGCTCTTTTTCTCCATGTACTCCTGACTCTAATATCCTTAGGGAGTTTAAGGTCCACCGCAGACACACAGAAGTGGCTTCTGACCTCTTGTACATCAGTAACATTTTACTAAGTATTATTAAAGAAAGGAAAATTATAGAGAAACCAGATCTGAATATGAAAGGTTTTAAAAGAAAAGGAATAATGTGTGGAAAGGGAATGTCACTTAGAAAGAACAAATCTAATACGTTTCAAAATGTCCTTAACAAACAAGACAAACAAAAGCAATAGATGGGTGAGGACTGACTAAAATCAACGTTAACTGGAAAAGCAAAGAGTGAAGGGACTCAAGCTGGAACCAGGCGCTCATCACAAAGAGGCAGTGCAATGCAAACCATTTATGCTGATGGTTTTCTGGCACTAGGTCCTTCTGAGGCTCTTCATTTCCTTTTATTTTTTGAGTCCATTCATGCAGAAGAGGTAAACTGTGAAACGTCTCACTCAAACTGAGAGAGACAATAACGTAGATTAAAATGGCAGATATGAACATGTGCTCTTAAAATGGAAGACATGCAGAAATGTGAAATAGCTTAATTTTTCAGATTTAAGAGCAAGTCTTTAAATCTGGGAGGAATTTGTTCCTAGTAAGAACCCAAAGACTCGTTGGCATCTAGGACAAAACACCTAGGCTACCGAAAAATTCCCTACTAATATCTGAGTGAAAACTGACTTTACCATAGTATCACCCAATCCAAACTGACAGTGCTTTCATACTCCCAAGCTTACAGAGAATCTTAATATGACACGAAAAGAAGCCCGAGTCATTAAGAAATGCAGACAACTTCTGGTATGTAAGGAGGAAAAGAAAAAAAAAAAAGAAAAAAAAAAAGAAACCAAAACTCAAACCGAAGAGCTTCATTGAACTATTTCTTTGCAGAGTTTGCAAAGGCCAGCATAATACAAGATGGACAAAAGGGGTGATCATTTATTCAGAGGATTTTTATTTTTATTTTTTTCATAGGAGTAAGGGATGCAGCTATAATGAGAAAGGATTTAGCTAGTAGCCTGGAAGCAAATGTATATTTAAACCTTCAAGTTATTTGGACCTTGGTGTGTAAGCCAAAGTAGCGGTAGAAACAATGGAAAGCCAAAAAAGTAGACAGTAAATGGTGAAAATTCAGGACATATATATATATATATATATGTATATGTAAGAACTGTGTGGATTCCTTAGCTGCAGAAGAATTTCCTGTCTTCTCTTTCCACGGGCAGGAGAGCCCAGGAAACCAGCACCCGAGAACATACAAAGAAGAAAACTACAGCACTATTTAGTTGATCCAAAAGTGCTAATTCCTTTTAAGGGAAGATGAAATTAAAATGTTAGCTAAACAAATAACACAGGATACTGAGGAGAAAAGTACCCTTGGGTGGAAAATATAGCCCATATGTTTGGTTTAATAATTCTACCCTTAACGATCAAGCAGAGGGTCAGAAGAGAGAGAGGAACATCTTTTCACGCATAAGAAATTTCTTAACAGAGTTTCTCAACTATTCCGCTGTATGTGCCTCCTGGAGAATGGCCTAGATGCTAATGCAGATGCTGGACAAGCTCCCACCTCTGGAAGTCACAAGGAGAGAGGAACAACCAACACTAGTCTTTTCATTAAGGGGAAAAAAAAAATAATTGTATCTTCTCACTTATGTGCTGATCTTGGGCATCTGGGAGAGACAGAAGATAGCAGTTACTTTTGTTGAATGCTTCTTTTGTACCAGAAGGGCCCTAATTACATTACCATACATTCAAAAACACCTGAAGTAATTTTTCCTCAGACTACAACTTGGGTTATTCCTGATATCCAAGTTTTTCCGCTACAGACATTTTATCAGCATATCACAGAGTTGTTCAAGTGCTGGATTTAGACCCAGATATAAACTGTACTTGTGAGTAAATTTTACTTTGACCTTTCCTATGGAAAAATTTATATCATACAGTTTTTCGAGTCTCTTGAAGAAATCATTATCATAAGCAAGAGGTGAAGGAGATGTAATCAGTTCTCTATTGAGCAGACAGTACAATTACTCAGCAGAGTTTGGTAAAAAAGAAAAGAAAGAATGTAAGATCTACATGTAAGGTATTTTGAGAAACAATAGAAAAGCTTGAATAGAAGTTTTAACAAGTCCAGGAAAGAGCCAGACTGCAGGTCTAAACCTCTTTTAAAAAAGGAAATTGTCTTAAATTTTCATTTTCTTAAAAAGCAAAACCATGCAGATAAGAAGTTAATACAGTCAAGTACAGTACTGATCTGAAATCATCATAATATGCCTACCTCAAGCAAGGAAAGCACGTAAAACTCTTTCAAATGATGAAATACATAAAGAAATAAGAATCTAATCCAGAAACTCAACTCAAAAATCTTAAAGAGGTCTTGTGCTGAGAAATCCCAGCAATTAAAGATTCTCACTATTCATTATCTGTGAAACCATTACACAGAGGCCCTACACCCTCACTTACTCAATTTGCCCCTCCAGTAGTGGGGCAGAAGTCCAGAAAAGTCTCAGCCTTCTTGCAAGTGAATAAAAGCTATTATCTTTGTTAACCCACTGATCACAAAAAGGGAATCCCTAGTTGTTTACTGGCGCTGTAACATTGCCTCAGGCAAACAGTGCAGACCGCCCTTGAGACACCCCACTGGGAAGCTCTCGGCCCGGTGGCTCCTCACACCTGATGGGGCCACTGCCATGAGCCCAAATGGTCTCTGAACACTTCCACTGCCTACGCTGTGACCTTCTTGAGGGTAAATGAAGGTGATTCCTCTTGGGAGACCTCTCTCAGTTTTATGTTCATAGAATCATAAAGTGGTTAGAGTTGGAAGGGACCTTAAAGATCATCTAGTTCCAACCCCCCTGCCATGGGAAGGGACACCTCCCACTAGACCAGGTTGCTCCAAGCCCCATCTAACCTGGCCTTGAACACTTCCAGGGATGAGGCATCTCTGGGTGACCTGTTCTAGTGCCTCATCACCCTCAGAGCAAAGAATTTCTCCGTAATATCTAATCTAAATCTACCCTCTTTCAATTTAAAACCATTCTGATTGTTTGTGAGGTGATGACTATTAACGGCAATTTCATTAAACCACTCGGCTGAAATTGTGGTGAGATATTGTTGCTGTTTTGTGAGACTCAAGTTTATTTAAACTCCCTGCTCCTGCATTCCAGCCTGCTCCTCATATGGAGCCATAACTAAGATTTGCATGCTTTATGGCGCCTGGACTAAGGAAGCAGGGTGCTTTGCTGATTTGCTGCAGTTTTAAACAAAACACAGTATTACTATCGGCAAAACTTTTGGGGATTATCCGATACTGGTCTCTCTGAGCTGATTGGGGCATGCCAGTACTTTGGGGACTGTCCTGGCAGGACAATCTACCCAATTTTCCTTACCAGCAGGAGAAGCTATCAGGCAGACACTTCTAAAAATTTCTGGTGTAGTTGCACAAAATATACGTTCCTCTCTCGTCCTGTGTCTTTGCGTTGAGGTAGGACTGGTGCTGGCTGTCACCAGGGACTCTGTCTTCAGAAACCGTACTCCACAGCTGAGGCTGTTACGTTACGCCCATTATGGTGGTATCTGGGGCTGCGGGGACCAGCTGGAGTATTAGCTGCACAATTATTTGTGCAAGTCCGACCCGGCAAACACAATCAGTCATTATGCAAATGAGGGCTGTAATTCAGCAGAGCACTTAAGTCCATACGGAGGTGCAGAAAATTCTGGCACGTTTTTGAAGGCAATATTCTGAAAATCTGGTCCATTATATGAAATGGGAAGCTTACAATTTGTTTGTGCCTGTCCAAACATTTTGGTGCAACCTCATCGGTATACGCGCTATGCATGCCACAGGAAAATCCAAAAATACGTGACAAAGAATCAAATAAATGGGAAAGATCAGACTACCCCTTTCCCTTATTTCTAACTATTTCTGTGTTCGAAATATTTTGTTCAGTCTCAAAGCCATAAAAATCTGTCATTAAGAAAAAATTTACAAAAGTGTTGAAAAACTGAAGCAATACCGGTATCCTTGCAAGCTGAAATTATAACTTTTTTTTTTTTTTTAGCTTCACACCCTTAACTGCTCCTCAGTCAAACACAACTGTCTTTTTCAGAAGGAAAAGTTTGTAGGTTTAATAAAGGATGATAACCCTAATTAACTTACATTTTCCTGTGCTGTACTCTAAAATAGAGAGAAACTAAAATAGAACAAATCCAAGAATATGACTTCTTTGCCAGGTTCACGTCATTTATCTCTAACTTGTTTCCTAGACTTTAGAATCACAGATAATATGTCTAATATTTCCATCACCCCTGCCCTGAGTAATAAAAAACTGTTCTGCTACTCAGCTCAGATTCTAATTATCCAGGCTCCAAGGTTAATTTCAATGTGGAGCTGTAAATAGATTAATACACTGTGTTCAAATAAAGAAAACATTTACAGAAAAATCACCATATGGGCCCTATTTAGACAGATGATCTAATTATCATAATGCCCAATGAACTGATGCAGGAAAGGTTTTAGAGCAGGATGCTTCTTTCTGGACTTTGCCCTCCCATCTTGTACTACAGTAGAGGTGAAGTTGTTCTCTGAAACCCTGTGACCGATACGTTCTCACTGTACATGACAAAATTTGTCATTTGTAATATGTAAGAGGTGTCCTTTAGCTACAAATGAGCTTCAAGTCCTGAGGAAAGTTGCAGTAAATAACGAGAAAAATAAGATTGCTAATGAAGACTGAAGAAGTGATTCTGTGGAAGAAGCTGTTTTAAGAAGGAAGGAAGGAGAATGATTATAATATTACAAGTGACAGCCAGATGTACGTCAATATGCCTGTTTTTGAACTAATCGCTTTAAAATCTGGGCCTAAATTGTGTTTGCACTTCCTTTCAGGCTTTCTTGCCCCTCTTTGTATTCTCATGGAATTTACTTATGGCTTAGCCTTCTTACATGGGCAACAAAATATATGTTAGATAGGCTGTTACTTTTAGTGTAAGGCGAAATTATACAGATCTCTGGGAAACACTATCATTCGCAATTTTTACAGTTCAAAAGCTCTGTTTACCACCACAACGTACTAAGTCATAAGAAAACCTCCTAGATCAGGCAATCGCATAACCTCAATGCACAGCAAATTAATATGTACACATCCACAGCGCCCTTATCTTTGCAATACCCGTTCACTATACCCCAAAACAACTGCGCACAAGCAGCTTAACCATCGTTAAAATGTAGTGACGTACCATGGCTAAGAGAGATCTCAGATTCAATTTGAATAATAATAAGGTATTTACTCCCCATTATAAAGGGATACATACTTACTCAACCATGTATGTATACAGATCAGCAGCACAGAGCCCAGAGCTTTCTGGAGGGTTGTTCTCAACAGTAACGAGGGGTTAAGCCTTTAGATATCCTACCAAAGTTACTGAGCTTGGAGTTGAGTTTATGTCATCTAATAACTCTTATGCATTGCTGGACTATGAAAACATTTCAGCTGGAATATATGAACCACGAGTGCAGTAACGTTAGGCGAAGAGGTGAAATATCAGTTCAATTCAGCATCTAAGTTACTTCCATTTGCTAATGACCAAAGTCTGAGGTTGATTCCAAGTTCAAGTTCTCAGCTAACCTGGTCCTTGTCTTTTGGCTCTAAGTTCTTTGTTTTTATTGTGATCGCAACCTTAAGCTAATTACATCCCTGCCCCCAAATATGCTCTTCTATAGAATATATCAGACTAAAAATGTGGAAGATTTTAAGAGCTATAAAATAGCTTTCAATAACAACCAACACATATTCTTGTAATCACTGTAAACGCTCATTTTTAACAGTTCATATCGCCCCAAAAACTATATAAGGTACCCACCTCAGCAGTAATCAACAGAGAGATTCAGTCAGAAGCAGAACCTCCTTGACTTCAGGAGCACTTCTGAGTATGAGTGGAGATCTGTGGGTGGAAAGATCTGTCCCCAGGAGAACAAGCTTTTAAGTCAGATAAAGATTCTGCAGAGGTAATTATATGAATCATCATGAACAATACGCTCACCTCTCACTCTGAATTGCCAAGATAAAGATGTAAAACAAATATCCATTTTTGTCGCTCGTAATTCTTTTTGGTATCATTGGCAATCTTAGGAGGCAACCTGGGACAACACAGGACAAAAATGATACATTTTAGTGATTAATTCAATTATTTAAAAAGCAGAAAGCACTGCGATTAATGATTTTGTAATAAGTTATAATACATTACAGTATTTTATAGTACGATGTGTATAGTTAAAAAAAGCGTCGAATGTGAGAGTAGAGCTATCTTCAGCACACAGCTTGGATCTTTGGGCTTAGTTCAAGGCTCTCAGTGACGCGAATGCTGCCCACGTCACTGATTTTCATGAGAGCTGGACCAGAATCTATAGCTGTGATTCATTACAGCACCTTAGCTCATAAGTAGGACGGCACAGTTCAATGGCTCTAGCCATTTGCTTAATGTTAAGCACACGCTCAAGTGTTTTGTTGGATTAATGCCTGTGGGCAGAGTGGCTCTAGATGAGCTGTATCCACCAAAGGAAAAAAGAAAGCAAGTAAAATTAATGGTGGGAAGGGCACAGCTGTCTGCTTTATACATGGAAACTATCTGCATGCCCATGAAAGATATTAAGATTAACACACATGACAGATTAGTGCAATTTCCATCACAGAACAAAAGTGACGAGCATGATACAATAAAGCTTCTACTACAGAAGAAGGGATTTCCCATCACCGAGGAATTTTACCCCATACCACCTTTGCCATGGGTGGTCTTAGCAAATAGCATGGGTGGATGCGCAGAAGAAAAAAATCTGCTTTCTCCGCGTTAACTTATGCTTCAATTTCTTAAGAATTTCTTTTCCTAAAATATACAATTATAGAAGAAAAATACATCTCTACAATTTCATAACAATCTTGTTTCAAATGCCCGGCTTTTTTTTTTTTTAATGTAATTATTAATGCTGCAGTAAAAGCAGCTATTATTGGTAGATGAAAATATTTACAAGAAACATTCTTAAAGAGGGTCAGTCTTTTATATGCTTTAGCTTTAACTTACTCCCATAACTAGTGGTTTTTGTAAGGAAAATAGTTTGTTGGTTGGGCTGGTCATTTTTTTTTAAAGTAACATACAGAGGTGCTTTGAGATGTTCAGATTTTGTATAATAACTAAAAAGGGAATAAAACATTGGCAAGAGATACACAAAATTTCTTTCATCTTTTGTTTCCATATTTGCCAGCTTGCTGTGCCCTTTGCAGAGATCATTGTACCAAAATGCTATTTCACATGTTAAGATGATTCACAGTAGGGAAGCACTTTCTTATATTATTTTCATCAAAAAGAGCTTATATTTCTTTTGCCCATCTCAATATTACCATTAGGCTGCTAATTTACACTTCGATAAAAGGGTCAGGAGTATTCAATTTTTTGATGACTTGATAGTAGCTTGAAAGAGAATTTTTAATAACTCTTGTAATTTGCCACTGTAGTTTCACTACCCAGTGCCTTTGAATTATATATGTTTTATAAAACAAAACTCTGGAAGAATTAATATTTCAAGTCTTTCAGATTTAAGAATAGCCTTTATTACTGTCATCAAAATGGAGGGTCTCATATCCTAGTGATAGCACCTTGGTATACTTGGCATTCGATACTTATTTCAAATAGAAACGAAAGCAATAATGTTTCTTACATTAACATTCAAAAGTATACAGACCCTGCTTACGATAAGGTACCCTTCAGCACTGTTTCTCCCCCCAAAATAAGCTGAAATTCTTAACGGGGTTTGTAGCAGTAAGAAGTAAGACAACAGTGGTTTTCCGGGAGACTGTAAAATATTACTGCCAAGTACTACAAGTGACATAAGAACCAGTTTGTTGAATTTGGATGCTGTCTGAGGAAGAAACCTATTTGATCAGAGGCTCTTATAAAGTAAGGATCAAACTATCTCAGTTGATGAATTGATTGGTGATGACAGTTGGTCATCTGTAGTCCAGATCAAGCAAACAAGGGAACTTGGTAAATATTTGCTCTGTGTTAAGGGAATTGTAGGACATAGAAGTGCCGTATGTGCTGACAGTAAGGATAATGAGAATAAAGTATCATTTTTTCTATCGCATTGACATCAGGTCAGAGCTTCCACCCTTGTAAATTGTCCTACTTACGCTGGCCATAATGAAGGTACGGACAACGTGCAACTACTGCAGATGATATGGTCCATAAATTAGTTAATCCTGAAGAATGTTTATAATCCAAATGGGGGCAATACCATAATTGAGAATTGACAGGCCTTCTGTTTGCTTCACTCAGGTAATTAATTATAGAAGAGTTGTAAGACAATAGTCTTATCTTCTGCCCTTTTCAATGTTCTTTCACATGTGAAGAGCTTAATGATATAGTTAAACATAACTTCCATTGCATCTAATGCTCATTTATATCGCTAAGTGACATGAAAGATTACTTGTTTAGGGTTCACTGAGGTTTTACAAGATTTGGGTGGGTTCTGCCATGAGTTTTCTTCTCCCTTTTCTAAAAACAAGACTAAAGGAGAATAAAGATGGGGGGAAAAAAAAAAGTGATCCTTAATCAAAAACACAGGATTAGTTCCCAGGCAGATGTCTTATTAGTTGAAACATAATTATAGGAAAATGAACCAAAGAAGTGAAAGGGGCTTCTGAGGTACACGAAAGGTATTTCTATCACTGGAAATGAAGGGGACCTGCTGCTTAAAATAAAGGCAGGAGGAGCTTGGCATAATTTGGAAGTGTAAAGATGGTGGCAGCTCATGCCCTGCCAGTTCCCTACCCACATGGACCATGTCCAAACCGAAGAGCCATGAGCCATTTCTACATTTGGACAAGTGTCTTTTCTTCTCCCACGTCTGGGTACTGTAGGGATGAACCCCACACAGAGAAGAGAGGGGGAGACAGAAGCACAAAACGCTGTTGACGTTCCCTGACGTGGATGGCCCGGCACAGGAGGTACATGGGAAGCAGGTGCGCTCTCTGCGCAGGCTGTTTCCAGTCCTGTGGCACCACAAATCTCCATCACTCTGAAGAGGGAGCTGCACATCTCTGCGCTACGGTGCCCTCCCTGGCAATAGCTCCAGTTCTCAATATGCTGCTGTACAGGTTGTGATTTGACAATACACTTCTGACCAGTGGTCAGAACAAGGAGGATTTCTTTCCCCCCCATTTCTAAATGCTTTTAGATCTGGATCAGGTGAAATGCTTTTTCCTTTTGTAAATGATTCAGTATAAATATAAAAGATAAAGGCTGCCAAAGCCTCCAAGCTAGAATTCCTGTTAGTTTTAAAACTGTTTTAGCTCACTTTTTTTAAAAAAAAGTGGGAGGTGTGCCTGTGTATACCTGCCTAACACCATCATTATACTTCTGTTTCTAGTTCTCCCTCGGTTTATTTAAGTGACCCCTTCAGCTCTATCCCAGCAGCTCATTTCTCATAATCCCTGCTTTCCTTCCCTGACCTACCTGTCAATATCTTCAGGTCTTTCTTGCTGTAGCCTTGACCATCTCCCTGCATTATTCTTCTTCCTTCAACCACCCCCTCGCCCCGATACACAGATTAACCCTTTGACCCTAATCCTGGTGTCTGCCCCATGGATAAATGGTGGCTCATATCGACCATTGGATATGAGTCATCTCTTTAATCTTGCCTTCAGATCTGTACTTCTCTTGTGCTGCTGACTGAATCCCTTTGCAGTCCTCTGTTAAGACATTATATGCAATTAAAAAGTGGACAGCATTACTTGGATTCTCTAGACAGTGACTGCAGGTGCCTTGGTTTCTTTTATTAGACTAAACTGTTCAGTGCTGGAGTGGGACAAATCAGCCCTGAAAAAGTGTATTTGACTGGCTCGCCACTGTCAATAACATTACAGCTCGAGAAGAAATCATACCAGTGAGGATGATGGTGTTCAGAAAGATAAATACTTTCTGGAAGGAGTGCTAGATGATAGCTGGAGTTTATACTGTTGCATTAAGGGAGATGCACAGGCAAATTTCATCTCATTTCTAAACTTGCATAAAGCCATATTTGCACTCCACGCTCTCCGTGTATCAAACTCGTTCCTCTGTGCACCTCCTGAGCGAGGCCCAGGGAATTCTCCTGGTGAGGAGACACCCAGAGCTGCTTCTGGGACAGTTTAAATGCGGAACAAAATGAAGACACCTGCCTCACACACCCAAAGCCATTAATATCTTGTCCTTGATTCCTGGCAATAGCACTTCACCACGATTAGCACATGCAAGGCCAGGAATCCTTATGAACGTGTCCCCACCCTGTAATGTATCAAGACAGCATCACAAGAGCTTTTGTTTGGCCACGACAAGCCCAAAGCAGAAACCATGGTAAGAAAAGACCCCTCGAAAGCATGGAGCTTATTATACAGCACGTTATCTATTTAAGTAAGAGGTTTAGTGACTGTTTTGGAATAAGTCAGG
>NW_009649940.1:1482198-1501033 GCF_000708025.1 Charadrius vociferus
CTGCTGGCATGCATTAACAAATTTAGTTGCATTTGTGTATTGGGATAAATGGCAGAAGAAAGATTTACAGGACTTTATACCCAGCGGGTTAAATGACCCTGAGATGGTCTTATTAGAACCAAAGACAACTGGAGCCAGAAAGACATTAGTCTATCCGATGGAGATAGTCAATTAAAAAGTGTGATATTTAACATGCTATGTCTGACAAGTACACTTGGATCAAATGATTGTGTAAAAACCTCATCTCAGATTGCTGAAAGCGTTGAAAATAAATATTGCTGGATAAGGGTTAATATTAAACTGCATCTCACCTGACATATAGTAAACCCTTTTTTGCTATTAATCTTATTTGACACTTCACAACTTTTCCAGCCCCTTACTCCCTAACTTTTCCAAACTCCACCTTTCTCGAAAGGCAGCGCCGCTGTAATCAAAGATCTGTTTCAAATCTCTAGCGGTCCCATTCATTTCCTCTATTGCATATTATGCCTGTTTCTTTACAGGGTGAATTTGGCAGGGAATAATCTTGTTATCCTGTAGACAACCCTATTTCCTGGATACGCTCTCTTCAGTACAATCCTACCAATAACCCTGTTAAGGATCACCTCACGCTCACCTTTGGTCCATTTTGTTAAGTGAATCATATAAAGTCTACAGCTCCCCTCTGGAGAGCGATAATGGCTTTACCAGTCAGCAGCTGAAATATTTCACTAAACTACTCTCAAACCTTTGAACCCCATCTTACAATAAGCCATTGTTATAAATACTAATTAAGTAATACATTTTGAGGGAAGGAGTTGGAAATAGGTACGAGTAAAACAGGAATTACCACAAAAGCAAAAGATGAATGGTCAATTTACCTGCAGCAGGAGGCGATGCTCAATGTTCCATTAAGAGACATTAAACTTCTTGGCTAATTATGTGAAGCAGGTGAAGGAGGAAATTTCTTAGTGAGCTCAATGGGACATTGATTAAGCCAAAATCTTAAGATCTCCATCCCCAGTGCAGGTGAAGTATTTAATTTTAAGGAAAAAGAGGGACTGTGTTGTATTCAGCTGGACTCCACAAAAGCTTCAATAGATTAGAGTGAAAGTATTCACCCTGTTAAAACTTCAAATTGGAATATCATTCATTTCAGCCTTGTATATCTCCTTAATACATATTAAAAAAAAAAAAAAACAAACCAGAAAGCACTTTTCTGTTACAAACTATGACATCAAACTCTTCTACACATGCTGAGGCATCACGTTGCTTTGTTTAATCTTAAAAACTCTCTTTTTTTTATTGTTTGTATTTATAGACAACCTCTACACTCTATTTTACTCTGAAGGTATTAAATAGATACTAGAAACATAATGCCTCCTTACATTTGGCCACTGCACAAACACTGAAAAACACGTCAAGTAGATAGCGCTATAGGGGGCTCTGGATATCCCAGTTTTCTTACGTTGTGTTTAACTATGCTATTTGAAATCAAGTATTATGACCTTCAGAAACTGAATAACTGAATGAAAGCAAGAGCAGGCATTATATCCTTAAGTATAAAAGAATATTTAAGGAGTCTTTAAATTTATTTATCATTATGTGCAAATTTCAGGAAAATATTTTGTCTCCTAAATCTGAAATACTCATTTCAAATTCAAGACCTTAAATTATTGTTGTGAAGAGTAGGAGAGGTGAAGGATGAAAGTTTCATCTGCTTTGAAGTGACTTTCTTTTTCACATCTTCAATTGCAAATGAAAAAACAAACACTACAGATATGTACCTGGCCTAAAGTATGAGTGGAAAGCTTTTACAACTGAAAAGCAAATGAGTACAAATTCATTTTGATAGATAAAATGCCAAAGGGGTGAATTCTATCTTGTAGGAGCAAGAGTGCGCTCGTGAAAAAGGAGTTCATACTTTCAACAGGTTTTCACCAAATGGATTCCCAAATGCTAACTTAGTATCAATAAATGCATGACAGCAGCAAGAGCAATGTCCATTTTAGGGTAAGTTGTACATTAAATTATGATTATTTTTTGTCTTCTAGATGTCGCTAAAATTATAGGTATGAATAAGTTTTTCACTCAAATGTTTGAGTATGAAAAAGGCACACAGGCGTCATCTTCCTCTCTTAAATACATGGAGACAGAGCATTACACTCTACAAGTTAGATTGTGAGTAAAATAGCATGAGAAACGAACCTGCTGAAAAGCAGGAGAAAACGAGTGGGTACTTGATCCCTTCTTATGCCTCGGAAAAAAAACTGTTGAAAAATGAGAAACACTAGTCTTACCAGTCGAATGCAAACTCTAGCTGCTTAAAATCAGGCAGAGGTGAAGGGCTTAGTCCCCATATTAGGTACAGGAAACAGGCTGCAGCCTTTAACTGTAATAATGCAATGCAACCAGTGCAAAAATAAAAAGACAGGAGAGCACTGCGTAGCCTGTGCCTTTATTTTGACTGCCGCTTTCTGTGAAGACCAAAATTAGATGACCTCTTTCAAATTAAACAACTCTTCTCTACTGGGAATGTATTGCTCAGTAAACTGTTCTGGTAAGCCATCACTTTGGTGTTTTTCTGTTTTACCAATTCCGGTTGTTTGCTGCCAGAAATGTTACAAGAACTTTTTAATGCGAGGGGTTTTTTCAGCTTGAACGTATTTGGATAGTCCTGCCAGGAATCTCATGAAGACCCAAATTAGACAGACCGAAGACACGAAACTTCCTTTCTCTAACTGAGTGAATATGCTGACCATGAACAAATCATATTCAGGCAATCTATTAACTTGACAGAAATACTAATATTTTTTGAGGGAGATTTCCAAAACAGAATGACTTTGATGATTCTATCTCTGTCCTTCGTACATGAAAAGAGCACATATTTCCCTGAGAGGTGCATATCAATTTCATCTTTCTCCCCTGGTAATCATACAGAATTATGATTTACATTATCCACAAAAATGTAAATAGTGGAAGGCTTTGTTGCTTGCAAAAGCAAGGATCTGCAGTTTGACATCTTATTCCAGCTTAACTTGAAAAACTCCTGGACTATGACTTAGCAACGCTCACTTTTAAATGCTCCATATCTGGGACTTGCTACATCAGAAAATATAGAGCGGAGGCAGCTGTTAAAAGACATATAGAGTGAAACAAGTTGTATGACTTACAGAAGTGAGGAAAGATGGACGACTAAATGATTTATTTCGGATGTCAGACTGATACAGAAAACTAGCACTAACACTTAAAGAAGCCAGTGCTAGTTGTGTCGTTGAGCACAATTATTGGTGTCAGTTGAGAGATGAAAATAAAGGACAGCATAAATGAAGAAATGCATTAAATGTGAACACTAAGCCTCTGTCAATTTACTAAATTGTCTCAAACATTGAGATTTTTGCTTTTCAAAAAAAACCCCCATAGTAATAGCAATACCCGCTTTAAAGAGAGGAAAGCACTGTCACCACAATGATTGCTCGTTAGAGATATTATTTGTTATAGTAGCTTTGTCTAAAATGGCTTCTTACTAAGGACTGACTGATCCATAAAGATAGCCGAACCGTGCTAGTTCCTCTCTTTCGCTACTAAATTGTTCATTGTGGACCTCATATTCATTACAGGAAACGTAATTTTTATAGAACCCTTCCCTGTTGAGGATGTTATCCTCATTACAGAAAACTGTTCTGGTAGCCATGTGGTTTAGTATTTTAATGTTTTACAAATTCTAAGTATTTGTTACCACAAATGTTGCAATTACTTTATTTATTTTCCGATTTTTTCAGCTTGAACACATTTGGATAATCCTGTCAAGAATCTGATTTAAGTAGCCTATCAAATCTCATTAAAATCCTCGTTGTGCCCAGTTTATATGCCAATAATATGTCTATGGATCATATTTGCAATGGTTCACTAAGTAAGTGTCTGATTACTTATGTCCTATGTGCTACCGTTAATCTGCTTCTATTTCTTTTTCATCTACTGCTGTTTTAATTAGTGGATAGAAGACAAATTTTAAAACACGCCAACTTGGACACAAAACACATTCCAAAAGATATCCGGGTTTTCATGAACTCGTCACAGAAACGCCAGGTAAGGTGACAGGTATTTTAAGGGGAACTGGAAGCAACAGGGCTCCGCATAACACTGGGGTGCTGTGGTTGATGGTGGGAAATCAGAGCTGAACTGAGAGCCAGAGTCCTGATGGTCACCACTGGGTTGTAAATAGATGCCGCTAAGGACTGAAATACTCAATTTATAAAACACAGGTCTAGCGTGGATGCTCGAGCATCGCTTCGTGCCAGGATACGTTTCCACTAGCTTGCCAGAGACTTGCTGCCTGAGGACGGAGTTAAGACTTTATGGCAACCGCAGAAAGGTCACAGCAGCAGTGAGGGTTAGTCGTATATATACGTGATACTTCAAGAAAATATGTATAAGCAACTAGGGATAAAGATAACCAAAGTAATAACTGTAAGCGCTAGCATACCTGTCTGGTCAACCTCTGACCCCAGAGAAGAGAAAAATATCTTTGCCTATGAGCATGCGGGACAAAGCAGGATGTCAAGAGCCACCTGGGGTTGACAAAAGAGTTACGACACATCAATAAATAAAGGAGAAAAGATCAAGATTGTAATACTGTCTGTTTCTCCAGTTACTTTTCAAATGTCAAGCACGCTGACTTTTTTGGCGGGTTTTGCTTCTTTCCAGACAATTTGGCAAAACACAAAACTATCACCAAGGAAATGGCAACTCCATTAACAGAAGTAAAATAGCATTAAGCTTATAGATATGCAATAGATATGTAACAAATTTTAAATGAATTGCATATAAGATGTTGAACAATAGTATTCCTGTTTTGTACCCAACAGATAAAAGGTTTGTTTATGTGAAAATTCAACATTGCAGCTTCCTTCTGAATGAAGAGGAGCAGCGTTACAGGTTTTTTTTAAATCTGTGCGACTCCAGGAACAGTAAGTTATCATTACACAAGCAATTCAATTAAAGCAATCTTTTGAGATTTAATAACTATTTTCTGTAATGATCATAACTGTGAGAGAGGAAGATACAAAGTGTTCGGTTTTATTGCAATATTTTACACTCTGTTTCACTCTGCTGCCCCGCTAATTTATAAGCTATATGTTCAAGATTGAAAAAAGAAGCAAACTCAATTATAAACTATGCAGCACAAGGGATATTCTGTTTTATATTTATTCTGGTCCAATTCCAAATATAGAAAATGGGTTTTATATTCTTAAACATAGCACACTAATCATTTAGGGCCAGAAAATGCTATTCTGTGTAAAGACATAGAATAGATTTAGTCCTGTATTTTAAGTATAGCTTTGTGTGGAAGCAGTTGCAAGATCAGCAACCCAAGAAGGCAGCCTGAAAAGAGCCCATGCGTGAAAAGCATCCTCTGCAGGTCCCTAATACAGAGAAATGGAGTCTTTATTACAGCCAGAGGTGGACCCTGGACTGGCAGAGTCCTGTCTCATTTCCCAGAAAGCAAGATGTGTATATTCACCTTATCTGTGATTGTGTAAATTTAGTGGCCAGTTCATATATCATCTAGTCCAGAGCCAACCATCTCGTGCATGTTCAGGAGGTATTTTTCCTCACAACTAGATATTTGGCACTAGAATGACTCCACAGTTAGTACAGAAAATTAAATGACAGCCTCGCGACCATTCTCAGCTTCCTGTGAAGCACCGCTGCCTGGTATTTTGTCCTTCCCCTCTCTCCTGCTGTGTCCTTCTGTTCTCAGCCTCTTTACCTGTATCTCCTTATCCTCAGTACTCTACTTCTCTACTCTCACTCTTCAGCCTTCCCTTGTCCAGGACCTTCCTTCCTGTCCTCCATCAGTACTTCTGATATGTCTGTCCAGATGTCAGATTGTGCGGATGAGCTGACTGACCACTTGTGCTAAACGGCCATCCCAAACAGACCAATCCAACACATCCATCCTCATTGGATACACAGGATCTGTCTTAGGCAGTCCTGGAAGCAAATGGAGCTGTATCATGGGACAAAAGCTTCCCACAGACTATCAGTCACCTTTGAGGGAGTCTCATTTGACTTTTGACAAACACCACAACAGCAGCCAGACAGAGTCTGTGCTGTGCAGAGACCTCAGAACCAGCCTCTCCCAACCCCTGCAGGGTTTCCTGACTGGTGCAGGGAAGATGGGGAGGAAGGCTGAAGAGAACAATTGAGGATTCATTCAGACAGGGAAAAAGCTCAAAAGATTTTAATTCAGTAAAATATTTCAAAGGCAATTCCTACACACTGGTCTGAGCAGCTGCAGAGGGTACAAAGTATGATGCACTCATCAACTCCCTTCTGAGAGCAGCAATATCAGGCAGTTCTGGGAGAGATTATCAATAAAAGCCTTTGAAGTGATCCCTACTGCCAGGAGCTCACTAAAGTGACTCACTTTCACTCCCAACATCCAAAAAAGGCTAGATTAGAATTAGATGTAGATACAAGAAATGACAGCGATGAATTTTGAACGTCTGCCACGCAAGAAATAACTATAGCTCAGGGAGGAGACAACAGAAAACAAATATGAAATAAGGACTGTTCGCTATCTTTTCTACTAGAAAAAAAGGGGAGGCATGAAACAAATTAACGTAGGGTAGAGGTTCAAAACAAACAAAATGAGCTATTTCATCAGGCGGTACATATTACACTGCGGAACTCAATTTAATTTTAGAAGTCGGCAGAGATTCAAAAAGCAATTAGACAAACCAATAGAATAGTTATCTAGGAAAGGGCGTTTAACACACTGGCATCCCCCCTGACTCCAGAAGCCTGGAAGATGAGAGGGCATCCTAAGAGCATCACTATGTGGTTGCCTCGTCCTTATAGTCTTCCCCAAGCTTCCCAAACAGCTAGCAGTTACTGTAGGAAACAGAAATGGCCTAGAAGGCCATTGATCCCACGTGCTGTTCTCACGCTTTGAAATTCAATGAAATGAACTCATTATGTTTTACACATTTGAGAGTAATGACCTTCTTATATAGCAAAAAAAGTGCCCTGAGTAGTTAATAGCTCTTTTTCGCCTCCCTGTATCACATTTTCTGAATGGATGTTTTGGAGCACCAAGATACCCTGCACGCAAATCACCCAGCCCGGCATCTGAGAAAAGCAAGTGTATAATATAAAATCAGGATTGGCTTAGCGTCTTTATGAGACCGCTGATTTAATTTTCACTTCAGTGTGACGGTGCACATTTTGCAAAGATGTGATATTCGAGATTCCTTGTTTGTACTCCCAACAGAAGAACGATCTGTAAAGATACAAAAATAATAATCCTACCATCCAGAAGAGGGCAACGATATCAAAGCATCTCATAGGAGGCCTGGATATAATCTTCTATCACTAGGAAAAAGATATAATCTCCTATCACTAGGAAGTAAGTCTAATACAATCCATACGATTTCTATATCATTCCCAGAACAAAAACCAAACCAAAGAGCAGCGAGGAAATCTGAGGTTTGCAAATCTTGCTAAAGTTGTCTTTTCCCCTGGAAAATTCTTCAAACAGGTTGGTAAATAGCACACAGCCCTTCTGAAGGACTTCAAAGGCCTTCCTCTCAAATGGGAGGGGCTGGCAATCTCCCAAAAGTAGGCTTACTAGTTTTGTACTGGCTTTCTTCACTTCTAAGAGAGAAAAATCCAGCCTGCAGATGGTGTTGAAATCAAAAGGGCAGCAAAAGTCCCATGGAGCGACCCCAGCTAAATGGAAAACAAAAGGCACTGCATTTTGCCTCCTCAAACCAAGGGCACAGAAATCTTGCTTTTGTGATGGAGCGTTGATTTCTTTCAGAAGTTTCCCGAGTCACTCAGCTGGTTTTGTAAGCACACGTACAGTCCTCGCAGACTCGTGTGCCACATCACAAAAGCAGACAAAAGAACAAAAATGAACAGGAAAGTGAACCAAAAAAAAAAAGAACAAAAGCTCTGGTACTAAATCTCAGATGCGTGCTATTTATCTTCATCAAGTCTGTCAAATCCAGGTTCTGATGCCCCCACATAGTTACAGAGTGAAACAGTGCTCCTAGTCATGGCAATGGAAGTAAATGTGACCAGGTGCGAGATTTTGGGTCCCCGCAACAATATTATGCCACCGAGGTTATCGGTGCCTCCAAAGGACCAGGTCTTCGATCTTTTTAGCGTTCCTTAATGATTCATCTAAATAATGCATGTTGTCATTTAATATTTCATTTACTTTTGTGATCAAGTTACATAATGCATACATCAAATTGCACAGCCTGCTGATTCTCCATTGACTTATGTACATATTTTTCTAGTCAAATTGTTATGCATATGCTAGATCCATTTGCATATGTTAATAATCAGGATGCATAATTTACTGCTTTGCTTTGCATATTTTAGTAACAAAGATCCGTGTTTTGTTGATCCATTTCTCCTGTTAGAGTTTCAACTGACTGCACCTTCCAGGATGAGTTACTGTACACACATTAACTGTTAACATTTTACAAAGCTTTATTTAACAGAATGCATATTTCAGGAGTTGGCTGTCTCTTACGTGCTTGCTGAGCTGCATACCTCACCAGCTGAACATACTTCACCAGGGGAGATTTCCGGTCATCACAAAGTTTCCCATACTTTACAGCACAAATGCATACTCGAGATTAAATTATATGTGGTTCTGGTGAAAACAGACTTTGTAAAACATGACTGGGCTGAAAATTTAAATGCTATCTCATGAATTCATAGGATCACAAAATAGTTCTCATTTGTGCAGTTTCATTTCGCTTATTAGAAATGGATCCCACCATCCATAAACCTATAAAAATCAATATACGTTTTACTTTCAGGTGTTTTTTTCTTTTTTAATATACAGACGAGCATTTGTCTTTTAAGTTCCAGTGGTGAATAGACTTTTCTCTCAGAGAACACAGGATGCACAGTAAGATGGTAAGAGCAGCTAGCAAAACTTCACTTTCTTGTGGCATACATCTGGAAATCTGCTCTCTGTCACAGACACCTTTCGCTTTCATGTAACTAATACCTTTTCCCAGAAGATGAAAAACAAAAAGTCTAAAGCCTGAATGTCTTAACACCCAATACTCACCAGAAAGACCGATGCTTCTGGTTGCAATCCAGCCTCTTCCCAGGACAACTTGTGTCTTCTAATTTTTAAGTCTGAAGAGTCACTGCAATAGAAAAACAGAGATGAAAAATACATGGCTTAAGTAAACTAATTTCACATAGCATTTCAAATACCTGTACATTTTAGTCACTAATATTTAGATTAATAAATTTGTGTGTTTTCAAAACTCATAAAGCACACCTTCTTCCCTAAGAAACAAATTGCTGTGCCTCGACAGCCAAGACAAAATATGCTGAACTTCATGACAAGCAAATATTTAAAGCTATTATTTTTCAAAAATTGTCCCACCTGTTTCAAATTCAAAATCAGGTGTAACGGAGAGACAAAACCTGGGTCCAAAAAACATTTTTTCAGTATGAATTCTTTAAAGGAGATTTCAAATGAGCCAATCAACAGGTTGCAGTCACAGCAGTGATGCTTTCAAATTTCTGAATAGTTTCTTCTATTCATTTGGATAAAAACATGTTCCTTATTACACACGTGTTTATGTTTACTTCCTAAACTGTTTAATACACGTGATGGAAAACCGTATTTCTTAGCACAAAGAGAAATGGCCTAATAGGAACAAGCGTGAGTGCACACACAGAGTAATATCAACAGCTAGATAATAGTATTTTCCACAGTCCCTTCAAATGGCCACTCAGAAAACAGAGATTCACCACTAGGCAAGGCAGCCATGAAGGCACCCCTTCACTGTGTGATAAGCCTCTTTACTATACCTTGAGCTAATAGATAATTTTAGAGGAAGCAACGGGTTCCATGCCTCAAAAGAAATCTGCAAGGTGTGCATTAGTACTTCTTGAGATCAGACAAAAGGCTCACATTGACTTCTGGAACACATCTTGAAGTGCCTCTGGTTTTCTTTTCATGTTCTGAATGGAGAGCCCGGAAGCCTCCCCGCTCGTACCTTCACGCTGGGACCAGACAGCGTCTAATGAGGAGAGCACCTCTTTTCTTCTTGGGCCAATACAATGCCCCGTACAATAGCATAATTGAAAAGAAGGCAGATTGAAAAATAACTCCTTGACTATTCTTCCACATTCCTCAATACTGCGTGAACTCTCTCATGCTCCAAATTGTCCTTTGCTCAAATTCTTCCTTTGCTCAAAACCCCTGCAAGTGGCTGCAGCTGGCTTGTGCGCTTGGCAGATGACAGAGTTTCAGAACTCTCGGCACAACACATCTCAGTGTATTTTCAGTCTGAACTGAACGTGGCTACGATGGTCGTACAGGTTCATAGGTTCATTCCTTTTTGTAATTGTTCATAAGATTTGAACTTGATTTGGTAAATTTGTCAGGCCAAAATCAGTCAAAAAAAAATAAAGGGGTGCACTAATAAAAGTTGTCTGAATATCTTCACAACAGAGTTCTACTTTACTAAATTCAAACCATTATCCTTAAGACAAAATTGACTACTGTCTTTTACTTCTGTGCAATAATCCTTGGGAGCATCAGTATTTTCAAAACTACTGAATTTTTAGGAAGCGTTCCCCCAAATCCCCAAAATTGTGGAACATAAGAAAAGAACTGTTCTGATAGGAGCAAAATGTCAAACACGTAATTACCGAAACAAAGGGATTTTTTTTTTTTTTTTGGCACCAAAACTACACACTACGATGCAAGGAAAACAGGAGCTCAAAAATAGGTATCAGTGAACAGAGAACAACCAGCTATTCTTTCCAGCTTCGCAGTGTCTAAGATTCAGGCACATATTATAGGTGCAGGAGCCCGAATGGTGCAGGGTCTGGGACAAGTGAACAGGAGCCAGCACCTAACCCCACTTCAGCCAGTGGTGATGGTTCTTTAACTGTCTGTGTTTCCAGAATTGTTAAACAAATAGGGGTAAGCAATGCACAGTGATGTTCATCTTCACAATTAAGCCTAAGTAGGTCTGAAAAGTTTCTTGCAGTGTAAATCACCTCAGGCTCAGAGCATACAGTCCACGCAAAACTGAACATGCCACCCACCATCTACCAACCATATCCACTATTCAGCTAAATCTTAACTGCTTTAAGTGTAAATACTCATTGCTCACTACAGTAAACAAACATAAGTTTATAGGTAAAAAATGAACTTTGAGAGACAGCTTTTGACAGAATGCCAGACACTGTGCTCTTACCATCAGCTACCAGTAAGGCTCCAGAAGATGAAAGTCCAGTAACCTGCATTGATATGCATTGTAGAAATTTGAAAAGAAAAATAAAAAAAAAAAGCAAACCTGTCAAAAGGTTATCAATATTGTCATGAATATTTCTTCAAAATCTATGCAATCTTTAAAGTGTCATATCCCCCCCCCACCCCATTTCTTTTATGCTTCTAACCCAAGCTTCAAGTAAAGACAAACAGATCTTGTGCCAATGTCAAAATCAGTCAGATGAAGATGGGGTAGATGACATCACAATTCATGTCTTTTTTGTGTTATTTTTAATTGGGTGATGCTCAGATGATACATGATGCTGCAGTGCCAGCCTTTTATTAATTAGGCATATATATCTTTCTCTAAAGTCTTTGTCTGCGCATTGAGAAGGCTATTAAGTCTCTTCAACAGCCCACCACATAATTATATGTTGAGGGGAGAAAGAGAGAAAGCGTTCCATCAAGAATTACGCCCATGCTCTTAAAACGCACCCCAAGCCAATAAAGGAGGAGGATGTGAGCCTAACAAGCCTTCCAGAAAGAAGAAATGGGATGAAGATATATTAAATGTAAATGGAATTCCATTTTTAGCATGTGGTCAGTGATGTATGAGCTCAGAACTGAACTCATACTGCATGAAAAATAGGAATGGCTGGAAATCAGCTGCGCTACCAAATGGAAAATCTCGGAAGAAAGCACCACTATTGCTCAGCTCAGCAGATTTACATAAGGAAGAAAACATCTCTTCTTTTAGCAACTTGCATCTATTTTGCTCAGCATAGCAGTACGCATCAAGTATTTCCACCTGGGTGCCAAAATCACTTGAAAGAGGACGCGTGGATCCTAAAACAACAAAAGGAAATGGGAAGACTAAGGTCAAACTAGATGCCTAACACATTTAAATAAATCAAACCACCATCCAGAAATCTGAGCGTGCTTAGAGGTTAAATGTATATTTTAGCATCTCAAATAAAACAGGCTTGATTTTTAAAAAAGCAGTAAGGCTAACATATCTGGGTTGGAAAATTATAACTTAGATGTTGACCTTTAAGTACTCAGCCTGAAAGCCTCATGTGTGCATGTTTATTGTAATCTTTGTTTTAAATGGGCTGGAATCAGTTCGTAACCTTTTTTGTCACAAATTATTTTAAACATTTATTTAAAAGGATATGTATAATTCTTTATAAAAATACACAGTATTAAGTGTTCCTTATTACCATTTCTCATTTTACCCTATGAAAGCTAATGATAATACCTGGTTTTCTCCTTTCTTTAAAGGTTACAAAACACAATGTCTAATAAATCCTCCTGGCTGTTTCATATTCAACTACGTCTACATTTATCCGTCTTTCAATACTAAACTCGAAAGGTTCAGAAAAGGAATCTCTCTCAAAAGTTAAAATTAAACTAAATTGCTGTCTTGTTTTTTCGACCCAGTGTAAAACTGACAACTTCTCTTCAGAAGCCAAAGTTGAGAATTGACTTTATCCCCTTTAGAAAAATTATTTACATTTATATTTCTGGTTGAAGACAGAGCTCTTAAATGAGGGTCACTATTCCAGGGCACGGGAAGTTTGTCTGCCACATCCTGCATGCTCACCTGTAGCAGAGTGGATGCAAAACACGCTTTTCCATTTGAAGTAGAAGAATGTAAAATGTGTTTACATTTAAACACATAAATCGCTTGAATCATTACCTCACCAAGATGCTACTGGAATCCAGTCTCTAAATGAATCTTTATGTCCTTTGTAGTGCCCTGTCATAGGCCATAATGTCCTATTTTATCACCATAATGTTCAATTACATCATGACTTTTAATAGAGGGTGTTGAGAAGTCACATTGCCCTTGAATAAGTATGAGTTAAGAGTTTATTTTAGCACCCCGGAAACACAGAAGCTATGAAAATACTTAGATGATATAGGATATATGTCTCTCTGCAGTTCTCCAACAGGAAGATCATCACTTCCAGGCTCTTGGAGTAATCAGTAACTAAGTGGATGCTTAGTATGCAGAAGCCCTGATATTAAGATGAAGTAAAAGGCAGCAATGGCAGCTAATCTGCACATGAAAGTGCAAGTGAGATGGATTTTTTCTGTATTTTCTAGGCCTTTACAGGGCTAGTTGTCATCTGACATGATTTTCAAATTAAGAGATCAGTTTCTCTGTTGAAAATACCTCAGAGAAAGCAGGCAATACTTTAAAATTCTCTTTAAAAGGAGAAGGAATAAGGTACCGGCGTTTCAAAATTTTAGAAATTAAAATAATTGAGGAATCAGAACCCCAATTGCTGAGTGTACTCACATTACTTTGTACAATTATATTGTAGTACATATGGAAAAGAGCCTTCAAATATATAATTGGGGATGAATGTGAAGCCGAGCAACTTGTCATACGCTTTTGCTCAAAACTGCATAGAGGAGACCCCTGAGAATCACCAGTGAGCTCAGATTTTTGACGGACATCACAGAAGCAAAATTAATTCACATTCTTTGTGCATGAAATTTCTGACCTCCGGGTAGTACGGCCCTTGCCCTATTGTAAGGATACTTACCATATTACATATGGCACACACAGCAACTATAGGACAGTTCTGCACTTATTACTTGCATTAGCATTACTCTGTTTACACGCATACCAGTCACTGTTTGTGTCCATCCAATACAGAAAATTCACTTTAAAGCGTGTTGAAGACAATACACAAAACAAGCTAGGTAAATAAAACAGAACAACGGGGAAAAAATGCGAATCTAGCTGAGCCTGGCGAAGCTGTTATTACAGATGAGTATACTTCTCTGAAGTCTGTTTCCCTTACACTAATTTTATATGCTAAGGTACAGTGCAAACAAAAAGCCTTATTGGAGAGCGTCCATTTTAACATTTCTAAAGGGCTTTGATACCTTTTTAGGCCACCATTTTTGTTAACTGCACAGAGTCAGAGCCCGTTTTTCAGTTATAAATGGGGCTTCCAGTGTCATAAAAATGACTCATGCTGAGTCACCTGAAATAATACAAAGGAATCTTGCACAACAAAAAAAGTGAATACTAGAAGAAATGTTTATTGCTGAATTCTTGTACTACTTGGCAAAAGAAAACCTTACTTCATATAAGGGAGCAGAAAGTTCAGTATTTGCAACATCTTTAAACTGCTTAGCAGGCATTGCTTGACAGAAAGCAGAAACCAAATTTGATGAAAATGTGTAAAAACTAAGGAATATTCAGAAGAACAAAAAAGAGGGTAAGGGATGCATTCTGTTACATGTAGAATCATTTAAAATTTAACGTTTGATTCTGCAAAGACTTTACTAAGATATTCGATAAGCAACTTGAATCACAGGTCAGGCCATTCCATTCAAATCCTGTTAATGTACATAGGTAAATAAAAAGGTTTACATGTAAGTAGTCTAAACCGAAGTATTACCATCAATACACAACTTGGTGGACAGCACAGATGCAGCCAGACCAAGAGAAATCTGAAATAGCTGAAGTTCAGTTTTATTTAGAAATTATCTTTCAATTTTCCTGAATTAAATTCTTTATCCATAAATTATAATACTAGAAATAATCTCAGCCCAGCCAGAATACTCTACGTCAGGAAATTATGCATATTTGTAATTTATACTAAATTGTAGTTTATTGTGCATTTCATTTGACAGATTTAACACCTGTGGCTTCTTGGTTTTCCTTTTTCTCTCCCTTTGTATGATTTTGTAGTTGTTTTCCCAGTTCACTTCTCTGATCTGTGGCCCATCCCTGCTTCCCTCTCTTCAATAATTAAATTCCCGCCTTTGTGACTGAAGCACAACTATGCTTTTCATTAGACCATGTCTGTTTTTTAACTTTGCTTTTGTTACAGATTCATGAAATGCCTTTTGAAATTCTTAAAGACACATACTTGAAGAACAGATTAAAAGCAGAGGAAAATGAACAGTAATGAGCTCATTTTCAGAAAAAGAACTCATTAGCATGCGGTCTTTTTGATTTCTGTAAAAAAAAAAATGGTCCTGGGCACAGTTCTTTCTGTTGCCTTCAGGAAATGTCCTGTTGTTGGAGTGTGTGTGGAGCGGGGGGAGGATGAGAGGGGAAGAGGAGCCTTTCATAAGTATTTTTTTTAATGAAAGATCATTTTATCACTGAAAACCCAATTTAGAGGTGAATTTGGGGAAGCAGTTCTGCTAGCATTTTGAGTTTTCTTTTTCTATTCTGTTTTCACAATCTCCTTAGAAGACTGGTGTGGTAAGTGTTTTCATCACCACCTGGGAAAAAAAACAACCTGACACGAGGCTAATGTTTCTATTCTGCATCTGGAAAAGTCATGATCTCTCAAAAATTTCATTAGTGTGTTACTTCAGATTAACCAAGCGTCTAGTGGCTAGGTTCCTTATCTCAGATGCAAGTGCAAAAGTCTCAAGTGCCTGTCTGAAATAGATTGATTTTGGGTGGCTCCTTTTTTTCATTTAGATGAGAAATTATATCTTGGATTAGGGAAGCTTTCTAGTGAAAGCTGTTTCATGACATAAGTTTTTACAAATTGACAATAAAGATGAAAAAGAAAGCAAATGGTTTAAATTAAAAAATTTTCAGTGACAACTCTCTGGTGGCAAAATATATCCAACCAACCATAGCCTGAAGTTTATGTCTAGACCTTGCATTGAAGGCCATTCAAGCTGCCCGTGTATCTCTGAAGACACGTATAATCTACAGTCATAACATTTTTATGACTTGACTCTTATTTTCCGCCTATTTACATTGGTGAAAACCAGGAATTACCTCACTTGTGGCAAAAAAAACAAACCAAAACAAACAAACAAAAAAACACACAAAAAAGTGATGGAAATATCTCTAATTAAATTCCAGTTTTTCATAAAATAATCACATTCTTCTCATATCTATAATAAACAGTAATGATATAACTCCCCTCCTCCCCCAAATAAAGGAATAAAAATTATATCCTGGAAACAGATTATAAACCAAATGTCTTTCAACTGTATGGAAAGTATATTAATGACTTCAGTGGATTTGGAATCAAGTTCAGATACAACAAGAAGATTGCTGATATAGTGAGGACCAGGGTACACAGACATCAGATGAAGAAAAGATTATTCTCAAGTATATGAAAACCCACCAAATTTTCCTCTCAGCTGTGCCTACACAACCTTTATCAGACTGTTGAAACTATTGCCAAATTAGTGTATAAGTTCTGAAACAGCTATTTAAAACTGCTGGAAAAAATTCATATCCCCAAAACGATAATACTGACAAACGCTCACCTTGATCTCATCCACATAGTAACATATCTAAAACATGCGCTAATTGGCATTCATGTAGTCTATTCTCTTCAGCATCTTAAATAATTATTGGATTTGCCATTTTTTCTTCTCTTAGCCAAGCTCAGTGTCCTAAGAGGCACAGTGAAGACCAATTACCTTGATTTTATTCTTGTTTATAATCATGTATTTTACTGTTTGTTCATTCTTACACACTGTTTAAAAACACCATTGGATGTATGCTCTGTATTCGTATGTGACAAATAAAAAGGTACCGTTTTTATTTTCTGGCAACAGCAGTAGCAGATGTTTCCAAAACCAGCTTTGTTAGTCCCCCCAAACAAAGTCCTATTTTACAAAACCTCGTATTTTACATTAACTTTGCTTGCAGTATTTAATCATACAGCTAAATAATTTATGAAAATCCATAAAATGGAAAATTAATGTAAAGGTCACCAGGCTATCAGAAGAAAAAGTGACCTTTGTTGCTGGAAATCATTGGAGATTTCTCCAACTCTGCATAGATATATTATGCAGTGCTTTACTCGAGATATTTTAATACTAAGTATGGGTTTTAAAAAAAAAATATAAAAGGCACGTATGAGTGTACTTAGCCATATAAATCCTTTATATCATTGTGTGACTACTGAAGTGAAAGACACTGATGAACAGGAACTACATATTATTTTCCGAAGCAAAAATGAATTAAAAAATTAAATTTAGTATTTTATAAAGTGTACTGAATACTGTTCTATCATTTTATCAGTCTCCAGCACAAAGTCTACTTCAAAAGTGAAAGGAGGATTTTCAGGATTTTGCCCCATCCACAACATCCTCAAGAACCAAGGGAAGGAAGAATAGGATTTTAATATATATCACATCAAATATACACTTTGTTCACTTGCTAAATATTTCCTTTTATCTTCCTCGTTCTTACTCAAAGTAGAAGGAAACATTTAATGCAAAACAAAAAGCTTTTCTTTCTTTCTTTTTTTTTGTGGTTTAAAGAACCCAAAATTGAAGTAACATCATCTGTTAGTCAGTTGAGGTCAGTGTTCTTTTATATACCAGTTTATCTCCAGTAGCTTCTCATTGTTTACTCAAGCAGCAGAGAAAGAATACATCCTTTTGTTTCTCCCATGCCCCCATCTTAGAAGACAAGATGCCTGTGAAAACCTCCAACTATATAAGTAGGGATAGCTAAATAGTTCTGTATTTTTGCCTCAAATCACAATTTTGCAGGAATCCTTTGTATTTCTATGAACAGCTGACTATAGTAAATTTTGTAATGTGTCTTTTTACATTGTTCTAATGGCAGAGATATTTGAAGAACTTTCAAAATACATTTCCAGTTTTGACACATTACAAAAAGAGTTATTGCATATTAACACGCTTTTATTGGCAGTGATATCACAGCAATCAAAATATGCTTTATGAAATGCTAAGATAAAACCAGTATCAGTACAGTTTCCTTAAAAATACCGGTGAGTCCTCCTAACCTTCTACCTCATTCATTCACAGTCATAAAAAGCAAACTTTAACGAATCTGCCAAGACAAGCAGAATCAAATGTGTAAATTATTTCCTCCGGGAAGAGAGAGACTTACCTTACTGGTGGGAAACGGGATAGCAGCTGTCGAAGAGAGGTCCTCATAATCCAGAAAGCGAACCGAAGCAATAGCGCTGCACACTGAGACGGGAGAAAAATAGGTAAGATAAGAACAGTGGGTTTCAAACTTCTCAATTTGCAAACTCCCTGCGCGTTTTCCAGAAGCATGGCTCCCTCCGTGACAAATTCACGCACAGGAAAAACCTTCCGCTTTTCTATCTTTTCTTTGCTTCTCAGGAATGGTCTTGGAATTGAAAGCCACTGAATAATAACCAAGCAGATTTAGTCAAAACCTTTTTGACTTTCAATAGTTATTTGGAGTTTAGAAAACAAAGCAAGCATGAATGGAAGTACAAGACAGCTAAATATCCTTAAGAAGAAAGAATACTTAAAAATATTCATTCACTTAGAAAGGTTTAGGTGACATTTCTGGAAAATACAGTAAATAAAAGAACTAACTTGGGTTATCAGCTTAGTTCTTAAGAACCAGCACATTGGGTTTTTGCTTATGATTTTCAAAGTGGGAATGACCTTGTCAAAGGAGAATATGAAAACCACGAATGAAGTGGCCGGAATAAAACTGACGCCAGTGCATCTTACAGTACCAAGGAGTCCTGACCTAATCTTTAATCTTTTACACAAAATGAACCTGATCTTCAACTTGCTGCCATGAATCATTTTCACATTCTCCCATATTTTATAGGGAAA
>NW_009649940.1:1501093-1586390 GCF_000708025.1 Charadrius vociferus
TTGCACATTCTCGCTTTCTTTATATGGAAAGAAAGTTTTTTTAGGAATTATTCCAGCGTGTAAAATCAGTGAACTCAATGATACAGTAACCAAGTCCTTTCAAAACCGCATGCAAAACTTTCTTTAACCAACACATTAGGTCAATCTGTCCATGTCAGAACCACATCAACAAAGTTAGCGTCTTGGTACATTTCTGGCTGTTATTTCCTGACTGATGTTTTAGGTCAAAAATAAAACTCAGTCAACCAAAGCTGTGACAACAGGAGTAACCCGCCTCAGGGTCACGGAAACTACCTGTTAGTTTGCTGACCGCTTTCACGACGCATTTTTGCTGCACTGCATCACCGAGTCTTGCTTGGTATGAACATATGGCAAGGTCCATTTGTTTTGCTCCGAGTGCTCTCTTCCTGCTTGTCTTTTCTCAAGTCTCTGCCATTTCTCTTGGTTGCTTGGTGCAATCAAAATTTCCCATGCCCAGTTACATTAACATTGCTTGTGCTAAGCTCATTAAACTGTTGGGTTTTTTTCCTCTAAAATTGATACACAGTAAAACTTTAAAAGCATTAGCTGGGCTGTAACATCAGTTGTACTACCACAGGTTCTAGGCAGATAAATAAATACGCAGTAAGTTGTTGTTGGTTTTTTTTTTCAAATGTATGATCTCTTTGGTCACTCGCTACTAAGGAAATACCTTTCGGCTCACTTCTGCGGTTCACTCCAGCTCTGAGGGAAACTACAGAAGCCAGTGGTGAACTCCCATAAGCACCAGTAGGATCACAGAATTTAATTCCTAGTCTATGGATCACATATAGAATTACTGCGAGAAGCTGGCTGCCAGCATTATGATACACGATGGCCCCATTCACTACTCGGACTCATTTTATTACGCTGCCTGTGGTACTTCCTTCGAAGCCAGTGAATTGAGGAACAGACAGAAGACAGTAGGTAGGCAATCATGCTGTCAAAGAGATGATAGAGTTTATTTGGCCTTGCTCTGAGCCCGAGTACTTTCTAGGAATGTAAAACAGATGATGGCAGAAAGATAAACGAAGTGCCATTGGTACACGTTATCCCGTTCAGATTCAGACAACCCTCCTTCCACATCATTTTCTCGGGCCTGGAGCTCCTATCAGTTGACATGAGAGACATCTAGCCACCGTGTCAGCAGCAGAATTTAGGTGCCTAAATACGACTGGAGGAATTTAAAAGATTTTTACTGCAGGTACAATGTCAGCAAAACATTTAAATTCCTACCTTATTTTATGAACACATATAAGCAGGATTAATTTCTTCCATTGACTTCAGTAGCATGAAGTAGACATTGAATAACGACCTGAAGCTTTAATGAGAAAAATTACCTGAGTGAAATCCTGGACAGTAATGACAAAAAATCCCAATACGTTTCAGTGGGGACAAAACTCTTTCTTTTCTTTTAATGTGTGCATTCATTTTAAATGCAAACCAAAGAAAAGATCTATGGCACAGGACCCCATTAGATCTCTTCCTCACAATTTCACACAACAGTTGTCTCATCAGCCATAAACTCATCTGCCTACATAACCAAGGGATCTTTCTTTTTTCTGTTCCCATAAGTTCAAGAATACACTGTAAAGTCCGTATTCATGGCAAGTTTAACTTTAGATCTCTCTTCCATCTATACAGATTTTTCTCTAACGAAAGGAATATCCTCTTTTCAGGGCAGGAGAAACCCCAAGATCCACCTTGGATTCCAAGCCCAGAAACATTCTGCTGAGCAGTGTACAACAACTTAATTCTAGGTCATGAGTCTTCTTCCAGATGGATATTTTTTCTCCACGTTTTAAGCATCAGGCTGCAATCTTTTGTAATCCCAGCAGAGGGCAATATAATTAAGCCATTTATAAAGGCTTTTCCAGGCAATTGCTGTACAAGTTCCTCCGGCACGCCTCAGGTTTTGTTGTTGCTGTGGGTTTGGGTCCCCATGCCAAACGTTTTAATATTAAAACTGCTTTTGATCCCAGAAAGGTTCATACTGTTTATTTCTCCTTTACCGCCCAAAATGCACAGGTACATTTTCAATGCCTGAAAAACATCTCTCTGGTAAATCAAGAGAGCCCTCTTCACTATCATTTTTTCTTGTCCTCAGTCACCCATCTGAATGTAAATGCGGTTACAGTATGCCTCACATCCATAAGAAATCTGCACATTAATATTTAGTTTTAAAAAGATAGTCTCAGAGGTACCTCTTGAAATGGATTAATGGGCAAATTGGAAGCAAATCAATTGAAAGTACATGATAAATGTTATTTAATTCATTCTATGGCTTTGCTATTCACACACATTCATCGGTGCAGGCAAACGCTCACATACATATGGAATGAAACCTCACTTTCAAAGCATAACTGCAGGGAAACCTGCTCTGAGAACGAACAGCAAAGCATTATTTTACAGTACACAAGTTTATGGGTCACGAGAGATCATGCAACGTTTGTAAAGATTATCCCAATGATAAGGCTCTGTGGTTTTATTTACTGAAGTCTAGATACATTTATACACTTACGAGTTCTTACAAAGATAACCAAAGCTCTAAGACAAGAACAGAACAGCCACCTGGCAGATTTTATAAAATCTCACAATACAACAAACCGTATTAGAGTTTCATAATTCATGAAGGAGCAATATCCCCTACTGAGCATTATAGCCAGTCAAGATAACACCAAGAACAGCTGGTAAGTCTGTCTGCGCGATTTCCCCTCTCCTTGAGTGTGAAGAGACAAATGTATGAAACAGCTGGAAAGCACATTCAAAGTATGATTGGCACAGTGTCACAATAAAAGAGCCAGGTAAGCTGATTGCAAAACAGTAGCTTTATTTATTTCTTGTCTAATTTGTAACAAGACTCATATGCGCATAGAAATGGTAAACATGAAGAGATAATGCATTTCTTTGTATCTTCACAGAGATTCCATAAGGAGTGGTCTTGTGCTAAAAGTACTTCATTGCAGTGTTGAAAAAATATAATAAAAAAAATAAACATTTGAGTCTTCTCATCATTGCTTTTATGGCAAAGCATTTGGCATCTTCAGTTCACTGTGTATAAAATGGCAACGGTATTTCCTGTATGCCTGTTGATGGTTTCGGCAGCAAGAGGAGATTGCAAGTTCTGCCCTGAGTCAAATGCTCGCAATAACAAAAAGGCACTCCTTGGCTGCGCATTCTGAAAAATGAAATTCTGAGAAAGAAGTAGCTCATGTTTTATTGATATGTATATAAATATATATACAATAACATATAAACACGTATATAGTATACCCAACACAATTCAAAGCTCAGCTGAGTTTTCAAAGGCATTGCAACATAATCAGGAAACAAGTAATATACATCAAGAAACCAAATGTTTTCAGAACACAGAAAAACCCTTTGCACAAAATGCTCTAATTTTCTAGTAGACCACAAAAATCTGAGGGCGAGCGTCTTCACTGGTACCTCACAGGACGCGTGACAGCGCACAGGAGTCTGCATGCTCTGTCTCCCTGCATTCCCAATTCATTTCCTCATCAGACTGAGAAGAAAGACTTGGGAAGAGAGAACTGATACCTCCTGCTTCTATTTCACCCCTTTGCAGGTCACACAATCTAACATCCACTTGCAACTGTAAAACGGCTTCTTTATTTTCATGGAGATAGCTATTATAGAAGCAAAAGTTTCTTCTATTCCCCTTTTATCTGTAGTGTTCTGCTAGCTTTTGTTCACACGAAGAAGCCAGAAAGGATTAGATGACTCGGTACATTAGAGGTTCATAGCGGGGGGAAATGTTGTCTTCCTTGTACTGGAGAGTGACTGACAGGAAGATAAAATTACCAAAATGCTTATCAGAGTACCTCTATAAGCAACAGAAGTCAGGGTGCCTGAGAGTTGAAAAGTTTTTGACGTTTGAGAAATAGCGAAGCACTGAGAGAACGGTGAAGTTTTTATTCTTGCAGGTCCTTTAAAGGTGTAGCAGGTTGAACAAATAGCTGACAGAAAAAAAAAAAACAACCCACCATTTGATTGTCCTGCTTTGGGACAGGTAGATGGACCTGATCTATAAAGATCCAGCTGTATTTCTCTAATTCCCATAGATCTGTGTCTTCCAGCTGTATCCTTCTTCAGTGAGATGCTAACCGAACGAAAGGTTTGGGGTTTTTTTCCTGCTGCTGGGATTTTCACGGTCTCTTTCTTTCATACAGACAGATATTCTAGCATGTGCGGGAACTGAGATCACAGCTGAGCCTGAATCAGGGCACATTTTTAACGGACCTTTTAGAAACTCAGTATCCTTCAGACCACCACCCTTTTTAGAAAAGACTGCCATCAGTCAGCAAAGCCTCACATTTTTAAGGGTCATTCCTTTAGGAAACATGACTAATTGGCGTTAGACAAATTACTTTAATTTTCAGTTGAGTTTGACCCTTTTGTTTCTAACATTTGCTCTACGCTACTGGATGTAGTAAAGCTACTGTTAGATTTGGTTGCATATACACAGGCATCACACAGGGATGATTAATGGTTTCTGTTCATGTGGCATTGCCAAAACTCCACTTTCCTGTGTAGTGCAGCAGCAAAAAGATGATATATTGCAATGAGTTCAGAGTTCAGAGAATGCCATCTAAATTAATTACCAGTTTGGAGGGACTGATTCATCAAGCAAACTTGAAATAATTGAATACGTACATCTTTGCCTAAACAAGACCTACTACAGGAGGATAAATGAATAATCAAACACATATAAATATTTTAACATCGATAAAGTGATCTCAATTAAAAAGTCAATATTTGCATATCTCAACCACACTGTGGCATCGTAGGTCGTGACATTTGCTTAAAATGAGATCTATCTGCAGCCCTAAAGGGTAGAACTATATAGAAAGGGACTGAAAAAACATCAGCTTAGCATTAACAAAACGGTAGTATAGTTCTGATTGGTACTAACTCACAACTGTTCAGAATTAATGGTTACACAGCAGTGCCCTGTGCTTGTAGGAGCACTGCAAAAAGCAGTGGCTCCAACTGAATTTCAGAGGCATCAAGAACGAAACTTTACCCTCCTCCTCAGAAAGCAGCAGGGTGTACACTTTAAAAGGCCATCCCATTTTAAGCATTTTAAAAAACACTTTGTATAACAAGGCAGAAAATTCACTGGCAATTCAATGTGGACAAGGGTAAAACTAAAAATCGTCTTTCAAGCTGCATGCCAAAAAAAACCCACAAAGCCCAAAACCTTGAAGAGGTAGTTAAAAGCTGAAAGGCTTTCTTTTCTCCAGCTACAAAACACTTCTCCAAACTCAGACACATGGAAGACTGTGAGAACACCTTTGCTATTATATTCAGTGATTAGCTTTTTTTCCTGAAACAAAGTTTCACGTATTCGTGCTAGAGTTTACTTTTTTATTTATTAGACTTAAAAATGTCATCTATTTGTACATTGAATAAAAAATGTCTTACATCTGATAACAATCATCAACAATAACTCTAAGATATAAACCCAAGTATATCCTTTTGGTACCATGGGAAACCATACATCAACATTTAAGACAATTGAATGTTTATCTGATTTGCTGCTTCATTGCAAAAGATGACTTTTTTGTCCCTTTTGTTCAGACACAGAATGTTTTTCACCCATGTTCATTTAAGCGATCCAGAAAATGTCTGTCTTTTCTCCACTCTCACAACGGCCTAGGCATCTAGTGATTCTGTTTCATCAAACCTATTTAATTTAGAGCAGTAGATTTTGTTTAGTTTCTTTTAACTCATCGTTGCATATGATTTCCATATATTTTCATTTTAGAGAATAATTTGATCATTCTTTCATGTTATAAGTAATTAATATAACTTGCTAAAGTTTCTGGTTTGTGACATTTTGCATGAAAGTGTGTGTTTGATTTGAAAAAACATCTACCCTTAGTGTTATAAAGCTACACAGTTAGAAAAAAGAATACTAGGACAGTTTTAAATAAAAATTTGCATTGTATTTTAAATGTTAGAGTTGCCAAAGTTGGCTGAGTAATTACAGAGGTACGTGGTAGCATTAAAATACGCAGCTGGGAACATTATATGTATTTAAAGCATAAACTACGTAACCCCAGCTGTCTAAAAGACTCAAATGAAGTCTATTTGAGCGTCCAGATCGAGAGAGTTATATGTATTTAAAGCATAAACCACGTAACCCCAGCTGTCTAAAAGCAGTCTATTTGAGCGTCCAGATCGAGAGATCCTTCTTACGATACATCCCCCAGCTGCTGTCTATGCGTCTCACAAACTAGCTGGCACTTGAGCAGTACAGAATTCAGCACCGTATCTTCTCTTGGCCATACTGGAGCATTTCCCTTGGCTCCCCGCCCCGTCTTCACACCTATTCATCATCAGAGGGGGTAGCCCTGGCTCACCTCCAACTTGCCCAACTGCTTTCCCAACGCGACTGCTGACTCCTCAGAGATTTAAACAAACCCTTTTCTCAGGGCTCGATTTTCTATTTTAAAGCATCACATGAGGATGAGGTAGGAGAAGGAGACATAAGCTAAACAGAAGCACAACTTTCCACATGTCTGAGTACATCATCTCTTTTTAGGCAGTACAAACCCAAACGGTTAAGGAAAAAAATAAAAAGAAGCCCTAAACACAGTTACCTGGATTAGTTTCCCCAATGCTGGAGTCTAATTCCCTTCTCCATGTGGTCACGGCTGCTCCAAATCACAGAACTAGTCAGTCAGGCACAGTCTCATGTGAGGCGTAGTCCTGTAAATGTAATTTTTGCCATTCCTAGCAGATGGTCACAGGCTTTGTGATGACCTGACCCAACAGTGCCAGGTCCCAGGGCCGGGCTGGACTTGCCGTGGCCCCAGCCAGATTTAGCTGTGATAACAGGCAAGCGACCATTGCCTCCCCTGCATTGTTAATAATTGTTAAAAGCATTATCTGGACAGACAGTAAACTCTGAGTTCCGTATATACATACGGACATATATATGGGATGTCACCTTTTGCTGACAGCAAGAGTTTGAACGTAACAGAGCGCACAATCGTAAGCATCCGTAGCCTTTATTCTTTTGCCCAAATGTTCTTAAAATGGCTGATGACAGACACCTTTTAAATAGCATTCAACTCCCTCTGAAAATAATAAAGCTCTGTTTTCCTCTCAAACAATTTTGATGTTTCTAGTAAGCTGTTTGTGCTATGAATTTCCCTTCTGCATCAATTATTCACTGGAATGAAAGAATCTACTGGAGGGAAAGAAAAGAACCCACCTCAGAGTATTCTCCCACCATCTGCTCGTTCATAGGGATGGCTGTCAAATCACCTTCACCAAAGTACTGAATCGCACAGCAAAAGTGTCATTCATTTTTTTTAAATCTTCACCTGAGATTAGAATGGGGAAATCACAGAGGGTTCATCTGCAGATCACTCCTCTCACGGGACTCCTCTAAGTGCACGATTTTCCTTTTCCTTTACCAGCGCTGAAGAATAGCACATTTGCTGCGATCATTGTCCTTGTGACAGTTACATGACTGAAGCCGGTAGTACCGTATTAATAATATCAATAGTGCTTTGGCAGTAATTCTTTTAAACATCCAAAATATGGAGAACTGGGCCAGGGCAGGCAAAGTGAAAACTGTTCTTAAAGATAAAGATTATAGTATGTTGTTCTTTTCGTGTGTTTCAGAATAGACAGTTAATAAAGTATACCTCACAAAGGCACGAAAAAGATTGTGAAGACAGAAAATCTGAGGAAGAACAACTGCTGACAGTGTAAAACCATTCAGAATGTCTATGACAAGGCAACATTATACAAAACACCCTGAGACGATGTCATGGTGTAAACTGGAAGAATGGCACTAAATAAAACGTAGAACAGACAAGAACAAGGCGAGGAACAGTTGCAGAACCATTTCAACCGTTTAAACACATTAAATTAGATGAAGCAATTGCCTATGGCACCTAAAACAAAATACTTTCATAAAAATCAATGAGTGTTACCCACTGAGTAAGAACAGGATTCCACTAAATGGTCAAATTCATATCTGAATTACAATTCCGTAAAAGTGAAGTAACCCTAATAACCCAAATTACCCCAATTATTGTGACTACATATATATAATTGAGTAGTAACTAACTGTAGATATTCAATTAGCGATGACAGCTAATTGAAGATATCACCCAACATACAGCAAGAGTTAAAATAAAATTATTCAGATGTTACTGGGAACAGATTAGGGACTGATATGAATGCACTAGTTTAATTCATTTCACGGGCCAAATCCATTCATTACTATAACTGAAAAGAGAATTACATAGGCTATGAATTTCTTTTTGTTTTTAGCTGTTGTTTCTTGAATTCCAAGAGCGTGGTTATTGCTACCATTCTTAAGGAGGCCTATTGATAAATACATTAGCTTGCACAACGTGATCGACAGGGGAAGCCAGAAGAGGAAGAGTTCAAGGAAATCTTCCCCCCCCCAAAATGAATTTCTCGGCTCCCCACTACCAATAGTCAAATTTATCGTTTTGTCCTATTCAGTGTTGCTCGTTTGATTACCATTCTGCTTTTCTGTTATGGGTTGCAGAACCTGTAAGTGCATTCTGGACCTAATACATCACATTCCAGTAACTCAGACACGCAGCCATTTACCGTTTCACAGCCTGCATTGGCATTAAAATTCCATTCTTATTTCTGTGACAGAGACTCTAACGAGAATAGGATTGGTAAACCAGGAAACTGTTATGATGGTGATTGTAATAGGGAAGGGGGAAAAAAAAATAAAATATGTAATTTTCCCCTATTCTTATAACTCTAAAGATTACACTTGTGCTCCTTGAATGATATGCAAAGAAATCAGTGATGTTGGTAAGAAGCTCCAATGTCTGAGAATAGTAATTTATAAAGATATTAGACTCCTCTTGAACATATATACATATGTAATCAAACTGAGTTTTAATTAGCATACTATATCAGAATTCACATACAGTCAAAGTGTTAGTAACGTTAAATTTTTTCCAATGCAAATTCAAAGCAAAGCATCATCTGTGAAACTGCTGCAATGGAGCAGAAACAGGTTGGGTATTTTTTTCCCCAGTGCAATTTTCTGCCTTAATGGACAAGCACACATTAAAAGCTGGTTCATAGCATTCCAAGATTCTTTGTAATATTGTAAGATTTATTAAAGATGATGTGGTATTTCTTGCACCTTTTCTTCCAACTTTAACAGAAATTATTTTCAGCCAAACAAGTAATTGGATATTATCTCTATCCTGTGGCATTTAACTTGGACTAATGTACTGAGACAACACACTAACAAAAATCAACTTCTAAGAGAATCAAAGAAGGAGATATGATAGACAGCTTTGTTACAAGTTGGACCAGCTCATGTAGCAATGAGTTTTACCTCTGTTAATGAACAATAAATGAACATTTTTCATTGAACAAATCTGATTTCCTTAGTGGTTCTTGCTCACTTTTTCAGTTTATAGAACTTCATACACTGCAGTTCCACACCCAAAACGCAGCAGTGAAGCAAATCAAGCACGACTGGATAAGCGTCTTCTAAATTTAACAAACAAATCATGAACATTTGAATTACCAGCAAAGCAGCATCATTCATTTATAGTGAAGTTAGAAACATCCATTCTCCACTGGGTAATTAGCAATATGAGTACCACAGAGGTGTCAGCTGTTTATAAACTTTAAAAAAGCAACTACTCCTGGCAAGTATCTACCACAGGCTGATGAAAGATTTGGTTCTGCAGTATCGCAAACTGGAAGGAGATTAATTGCACCTTTTTTGTTTGGTTTTTTTTTTGGTAAAAATTGAAATAATCCATCAGATATCACTTAAAGCTACAAAAACTGCTATATGAACTAGTTGCCCCTTCGTTTTTTTCAGAGTCACAATGCATAATCTTTTTTGCCACAACAGAAGAAAAACAAAGACTATGGTAGCTTTCAAAATATAAGTCCTGAGTAATCCTCAGATTACTTTTTTTTTTTTTTTGGCCTTCTGTCACCTCCCCACAATTGCCCAGAGCAATTGATGGTGAATGTGGCGCCTGTAACAAGTGTGAGAGAAAACAGAACGGACTTGACCAACAATGTGGCCTTATTTTGGCAATTACAATACAGCACCAGGGAAACCTTGAAACTGTTCTAAACTGTTTTTAAGATGGATGATCACATTTTAACCCTCCTTGTCTCTTCCTTCCTCAGATATATTCGCTAGAGCTTTTCCCAAAGTCTAGACAGAGAGTATGCAATATTTCATTCCAATATCTATCATAAAAATGAACATATTTCTGATTCTATTATACATTATGATCTGTTATGTGTACAACATGAAAGTCTTTTAGGATATATTTTCTCTCTATTGAAGTTATGTATTACCTCTCTTAACCTTAGTAAAGTTATATGCATGTATCTGAGAGCAAATCAGAATATATGACTTTGGAAGCTCTGTAATTAGAAAATTACAGTATTTTTAAAACCCAGAGGCACCATAATTAATTACTGTTCTGTATATCTTTGAAAGTTTTATTAATTTTTTGGTTAAAAGTGAAAAAAGTCATGTTTTTTTACCACTTCAAAGCTTTGTGAGAGTATCTTAACTTTTTAAATAATTAGTTATCTCACCCAGGAATGACAAATTTTTCTAGGGCAAACACACTTTGTGCAGAAGTATGATGAAAGCCACGTTGTACCTTGCACATTTCAGTGCACATGGTGGGGGGAGCAAGGAGTGCGGGGGCAAGACATTTGAAATAAAGTATTTTTGGCATGGAAGATCAGTAATATTTTGCACTGCTTTCTTATTCTGAAATAATATTTTCATGATACAATGCTAGTGAAGTTAATAACTGGTTTATTATATCTGGATTTTGTTTGATTTTTGCTACAGTTTTCATTACACTGTCATTTTCCCACGTTTATAGGAAAACATTAGCCTTGCAGAAGTCATCCTGAAATCTGAATTGTACTAAAACGAGAAGCAAGCAGAAAACTGACTGCCAGCAAGTAGGCTTCTTACCCTTCTCTGTGTGGAGTTATTCTATTCTAATGGCTTTCATTAACAAGACAACTTTTCATTGAATGGAACAAGTAACAGACTGATGAAGATAGATCATCAGAAGACTTCTGTATCTTCACAAATGCTGTTTCACACTAGTCTGTCAATTTTGTGCTCTGCCATTATTTAAATCTAAAAAGAATATGTGATGAACACTTACTGGTTTTGTGAATGAGCTCAAAAGTTGAAACGCTGAGGAGCCAGACATCTATATCCATAATACGGTAGGTAGTTGCTTTGGAGTTGTGAAGAACTGTACTATCTTGCCACATCTACTGACAGGGTAATGGAGAAGACAGAATAAGATAATTCATATATTATCACTAAAGCTTGTCTCCAGAACAAGATTCACTAAGCTGGAATGTATTATTTATGCTATTGTTGTAGATTATGGGTCAGGGCTTTCCTATTATATTACAAGCAGTTTAGTGAGATGCAAGATACACTCTGAAAAGAAATAAAACTGTCAGACCAGTTGCTTCTAAGGCTTTTTGACCAATATCAGACATCAAGTTTCCAAATACTGCTCCTCTAAATATAGTTTCTTTTTTATTATGCCGTGCAATCAAATAAACACTGGCTTCGCTTCTTCTCTTCTCAAAACAGAAAACTGAAACATCAGAAATTTAAATCAGAAATCTTTTAGGTTTATGCTGGCATTTTAATAATCACCTCTCTGCATCTTAATATGTCACCACAAGGGGCAATTTTTCACCTACTACACCCCACCTACACTATTTTAACATGTCTCCCTTTCACATGCTTTGTACTCCTCAGCCTTGTACATTCGCATCACGGATATATGCTAATGCATTCAACAGATTATCCAGCCCACTGTTCCACTCTGCAAGATTATTAGAGAGCTGCTCTCCTTATTTGCCTGCATTTTATCTGTATCTCTCTTAACACATATTCAGGGGTTAATGTTGACAGCTTTGCTAAATGTAATTGGTACTTAGTGAACTATGCAAATCCACTATTAGGTAGGAGTAATAATGCAAGTATTTGCTCTTGTTTACCTAGACTTAAATTCTAATTATTCATTAAATAAGGAATAACCCTTAAGTTTCCAATAAAAAATAGAACATATAATAATTAATTGCATTCAAAATACTAGAAATTTCCTTTTCCTAGCTTTCTTCGGTGGTGATGGTGGGGGATTTACTTTTCCATTGAAATGGGAAGATAAAACTGTTTCTCTCTAAGCTTCTGGTAGTTTAGAGCTATTAGAAATAGGATATTACTTTTTTTTCAACCTTGCTTTTCTGGAACCTTCTGGTTTGTTGTTTTTGCGTGATTTTGACCTTACATTTTCATCTGCGTACAGGTAACTGCGGTGTAGATTAGGCCAGCTTCTTTCCTGTTAGAAGCCACAATGAGTTAGCTCACAGTGAACAGGATTTAGCCCTTTCATCATCTTTGACAGATGATTTCTATGTGGGTCCAATAGTAAGGAAAAAGTCCTTCCCCCCCTGCAGGATGTTCTATTACCAGTTATAACTTACACAAGCCCTCTGATAAAGGTCATAATTTTCTTCACACATCCAGAAACACTGTTCTCAAGTCATCTCATACAAATAACAGCGTAAAACCACCAGCATAGGACACCATCCTCTTTCTTGCAAAGGTTATATGGGCTGCGCCGGCAGCTATATGGGAAGAACCCAAAAGTTCAGAGAACACCACAGTTCTGTCTTTCTCACGGGACACACAGACTGCGAGTTGTGCCAAGGGAGCTTGCACGTGTCGTGAACTAGAGCTGCTTTTCTCAAAGCAGTTGCAAGCTTCTCCAGACACATTTCACATAGGTTAAGACTTCAACAAGACTTGACAAACACGTGTTGAGGTACATAGATAAAAAACCCTAAGATAGTAAGGGCAAAATTTTACAGACTTTGCTCTGTTGGTTAAAGCTCCTCATCTACAAATATATCATAAATGTAAGAAACTCCCCCTGCAAACATGAGGTGTTTATTACTACAAAAATGTTTTATATAGACAAATTTACCTTTTCTGATGCAGAGACATTTTATTGGAAGATTTCCAGATGACCATAATCTCTTCGAGCCTCCACTCACCTGTGTGAAGAAAATTAGTAGACGGTCAAAGAAAAGCTTGTTAGTTAACAAGCTTAACTTCCAAAAATGAGTAACATGGCCTCCTTGCAAATAATTTAGAGTAAGATTTAAGAATGTTTTTTTGAGGCAAGGCATGAAAAAGAACAATTACATATAGTTATTCAAATTGTGTCTAATATTGATTGCAGTTGGGAGCACAAATGGGACAAGCCTTATTTCAGAAAAGCCTGCAGGGCAAAACCAGTGGGATGTTCAGAAAACTACTTAGGGGAAGAAAATTTCATATGTTTGCTGTTTAAAGTCCTGAGTAACAATAAGAATAAGATATTTCTTGTGTAGAAGAGATGAACCAGGACAGTTATAAGAACAGCCTTCTGACAACAACTTTTACTAAAAAAAAACCCAAAAACAAAAAGAAAGAAAAATCCAGATATTTTCCCTTTATTACGGGTATTATTTCAATATCTGTTTTGCACGCTGATTTTGGTTAGAGAGATAAATATTCTGCGAGTTTATAGGCTTTAGAAAGAGCCAGACAATATCCTTAGGTGGTTCTAAAGAATACATAGCAGCTCAATCAACAGTATTTTTCTCCTAGCATACTAAGTAAACATAAAAATTTATCCAAATAGACAGAGATACAAACCCATCTTCTGAGAATGAAGCTTTTCATTGACAAGGAACAAAGAAACTTTTCAAGTACTTACTACTTTAGCTTCTCTCTGAAGGATATTGGTTTATCAGAAAATACCCACAAGGTATTTTTAATGAGCTACTCAAAAGATTTTTGTGCAAGAAAAGTTTAATACAACGGCAATTTGTCTTCATAATTTACATCTGTTTTCTATATACTCAGGCTGAATTCACTTAAATATTTATTCAGCTTTTACGTTTCCTTTTGGCGAGAAATAAAGTGAGTTAAACTTACATACAATGCAACTTTACTCAAAATCAGTGTGTAAACTGTGTGTAATTTTCTTTTTCCGATATCTGTTCACAAACAGTTCCCCAACTTAGAGTTGCTGTGAGGTAGTACATAAAAAAATAAAAATTAAAAACAATAAACAGCATTGAGACAGAAGAACAAATGCAGTACAAAAATCAGCCCAGAAGAGACATTCCTGGCTCCCACGGCACTGTTCAGCTGATTCTCAAAGAAAACATTTAAATTTTTAATATTAATGCAGATGCAAAAATTGGGCCATCTGGAATAAAAGCAGTAAGTTTATCAACCCTTGGTTGCAACCGCTTTTTATCATATGCCATATGGAAACAACTCTTCAAACCTCATACAACAAAACACTTGATATTTCAGTCATTTTGTATTCTATAAAATACAGGTGTTTTAACATTTGGAATGTCCTGTATGTCCAGTAATGCATACGTACATTCACACTTCAGTGAAAGGTCAAATGGGAATGTGGTCTGTGTACGCCTAAAGAAGCAGCTGAAATCCAAAGCATTCAAAAATACTACGTAGCATGATTTTGTAAACTTTCTATTTTTTTTTCCTTATAGAAACGTCATAAAGCTTTGATAAAGAACAGAAGAGTTTGTATTTGTTCTGAGCTACCACGATAAGCACACAACAACGAAATGTAGAAGTACTGCAATTACTTGATGTACTTCAATTTAAAAAAGCTGCATTTCATGAACACATAGCAGTATTGTTAGAAAAAAAAAAAAAAGAAGTAAAGGAATGTAGAGAATATTCAACTACTATTATTAATTACTTATATTAAAGAAGCTCTTCGACTCATGCCCCACACTCTGGCAAAAAAATTACCGCCATCAGCATGATTCTGAGTTCACCCTTCCCTCTTCTATTGGCCCCAAATGAAAACTTCGTTCGCTGCAAGACCATGATGTAACATAAAAACACAAGTCCATAAAATTTTCTTCTAAAAGTAGGTCAATCACATTTTAAGCAGTACCAGAGTACAAAGAACACTAAAAAGATGTGATTTTCTTTTTTTTACTATATATGTGAAAAAATAAAAATAAAAATATTGACCAACATGGAAGCTTTCTATTTTATCCTGTTCTTTTGCCAAAAAAAAAATGAGAAAAGACAGCCGTACAATACTGAGACAACTCAACATTGTGGTATTACGCTGGATGGACTGAGTCTTACTAAAATCAATTGGCTAAAATACCACACAACATTTCAGAAAACCATAGGAGATGGCTCCTTTGTTTCTGCTTTAAGCTAAGACCAATTCATAGGACCCTGAACAATATAAAAAGAGAAACTTTGCCTAAGTACTGTTTGAAAAAAGCTCCTTCAGGTGAGGAAGTGATTTCCTGCACATACCAAAAAAAAGGTATCAAAGCCCATAGTGGCAGAAGAATATTTTTGGAACCATTATTTATTAAACCATAAAGTAAATTTTAAGCAAGATTACCAAGCTCTAAAAATTAAGAAAAAACACCCCAAATCATGAGGATGCATTAAGCCTCGTGTATATGCGTGATAATTTAATTATGATAGATTGAAGGAGTTCCTCAGACTAAAACAAAACAAAAGTCACACAGAAAAATTGCTAGCAGGTTAACATATATGAACATGTTTAGAATTTATGATATAGCCCCATTCAGCTTCAAGTTTGCCCAAGGGAAATTGCTGAAATTTTGCAGCTTGAAGAGAAGATAACAATTTTCCATGCATGTGCACTGTGAAATCTTCAAAGAGAAAGTGTTGGTTTTGCTTTAAGCTTTACTTTGCATTTTGGAATTTAAAAGACAAAAAGTAATTTGTCTTTAAAATTCAGCAATCCATAAACCCGAATGCCCTCATGTTTGTCATGTTAAGTGGAAAAAAGTCTTCAGAGCAGCTTTCAATACAACTTGCAATAACGGTCAATCAGCAGGATTAGTTTTACATTCAGTATTATCTTAGGAAACTAATAAAGTTCAATTAACATTCTTAAACTGTTCCAGATAGGAAGGGTAACATTACTGAGGTATAATCAAGATACATGGTTTAATAAAGAACCAACAGTAAATGTAGTTTTGTTTGCTTTCTTAACAAAGTATATTGTTTTAATAATTTATCCTCTGGAGTTTTACAAATTTAGAAAATTTGAATGTCATAGAAAGCAGAAATAAAATTAATCTTAATATACTGGATTCTTTTAGTAAATAGAAACAATCAGAAAGGGGCCAGCTAATCCTGTATTTTTGGTCTCATGAAGTCCTCAGTGTTTCATTTGAGTAGCAGGCAGCTGAAAATATTGCTAAGATGCTACAGTCTAGCACATACCTTGTCATTATAAACAATGACTACATTTGCATTTGATATTAGGCAAAATATTGGAAACTTCTTAAAACTGCAAAAAAGGGGATTATATGCAAACAGATCATGTATTCTAGAGAAAAAAAGTACTAGGGAGTATGAGAACATCATCTAAGGTAGAGGACTAGCAACATTTGCATACATAGACATGTTAGAAATCATTCATTTGCCAAGAAGCTGATTATCATGAAGAATTAAATGAAATGAACCTAGCGCTGATTGTTGAAATACTCCAATTATGTGATAAAAAATACCCATTAAAAGCAGATCTGTAATGAAACACTTAAAAAAAAAAGATATACTGATAGAACAAGATTAGAGGCTGCACAAGAAACCGTATTTGACCATTTGTTTGATACTAGATAACGAATGTCAAAGGATCAAAGATTCCAAAAGGTTTTTAATGTGATTATAAAAGATCTGCCTTAAATGCCACTGAAAAATGGCAATTTCAAACTGTCCATCAACAACAACTGATTGTTAAGGGGTTTGCAGACACGTAAAAGCTCTACCTGTGTGCCTATACATAAATATAAGTATCCAAATATAACTTTTGTAGTCAAAAGCTGACATTTGATATTTAGACCACCAGACTTAATCTTGAAAAAATGAATACATACATGGAATCCAGATACATTTACTTACATAAAACAATTTTCTTAAACTAAATAAAATAATAAGTTAAATGAAATATCCACAAATTACTAATAGAGATATCAATTTCACCTCTGGAGAGATGCTAACATATTTATGGCATTTAAAATACAACTGACTGCGCACTCAAGTACCCCAAACAAACCTCATCAAACTGCTCTATCGATTTTTTTCTCATCTTCAGATAAGGCTTGCTTCAGGGACTTTGTTCCACATCATTAAAAATTATTGGGCACTATTACACTATTTTCATCTCAATGTTTATCAACCAGCAGTTCCACCTACCTGGGATCGATACCCCGGTTTCAATTAAATCTTGAAGTACCTTAGATTTGAAGTAATCTAAGTTGGGTATCTAAGTAATCTAGTTGGCTACTTCAAACCTTCTAGTTGAAGTAGCCAACTAGAAGTGGATGCTGGTCACCCCTATCTGCATTCCTGGTCCGAATCTGACAATAACAGCATTTCATTCTTGCGGTGCTCATTCACGCTGATGAAGCCAAGAACAGACAATATTTCTTAATTCAGGTTAGTGACCTAACTTTGCTTCCTCTGACCCGTGAGGTGGCTTAGTAAGGTGCATCAAACAATTCTTTTAGTGACCTATCTGTAGGTTTTCTGACATCAGCAGCTACTTCTTTTCACTGCCTTGCCTTGCACGTACCTTTGTCTTATTTTGTCCTTTCCTGACCCTTTCAACTTCTGATAAAGAAACACTACGCTATTTTCCTTGTTTCTTCCAACAGGGGCCCCACCTGCTTTTGCTTCTTTTCCTACCTATCCATAACATCTCCACTAAACACACCTCACTCACCAGCTCTGGGATATGATCATTTTATCACCCTTGCACCTCTCTGACCCCAATGTATCTACAAAGAGAATTAATAACATCTAAAAATGGCTCCCACCTCTAACGCAGACAAAGCCCTCGCCCTGGACAAGGTTACAGAGAACAGCCCTTCTGCTGCAAATCCAATGCGGATGGAGCACCACCGTTCTACCCTTATTTTAACACATAGTTTATAAGTTGGAGACATCTACTAGGTCATATCTCTCAGTCATTTTGTAACAGCAGACCAAGAAGCCTTTTATATAGTTGCATTTAATACCTGCATTACTTTTGAGATATAGTGCTTTCATGATCAGTAGAATACAATTCACGGTGAATACAACATTTGAAACTGAAAAATTCAGTGTCCAGGAGTTAACTCCTAGACAAAGCACAACTTTACACCTAGAGCCGAGCAGATTGCTGGACTTAACTACGAAAGTCAAATTAACTAACTTTGCTTTACATACCATTTTGTCTGCCAGCTACAAATGGCTTACTTGAGTTTTGTTCACAGCCACAAAACGTTCACACTGGATTTGAGACTACATATTAACATGTATCGCCTTGACTGGCTGAGACTTTCCTGTGTGACTGAGGTCTAACCTTAGGAAAGACTGCTTTTTTCACGTCATTTCTCAATGCAGACAGACTGCAGCGTAAATAAGCTATCTTGTCCAATTCTCTTCTAACCGTACATAGCACAGTACATTCTATTTCCTCCATGACTTAAAACTTTTGCTGTTGTGCACTGTCTTTTGCTTCTACGAGCGTAACAACTTTAAAACTTGTATGTGTAAAAGCAGAGTGGCATTACAAGAGAGAGGCAGCTTAGCCCTACTTTCAGTTCCACCGTACATGTCACACAGTGAGCACACAAGATGACAAAGGACCTGAAGCTTGACCTGTTTTCACAGATATATTGATCATGATAAAATCAGATTCATCTGAGCATATTTTAAAATTTTAGGTCCTATATGCACATCAAAACAAACCTGGAAGACTTCTCAGAGCGCTACATAACATTTTTAAATTATATCGCACTGTGCTTTGTTCATAAAAATCTTTTCAGGGATTCATTGCTAAGTTGTGTAATCCCCTTAGCTATACAGCCTAATTATTTTTTTCTTTGTAAATGAATACTAGTTCTGCCAAATTCTCTTGGAAAAAAAATATTAAGTTTCATAGATATTGGCAAAGAAAAACTAGGATAATTTTTTGCCCAGATTGAGCTGCCACTATGTATCTTGCCATTAGGAAGACTTTGAAGGAGACAACAAAAGGGATTGGGAGGAGAAAAGCAAAATAAATATCAAAACAATTACAGCCTATAAGAAATATGCTTATTCTTTTTTTTTTTTTTTATCAGGAGAGCTATTTGAATTTTAATGAGCTTTCTGTATAGTTATTTTTACTAAAGGTAGCATGCCTGTTTCTTCTCAGTGCCATTAAGAGGCTAACACTGAAATTGAGGATTATCTTAAACTTCTACTGAGCTACGAAGCATTGGAGACATTTATTATCTTTCACAAGTTGTTTGGTGTCTTACTGGATTAAGCCCTATCCTGGAATTAGCCATTATATAGGTGTCAAATCGCAGCACAATGTAACGTCTGCATCTGGCCCGCTAACCACAGTTACACCTTTCAAAGCTCACACTGGATTTTGCACGAGTTTGCATTATGTCTCAGTGGTCCACGGTGTTTTTAATGGAAGATATCAGAAGAACAGCAAGACACAGAACCCTCCCCTTAGCTCCATACACGTCATGAAAGAAAACAAATAAGAAAATACCAGTGTTATTGAGTTTACCATCATCAGAAGTGTGTGCATACACCATAAAAATATTGGTCTGTGCATATGCATTCATTAAACCTTTTATACCTGGCAGTACAATGATTAGGGTCATAAAAGCAACTGCTGTAATACAGCATACCCCGCAATGGCTCATACACAATCTGTCACTACTTGCTTTATTTGTAAAGTTCATGTTGGCCAAAACCCTGGCAATATTCATTTGCTTATTTGAAAAGTGTAATATGATTTTTAACTTATGTGCCAACTTACCAGGAACAATGGAACTTTTCTTCTCAAGGGCGTCCTCCCCAATAACGTAACGCTTCTCGATGAAACAGTGCAAGGTGACTAGCGGGAATATGTTAGTGACTCAGCCCTCTACTTCTGATTTGCTCTGTTTGCATCTCAAAAGTTATTCTGCCTTTATGTAAACACAAAGCAGGGGGAAAAAAAAAATCAGAGCAAACTTCAGCACAGTCATTATATCTGGATCCCGGCCACATCAGCAATACTGATATGTCATCAATGCAGTACAGCAAATGAAGACGTCATCGTTGGCATCCCACCTTAGTTTCAGTGAGGAAACAGACCATGATTAATTTTCTCTGGTTTTTGTTCCATTCTTTATTCATTCCTTTGTTCTGCACTTACCTGCAACCTGGAACCTGACATAGCAACGTACATTAAAGTGGTAGGAAAATAACAACTCTTTTCACAAAATATTGTCAACATACTTGCCACTTTTCACGAATTCTGGGTTTTCTGTCTGTTTGGGGTTTTGTGTTTTTTTTCTTTTCTTACATGTGAGGGGAGGACAATAACTTTGAATAGAACCGCTATATTAGTTTTAAGTATTCAGAAAGTTTGTGGTTTTTTCCATTTTAAAATCAAGCAGCAATCTTCATTCCTTCTCTCTAATATTGAAATTAAAAAGCCTAGCACTTACAAATATGTAATTCAAAGAAGAGATTGCTAACAAAATGTAGAATAAAGGAATAAAAAGAATAAAAAAAAAAGAATAAAGATCTTGCACATAGACTCTCTTACCCTAGCACATAATTAAAGAAGATCGCAGTGAAACTGGAAGGCCCCCTCTGCTTCTCCTGATGCTGTCTTCTTGTGATTAACCATGGTCATTCTTTGGAAAAAAAAAAGCTGTAGTGGTACCCAAGCGTATCAACCCAGCAGCTCTCGCAAGCGGTACAGGCATTCGAAATGTAGGTCAACTTCTCTGATACTCAAGAAACAGAAGTTATGCAATAGGGTTGTTATTATGTCATTGTCTGCTCTTATTATTGCAGCAAATGAATTATTTAGCACACAATTTATGCCAACTGGTACTGAAAAATTAATTACAGAAGACTGAAGTGTTTTCTTTCAGGGTATCTCAATGTACAGTAGAGAGAATTGAAAAGAGAGGACAAACATAACAGTATCATCCACAAAGTGCAAACAAAACGCAGGACTAATATAAACATTAGAAGAGTCATGACTTGTCGTAGTCTGCAAAGCTACAGGTTTACTAAAGTCTTAATGTCACCAGAGTTGGTAGTTTGTTTCTAAAGCAAATTTTTATTCAAGCTTTCCATTGTTTATCTTAAAAGGTACCTATCAGTGTACAGTCATAAATGCAAAAAGGGCACTGAAGCAGTTCTGAATTCTGCATTGTATTATTTGCCATCTTTAGCTATACTTGCTTTAAGATAGGAAAAAAAAGAATAAAAAAACAGACCAAGCTCAACAGCATTATATTTTGCAGTAAACTTATTTACTTTCACACATATTCCAAGTAAACTCTTAGAAACGAGAGGCCTGGAAGACCTAGAAATGTAAATCTTAAGTCTGCTTAGCAGTCTTGTTCCAAAGTTTTTTCACCCAATAATTAGTATTTCAGTAACACATTCTTTGTGTTAAGTTCTCAATGCCTTCCTCTGTGTCTTCAAATTCAACTGCTTAGAGAACAGTAGGAAAAGAATAGCTATAGTCACACTTGACACTGCTGTATTTTTGGGAAGTCACAGTTTAGAAGTATTATAGCAGGACTGGTACTGGTCACAATTTTATCTGGTCACATATTCCTTAACAAGTGGAAACATCCAAGTATTTGGAAGAGTTTCTTGTCATTTCAGATTTCAAAATGAAATAATCATTTGTTTAGTGGATTATTTTCAGTTTATCAATGAAACTGATTCAGGAGTACTGAAAATACAGAATTTGTGTTATGAAATGTGTAGCAAGTGATCCGAGTTATATAAAATGTGAATTGAATGATGTAAAACTTGAAAATAGCTGTTTATTTTCAGCTGATGATGGTAAAATTTAGAGGGACAAACACTACTCTGCCAATAAATTAAGAGAAAATCAGAATGGGTGTTTCCTATAATATTATCATTGAGCTCATCCTATGGTGTGAGATACCAAAATACACTCTGAATATGTCACTATTTGATCTTGAAGGGTGTGTAACAGACCATTTCAGTTATTCTCCCTTATCTGACAAAAGTATTCAAAAATTGCAAGAGATCTTTCAATTTGTCTGTCTCAAATGCATGGAAATGTTGAAGCATGGCCCCACAGGATAGGTTTTTCTCTACGCTAACATTGAAAATAGCTCTTTTCCTCTCTCACAGTGATTATGTCCTTTAAGAATGTGAGGAGATGTAAATACACTCACAGTGACTGAAAATAACATATTTCTTCCTCAGTCTGATTTATACTCAGTCTTAAAATTAAACCTTATATGCATCAAAATTTTTAAACACAATAAACATTAAACAATAACTTATCTGAAAGAATTAATGATGAATTAGTTGGTCAGATGTGTAACTTCTATGAAAAAAAAAAGAACAAATAGCAGATAATATGGAAGAAGTTGTTATTCATTGTTATACATTAGCTTTCAAGTACATTATGTCAGTTATTAATTTCAGACTAGACAAAACTATCTTGATTCTGCCACTCTTAAAATAAAACGGGTCATTCCTCAGGAAATGGTAATTTTTAATGAAGACTTTAAACTTGACAAAAATCTAAATAGAATGAGAATTACTGTAAAAGACATATGAATACCAGGAAATTTGATGAATGCCCATGCTTCACATTGGCAAAATAATTTAGTGTTCTTCCTTCTAATCCTCGTGTCTTGGTTTCTCAAAGTTTGTGCAATTAACTATGAACAGTCTGCCCCAAATGTCCACACACAGTTGTTGAATAATCATTCTTGGATAATTTACAATATTTTGCTACTATGTTTGCTAAGACTGAGCTCTGACCCAAAATTATTCTCTATTGTTCATTTAAAAGAATTATTTATGTTGACTTAAAAAACCTGAAAAGATACAGAAGCATATTAAAATTTGTAACTATGATTTGAAAATAAAGAGATACTTATGACAAATAAACTGCATCTTAGAACGGGAAATTGTATTTAAGAGAAAAATGCAATTATTCACTGAGGGAAACAAGAACTATCTTATGCCTCCCTTAGAAGAAAGCACTGTCCCTTAAACCCGATGTGTTTTCAGGATTCTGCTTCTGTGCATGACTGCTGTTGTCAGGACTGAACACTGAACAGAGACTTAACTTTGGAAAAGAGCCGGCTTAATTAATGTTCAAAATATTTACTTCTTCCCATAGTTTACTACTTATTATAGGAACAATATTTCTCTGTGTTTTCAGGATAAGTACACTAATTTTTTTTTGAGCAGGAACGTATCTGGTAGAAACACATAACAACACAATTTATTTGAATTGCCTGCCATTCAGTGATCAAAACAAGAAAGCGCTCATCCAGATGTTCATGAATTGTACAAGACTCCAAATATTGGGTTTTCACTGGGGTCGCAACTTATCTTCCACGCTCACTTACAAAGTAGCTATATTATTTCTCTTGTGAAGGAACTTAAAGAAAGGTACGCACTTCGTGTTCAGCCTCTACCCTTTGCCTGTTTTCCATGGATGCTAGTATGTGGGGAATTCAGCCACACATTTATTGTGAAATATGAGAGTCTTCTACACTTCTGCTTCCAGGCATCTTTTAATAGCTACAGTGTTCGTCTGGAGAGAGATTATGGCATAAACTCTCCTTTCTTCTCCCCTTAACCATATTATTATTTAACATACACTTTTCAACCTTAACCTACCCTACCCATGAAGTTTAGTTTAATTTTAAAGTTATAAATGAGCTCTTAAGAAATAATTGTATTAAAAGAGAAGTGAGATTTAATTTTAAGAGTTAGTTCGAAATAACTTTTATGAACAAAATCAAACTCTCACTATCTCTAAACATTGTGTTGTTCTAAGATTGGACTGGCAACACAGAACTCTTATTTCTGTTCCATATATTGTCATCAGCTCCATCAGAAATACCTCATACTAACGGAGTGGCTGAAATACAGGAATAGATTACCATTCCTCTGTTCTACAGAAGTATTGTGAAGCTTCACTGATTGATACTTCTTCCATTTTTTTTTTTTCCAATGACAGTTTCCTTGTATCCTAGCTCATAGAGCTTTATTCATTATTTACCTTCATTACCATTCTTCTATGACAAGTTTTAGGGCCATTTATAGGTATCTTTAAGTGGAAATCTTTAAATGTTTGCATTTTAAATACTATTAATAAATAAAAACATACAGAAATGTTTTTTCAGTGGCAAAGAAAAGTTAGTAAGGATATTTTATAGTTCATATTTTTGTTAATATTCTGCAGTGAAGTAATTACAGTTCTGTAGTCTGCAATTATACCTACAGCCATTCTGAGGAGTTGGACTTTATTTTGGAGACATTTAAGAGACAATGTACAAATGTTAAACCTTGTAAATAAACAAAGAAGTATGGAAAAGATGGTTTTTCCATATGGGTAGAATATCCTATAAAGTAAGGGGTTTTTTTGCAGGGGGGATGAGGGTGAGTGGCGTCTAACTTTTCCTGTCATTTACTTCTCCTTCAGATGTTCCCATTAATTGGTGTCTGCTTTACAGTAGATACTCTGATAGATGTCTTTTGTAAACCCTAATTATCTAGAAGTTAGTCCTCCAGGAACAAAACTATTTCAGTGGAGTTGCCATTTATCTGTCTATTTTTAAGATACTGCTGCTTAAGAGGCTTTTGGGTTTTTTGTTGCTTTTTTGGGGTTTTTTTTGTTGTTTTTTTTTTTAAGGGAGCTATTCATAAAAAACAAACAAACAAACAAATGACCCCCCCCAAAACCCCACAACAAACAACAAAAAAAACCCCACCTCAAAGTCAGTATTTTAAAATATCAAAGTACCAGGAAAGACTACATGGACACTTAAGAAGAACTATACAACGCATTTACCATTTCTAGTCAAAAAACATTACGGTCTTTCTGCAGCAGAAGAGTCTTAATTGTGTCTTTACCTGTCCTAGTCCTGAATATTGACTGTTGCTTTGGTACGGCGTTCATAGGACAGGGGGGATGGAGGCAGGCATTTGGCTATGTGGCTGTGTTTATCTTATTATTGCATTTTTACTTTTCTAAAATACCTAGAAATATTAGATTTACTATTCCTAGAAAAAAAAATATTTGCTTATATATATTAAAAAAATAGCAAAGTTTCATAAGAAATATTTTCAGACAACCACACAAGAAAACTGTATTAAATCAACATATAGCCTTCATTAGACAAAAAAAGTATAATACATTTTTCAACTGGCTACAAACATCTGATTAGATCTATGATGCACTAAATTATAAAAGTAAAACCAGCATAGATCTTCAGCTGAAGATACCGCTTTGCTACAGGCATCAGAACAAAGAATATAACTGGCAGACAGAGCTGAAGGGGAGAATATTTTTTATGGAAAGATTAATCTTTTGGTTTGTATCCTGGAAATAGAATCTCCACGTACTGCATTATCACTTGGTTTATTACTAGCAGATGCCCATGTAATGTCACATTTGACCTTAAGTTCATTGCAAATTGTACCTACTGGCTTTTATTTTTTAAAAAGAAAGGCCAGAAAAGGTTCATTTTCTAAAGTTGGATTTGTACATTAACAGTTATTGAAACTATTGTTGGGGAAAAAAGGGAAAAGTTCTTATCAACACAGCCTTCCTCTGTCATCACGGACCCAAGGAGGGGGTTTAGATTAATCTGAGCAAAACAGAACTTTTAGAATATATATTGATTTTCTTCCTTTTTAATGCTCCCATAAATCATAATCATCATGTGCCATGCCTATGTGCCCTTGATTCTGCTAGCTATAATCTAATCTTATAACTCAAGCTCTCCAGAAAAGAACATTTTTCTTATTTTTTTTCCTTCTTACTTATGCATTTTCCACTGCGTCCCCTCCAGCTCTTCCCCCCCACTCCCCCAAGAATATAGCTGATTGGAGTCAGGATGATAGCATCTCAAGGTCATCCAAATGGATTGATAAATAGCAGGATTTGTTTGAACTCTAGGGTGTCTACACATGTTTTCAGTAGGGCTTTTACAAAGGGTGGTTAGAAATACTTTTAAAAAGCTGTTTGTTTTTTTTTTTTTTATTAACACACTAAAATACACTTTGAACTGTTTAGAATGAACTAACCAATTAATAACTTGCACCTCATATTGTTGTGCATTTTTTCTGGTCTGTACTTGAAACATCTACAAAACTCTACAAGTATTTGACTCATTGTTTTAATTTTAATGGCATTCCATTATTCGGAAATTATGGCAATTATCAACTCTGTTTTGGCAATATAGTGACCTTCCTCATGCTAACGTATCTTTCATTCCATAAGGAGGACAACAAAATGGCAGTGCTCTATTGAGAGAATTATACTCTCGGTGAAGCGGAGGACAGACTCAATATTTAGCAGCCTTTCTGTAGAGAATGTTTTTATACACTATATTTAGGAGTAGAAAAAAAATGGAAAAGTGGGACATGCTTAACCAAGAGCAGAACTTAGACTAGATATTCGGAAGAAATTCTTTACTGTGATGGTGGTGAGGCACCGGAGCAGGCTGCCCAGAGAAGCTGTGGATGCCCCATCCGTGGAGGTGTTCAAGGCCAGGCTGGATGGGGCTTTGAGCAACCTGGTCTAGTGGGAGGTGTCCCTGCCCATGGCAGGGGGGTTGGAACCTGATGATCTTCAAGGTCCCTTCCAACCTAAACCATTCTATGATTCTATGATAACTTCATGAATCAGTACTTATCCCATGATCTAACTTACTTTCAGAAAGAAATATTCAATGTTAATCCTCCCCCTTTCCCTTCTGTGCCCAACTCCTTCCCAAAAGCCAGTGCAATCACTGGCGTACCCTTCTTCATTAGCTGCTCACACTAGAAGCTCTGTTTGCTGTAATCTGAACTACAGTTTACCCTGACCACAGGTACACTGGGCCAACAGCTTTGCCCTTGGATCCTGCACCTCAGTTTATTCACTAACGTCCTTTACAGTGCTTGAGGAATCTGCCAAACCGAAGGCTTATCGCTGAAACTCATCTCGATTGAATAATAGCAGTTTGACACCTTTCTTCTCACCAACTTTGAATTCTTTAATGGAAATATCATGACATTATCCAAAAGCATTCACTAGCTGAGCTGAATTAAGTAGACAGAAGCCAAAGACAGCAACCTCACAGGAATTTGAACAGAGAAAAAGCTTCTCATTTATGTGGAGATTAAAGCATGACTTGCTGGCAAGTCAAATTGACCAAAACAATTAGGATTTGATTTTATTATATTCTGCAGAGGTGCCATTACCTTTTCATCAGGCTACTGTGCTGTTCAGTAGAGTACTGCTTTTTATTTTTCCCTCAGAATAACAATTGTTGCATTATGAGTTGCTTAAATATTCATTCAGGCTCAAGAGTTAGGAAAAGTCCCCGGACCAAAACTAAAATCTGATGAAGCTCCTCTCATCTTTATGGTGGTGTAATCAAGGATGTGGAAGAAAAAAAATCAACCACCTGACTGCTAAAGTAGGGCAGAGCCACAGTACGAGCCTGCACAGATCCACAGACTGAAAACAATAGAAATAGGGACATAATGAAAAATAATTATCTCTGAGACTTGTTCACTTTGTTGACTCATTTTCTAAAAAAGCTGAAACTGCTAGATGAACATCATTTTCTTACTAATTATAGATTATTAAACTAAATGCTGTATTTTCTACTGTCCTATGTTTCAAAGTTTATCTTCACCTTAAAAACATACCTTTTTTTGAAGATTAAAGAGGCACACTTCATTTAGTATTGCAGGCTTGAGCCTCCATTGCCTGATGTCTTTTGTAGCCGTCTGCTTCAGCTAAGCCTAATACGCTACTATTCAGATTCAATAGCATTTTCAACTTGCTCTGCACAGATAAAAAAAAAAACAAAAAAACACCCCAAAACATGCACAAGATGTACTAAAAAGAGAATGAGAATGCTTATGTATAAAAAAAAAAAAAAAAAAAATGTGTTCTGATAATAACAGGCCATGCCACACATTCGGAAGTATTTCATTCTTGGTATACACGAGCAATCTCTAACACTGAGCTGCTTTAGTGATCAGATCCATTTCTGTGCACGTTGGGTTCTGTCTGCCAACTTCTTCATATGACACATTCCAATTTACACAAAATATATTTGCACATACAAGAAACACGATGAGTTACACAGAGAATTCAAACCAGTCATACATGTCACCCCCCCTTCCCAGTTTTATCTCATCACAACTACTGACAAGATCAGATCTGGCAATTCCAGAGCATTGCTAAGCACACCACGACATGTGAAAGGAGAAGCAATCGACGCAGTCCTGGGGCCAGTGAAGCAAACTCTATTGCTTTCCCCCCCCTATGCTTTTTTCTTTTTTTTTTTGGTTTTTTTACACCCCTTCCAGAGGGAAAAGAGGAAGGGAGGAGGAAAGGGAAGGGAAACAGAAGAGTAAAATTGGCTGGTAAGGAGAGAAAAGCATTTAAGCAGGATTAGTCTCAAGGTTGAAAGGAAGGGCCAATTTTCTCTTCCTTCCACTCACATTCTCTCCGTTCTCTTTTTTCCCCTGATTTTTCCTTTGTTCCTCCTCCCTCTCCTACACATAAACTACACAATCCAGCTCCAGTGTACATCACTGACACTGTCAGCTCCCATTACCTCCCTTTTTGCCCCAGTAACCCTTCTTCCATCAGTTAGTGGGCATGATGGCTCTTCTTCCATACTTTCACTTCTTATTTTGATCTCCTTTATCCCAGGGACAGAGAAGCAAAATTGGAGGATAGTCTCACCTCAGTGAGAAGGCACTCAAACCTGCCTAGCTAAAAACCAAAATAAAACTACCAGATAAACACATTCATATAATTCTTCCCAGTGTCATTTAAAATAGGGCTGGGGTATAGCACACCTCATGCCATCTGTGAAACACAACAGGTTAAGTCATTGCTTTGTTTTAAACATTTTGAGGTTTGATTGGTCATATATTTCACTTCTTTAGTAGTTAGTAAAGTTACAAACTAAAGGAAGATAAAATAGAGAGGTCCATCAAAATAAATAAACAAGGTGGGGGTACCTATGCTATAATTTACAGAGTATTCAAGACATTAAAAAGCCGACAATTCATTCAAATGACAAGGGCTGTAACAAGATGAGAAAATGGCAAAACATCTACCAACTATCATGCAAAGACTGCAACTGGATGAAAGAAAGCCATTAATTTAACCTCGTTTGGCTATTTTTCTCCTCTCCGAAAGGAAACCATACATCTACACAATGCCCTCACAGAACACAACATTTGGAAGAGAAAGAGGGAATTAACCAACATAAGCCTCCCAGGGAATCTTTGAAAAAGCTAGTGTTATCCTTGGGGATTCCTCAATTCATTCCCATTAAACAGATCATACCTCAACTCAAATATTGAGAGCTTATAGTTTTATCTAGAGATATTTATAAAAAAACCCAGACTATTTAAAAAGGATGACCAGATAGCTGTATTTCTGTTTTAGACCAAAAATCAGAGACAGCCTTATCGGTCTTACCAAGTGTTTACACAGATATAATAGAATCGTCTAGGTTGGAAGGGATCTTCAAGATCATCGAGTCCAACCATTAACCTCATGCTGCCAAGTCCACCACTGAACCATGTCCCTAAGCACCACATCTACCCGACTTTACCTCCAGGGATGGTGATTCAACCTCTTCCCCAGGCAGCCTGTTCCAATGCTTGATGACCCTTTCGGTGAAGAAATTCGTGTCAAGGCTAGAAATAGAATCCATGCCTTATTTCACACATGAACTAGCGATATTTTTCATCTAACATCTCCACTAGGATATTAGATTTCTAAAAAAGTACCTCTAGTAAAAGACCATTAAGTCTGGAAATTAAACACTGAAAATTCAGGACACAGGAGAACTGATGTTGCCAGTGCTTGATCCTCTTTCTGTGTATGTTTTATTCTTTATTTTATAATTTTAAATTAACAATGGCCTGCTATTTTTGGCCCACAGTCACGACTGTATAAGACAAAAAATTTAATAAATACCTAGTCACAAGACGGAGCAGGTGTTCTTTTTAAAAAATGTCTGCAATAATATAATGAAAGAAAATATACATAAAGTACATATAAAATTATTGCTGGAGGTCACTTGAAAGCCTCCATCACCACCCTCAGACGCGCACAGAGAAGACTGTAGGCTGCGAGGAATCAGTGCTGCCAGGACTGCGGGAACAAATCTGAAAGTCTCAGACTTTAAACAGTTTCTGCATGCAGTTTAAAGTGTTAAAACTCAGGTTGCACTGAATTTAAATTCTGTCATTTCCTAACTTTGGAGAGCTTGATTTCCCAATCTCACTTTTTTAAACATATTTGCTACTGCCATAACTTTTAAAAATGTTTAAAAAGCATTTAGACACTGTGTCACATTTGATAAATTCATTTACAAAAGGCTGTGGAAGGTTAAATGAGCTGAAGACAAGAGTTTGTTCAGTGTGCCTCCATAAATTAGCAAAAAATCATATTTAGGATTGCGAATCCATGTGGAATTTGATCCAAAATATAATATGAGAGAGATGGTCTCTTTCAGAAGGCCAGTTATTTTTTCCCCATTGGCAATATATGTCGCAGGCTGGATCTTTTGTATACACATGTACACACCAGCTATCCTGTGAGTGAAACCTTCAGATTTTTCCTACAGATTGGCATTTGCAGTCCCAGGCAAAAGAGGCTGCATAGCAGGACTGAGTATCGGTCATAGTTTGACATAGTATGTATATAGTTTACCTATCACTAGCATTGACCAAGCCTGGAAAGCACAAGATTAAACTCATGAATAGAAATATCTCGAGATTCCAGGTGGCTTGTATTTGAATATTATTTTCCCCGTTTGTGTTGTTCCAATGCTTGAAAGAATAATATTTATAGGAAACTTTTACAGTAGATGAAAAATTTGAAGTTGTTTTAGACTCCTTCATTCTAGCAAAAATATTGTGGGGTGGTTGTTTTTTCTTTTTTTTTTTTTTTCCAAACCAGACACAATTTGCACTCATTATAAGAGTTTTTCCCTATTTTTACAGGGCAAGGTACAAATAACGTGTTCTTCACCTGTTATTCTTTTGACTAAAATTTTCATACACTCTTGCAAAGGGGATGATGTTAAATGAAAGCAATATCTCTCCAATCACTTTCTCCTGAAGACTTCCTGCAACTGCTAAGAAAACATTGCATCTTATCAGCTGCAGGGTGTCCAGGCAGCATAAGGAAGATGAAGTAGAAGGAATTTCAAAATGATGAAAAAAGGCAAAAAAATGTTCACATTGCTGTGGAAACATGAACTCAATAGCTCAGTGCTGAGAGGGCTTCCATGGGACTATGTTCGTGTACTAAGATAAACTTGTCTCTAAGGTAAAATAGAACAGACTACGCAGTAGCAAGTCTAGTTTGATTGATGAGCGTTCACGCAATAGCTTACATCTTTTCACATGAGGAGAGGAACCATACACTTTCAGCATAAATAGGCACAACGAAAGAGTTCAGTGTGTGTACTGGTGTCTCTTGTCTGTTGCCAAGAGCTGCATCTCTGATAAAATGAAAGCTGAACTCTGCATACGGTGAGAGTTCATAAGAACCCCGAAGGATAGTTTATAAAATGCAACAGATACTTGTGTTCTGTCCTTCCCTTTACTACTGCTAACAAAGGTTTTAATTCTGCTAGACTATCAGTTATGAAGTCTTTCGGGTAATGAAAGGGGAGAAAAGAAGGAGAAAAAGTTGCAGTTTGTGTTTAGATTTAGAAGGGGACCTGGAAAGCTGCGTAGCAGGAGGGACGTGCCTTGCTTAGAGGGAACTATAAGCCAAAGCAAGTTATGCGATACCTTTTTATCTCTTGAACAAAGATAGGAGAGGAATATGTTGTAATGGAGGGAAGATATCAATGTTTGGTTTCCTAGGTGATTAAAGAGTGGAAAACCCTAAAAAGAGAAAGCAAGAAATGGATAACTGTAAAAGACATACAGAATGTGAAAAGGAACTACAAATCTGCAGAAATCAGCACTTTACCAGTAAACATCCTGAACATATTCGTGGATTAAAATGTTCTAAAGGTAGTCGGAGGTGGAAAAGACTATTTTTTCCGTTCTCTTAATTATATTTCTCAAAATAAAACAGACTGCACTGTGCAGATAGACAGAGAAAGAGGTCCTAAATTCTAATGCTAATGTTATGTGGCATGATTTCTGGGTGACTGGGGACAATCACTCCTTTTTTCTAATTGGGCGTCCATATATACAACAGGGATAGCATAAACGCTGTCAATCTCAGACGTGTCTCGATGAATATTTAATGCCTACACAGTCTTTGTACGTTTTAGATATTGCCTTTGTATTAAACTGAATTAATCAAGCTGAAAGTGATCAAAACTTTTGTACTGTAATTCTAAAGCAAAATGTTCTTAGACTGAACCCACGGAAAACCATGCGAACTGTGAAGTCATATTGAGACAAAGAACCAAACTATTAACAGAATATTGATTACCTCCTGGAGTTATGCCTATTAGGTGTGGTTTTGGTTGGTGGTTAAAACAGTTTTAGGCTAATATTAAAACTATCACTATTAGGAAGCTATACTTCAAGTTTTGAAGCGTTGCTCGCAGTAGCCTACATTTTAAGCTATTCCAGGACACCAAACACACTCTAAGACACCTATTCTAGTACACTTTATACTTGAGTTGTTTATTTTTAAAGGTCTACAACAGTTAACAACAGAAAGATTACATTAAGACCAAAAATCCAGAATAACAGCGAAAAGCATATGGGACTTGAAATTAATGCCCAAAATCAAAGTTGTGGTAATTTAACGTAGCAGGTAGCAAGAGGCTGAGGTGTTCCAGCCATTGCCTCTTTTTATAATCTCTTCACGCAGAAGATCGCCCGATCTGAAAGCTATAGCACAAGGGCATCATGACCGCCTGCCTCAGCATCTCATCTCTGGGCCTGATGCCCATAGTGATAATTTTTGACCATTCATTTCTGTGAACTTAAATTATGTCCTGACACATCTGAAGTGTACAGAGGGTCTACCTGCCAAACTGCGCTAACTTTTGAACAATAGCTATGAACCGCCGGTTTCTGCTGTCATCTCCCTCTTTTGTGCATTCTTTTTTTCTACTTTATTCGCTGCCTTTTCCTTCTTTTTTAATCTTAACATAAGAAAAAGCTGGCTCCACATCCCCAAACTCTCGCTGCATTGATAAGCTGAATGCCCTCAACAGCTATACACTGGCATGCCACTCCAAATCCTAGAAGGGAGGATAAGACTGTGCAGCAGCCATCCTTTTAAAGTGATGAAGTTCCTCATGCAAAGCCACCGTCAGAGCTGCTTTCACAAGTGCTTGCATCCAAGGAAAGAGGATCAGACTCCAACCGCAGGAACAATTCTAGATTTAGCTCTATTAAAAAATGTCACTCTTCCCCAAACATCTGTTTTCTATCCTCAAACATCTCTTTAAAAATTGCCAAACAGGCTTATCTTCCTTAAAAAAAAAAAAAAAAAGAAAAGAGAATAGAGTAAATATAAAAATTTTAATATTTTGCCTTCATTTTTTTTTTTTTCCTGTACAAAAGCTCTAGTTAGAAGTGGCTGTGGCCTGCAATTAATTTGACAGACATCTTTACTTGAAAGTCACTCACGTTTAACTGTTGATTGTTGCATGCTGTCAGAACAACATTGACTCTTTGGGACTATCTGCTCACGTACGATTAGCATAACTGACAACTCTTCACATGAGTAGTTCTCACTGTATAACCCAGCAATGCCCAAAAGCACACCTCCACAGCACTGCAACTTTTACCATCCCCTCAGGATTGCCTGAAGTTTTCCTTCCTCTTTACGTCTGAGTGCTTCCTACAGCATTCTTTCATATACAACTCAATTTTTCAGCTCTTCTCTTTCTTTTCCCATACATCTTAACAACTCGTATGCCTGTCAAAAATCTCTTCCTTAATAGCATAAAGCCAATTGTAGCTCATGAGTGCACAGCGTGGAGTACAGACTGTGATTATGGGCTGAGCACAATGCTGAGCAGAAGTTAAAATACACGGTTTTGTGTGGCTGTGTTTGACCTAGAAGAGGGAAATCCAATTCAGAAGACAGATTTGTAGGGAGTATCTGGGTGGCAAATGAGAAGGTAAGAGGAAAAGCTAATAAGAGCAACACGGGAACAGGACAAGGGAACTCAAGCTCAGAGATCTGGAGAGGATGAAGAGAACCATTACCTGTCCATGTCACAAGTACGCACAAAAGATACACAGGGAAACAAAGGGAAACCAGTATAAAGCCCAAAAGCAAAAAAGCATTAGCTTTCTGTCTGTAAAAATACACAAAGAATAATGTTATACAAGAAAACCAACAGAGCTACAGAGAAATTCCATATCAAAACTACACATATAACACAAAGATTTTTGTCCTGCTTATTTTCAGAAATAATGCTCCAATGCTTTTTCCAATTTCAAAATCACAAAAGCCATGCAAAGCAGAAATGAAGAAACGCAAGTTCAAAAACTCTCCAGTTTATCCAGTAGTTAAAAACTTTAAAAATCTTTTAAATTTCTACTCCTGCTCTCAATTGAACAAAATTTCCCACTGTTAAGCCACTTAATACAACAGTTTTAAATACGATGGATACTGAAATTTATTAAAATTTCGTGCCTACATTTCTAAGTATAGTTTTAACTACTTGTTCACCCACGTGTTATTGCAATAATTTCTCACTCATTCAAAATTAACAAAGAAGACAGAAAGTGTTTTTAGAGTAAGAAAGGATCATTTTCCTCCTCCTGTAAAATAATACCCGATTTCATTCGGTGTCAATAATTCTGACAATAATGCTGACATATAAGGGGTTGCTACCAACAGGCAGAAAGATACTAAAACTAGTATCTTCTGTTATTCAATATTGTCTGGTTTGTAAAGGTCAGCTAGAAATTTTCCCTAATTAATATACCACTGTTTTGGTATCAGTTAGCATTACCTTAAACAAGATTTTCTGCAAAACCTGTAAGGAAACTTTGCCTTTGAAGTCGCTCTTAAGAAAGCAGCATATCCTTACCAGGATGCTACAAGCTTACAATTCACTTTTTGCAACCAGGTTAAAGTTACTTTCTTAGTTTTTAATCTCACCTCGCTACTTAACATCAGAATCCTATATGTTCTTACACACAATTTTATTGATGTTTACGCACGTGCCTGTGGAGCATCCCAAATACAAGTGTGTATCTCAGCTTAATCAAAACTCTTAATTCATTTGAAGTGTTATTTCAGAAGTCTTTAACTTTTCATCCAGATAACCCTCTCTCGACCTCCACTTTTTAGCTGTGTAATTGTACCCTGGAGCTGCAAAGATGGGAACTAATCGCAAGTGTCTTGAGAGGTCTAGCTTGGTAGAATTTACCACACTTTGACTTCTCATTTTGCACATCTTCCAGGCGGCTGTAAGAGCTTTTAAAGGCACAAGGGATCTGAAATCTATGTAGCAAGAGAAACTGGTGCCAAGTGAGGAATTTTTACTGATTTCCAAATATTGCTGCTAATAGAACAACTAGCAGTGCTACTATGGCTCACCCTGAAGGAAGAGAAATAACACAAAGGGTAAACAAAGCGAACTTAACTGAGCTTATCATATGAAATTATAGTATTCTCCTTGCCCAACACTGGACCTTTTCTATGGCTTAAGAGGACAATAAACAGTTTGTGTTGGTCATTTCTGATAAGAGCCAATGCAGAAGTGAGGAAGGCTTGAGCAGAGTGGGCAAAAGAAACATCATAAGCCATGAAACTATTAATCGCTAATTCTGCAGAAAGTCAGAAACCATCTCTTCTCTTTTCCAATATTAAAAGGGATTAACTTATTGAGGCCACTTAACGTACCTTAATGAAGAAGGTGCTATAATGTTCGCTTGTGTAACAATCTCCAGTTTCCCCCCAAAATAACAATATGCTTTATACTTAATTTTTTTACCTGATATTTAGGCTTATGCTTATTAGTTCAAATAAGAACTGAGACTTTAGAAGTATATGTTTATAAAAATTCCTTTGACAGAGGACAAGATGAAACTGCTATGATATCACATACAGAGTCAGATGTTTGCAGTGATGTCTATGAAAGATAATTCACTATTTTCTTGGAGTTAGATGGTTTGAGAGAATAAAACACTGATCTATTCTGAACTTCCAACGTTTTACTCTCCTTAAAAATAGTATTTAAAATACTTTAGGAGACTTAGCTGAGGTGGATGCAAAGTCTACTGCCATTTCATTTCACTTTCTAGGTTCTGCACACTAGCATTCAGTTCTGCAATATTTTTATCATTTTTCTGTTGACTGGCACTTGGAAACACCCACTTCATTCTTAGCAGCTTCACTCACTGAATAATTTTCAATTGCGTTGAAGCTAAGTGCAGTGCAAGTGCATACATGAATAACCATATCTGACTACCGTGTGACTCTTTCTTTGCCTTTTTTCCCCCCTTATTCCCCCCTCCCCCTTTTTTTTTATCCATTCCCTGCACTTCTGTCAGACTCAGACAGGATGGTTTTTAAGGAAAATGTGCAAACTGTATCTTTCTAGTAATAACTCTGAAACATACACTGTAGTTTCAATATTGTTTGATTCCTTTTCTTATAACAATTTTTTTTGGAGTGTGAAGCTACATGCAACAACTTTCATAGTCTAAAGTCATACTTAACAGTAAGCTACAAATGATGTGGTCGCGTGCAACAGATTTTTTTAATGGCAAATGCAACATATTGCAAAGCCTCAGCACACACTAATCTTATGTATTATTTATATTACATCCTTGCGCATATCTGATTAAGAATATGGAAAGAGACTCCTCCAGGAAGCAATTCAGAACAGAAGCCCAGGTTAAGTGCTCTGCATTTTCCTCAGGAGAAGTTTTTCTATGTTAGGTGACCATAGATGGTAGACTTAGGCCTTAGTCATAGATCTAAAGAAGGGTGAAAAGGATATTCTCCCAAATAATGAGGTCCACAGAAACGTCTTCTATGACTAGGGGGGATTCTGTAGAGGGAACTGTAAATGACACAGTAATGGAAATGACTATGCCAGAACACAGGGGAAAAGAAAAAAAAAAAAGAAAAAAAATACACAAAGCTAAACCACCACGAAGTAAGTAGATGCATTTTTGCATCTTATCATCATTCTCCAACATCATCTACAGTAGATGGCACTGACTTACATCTTGGTATATTTCCAAAGGCAGACCACAAAGTTCTTATCGTTTTGGACATAGAGACGTAAATGCTTACAGAAGAGGACAGAACTAATGTCCTTCTTTTTTTACTGTTTTTAACTGTGAATTTTAAACGGAATTTTTAGTTGGTAACCCTTTCATCTTAGTATTTATTTATAATTCTTTACAGGGCAAGGCTTCCCCCCCACCCCCTCCACTTCTAATTGTGGGGATTTATAATTGAAATAAAACTTATGATATAGTCAGTGATGAAAAACAGCTGCAGACAAGATAAAGCATGATAGTCTCATATAGAGCACAGATTGTACATAATACAACTAACAAACAGAGGAGCGGGGTGACATCATAACTGCCATTATTTCTAAAGCTGGGCTGCCTGACTGAATGGTGAACTAGATAGTATCCAAAATTAAAACAAGAACATTTGCAGAAAAGTAATTTCCAGTGATGATGAGGACAGAAGTTTAAATTAGAGGAAAAAATATTGGTCTTCGTTTGGACAATATCAAGAAAACTTCAGTTCTGCAATCAAGTCATTTCACACCCACGCAGCCTTTTATAATCTTTTCAGTGAAAAAAAAAAAAAAAAGGAAAAAAAAAAAGAAAAAAAACAAAAAAAAGAGAAAAAGACAAGGAAAAAAAGAACAAAAAAGCTTGTATTCATACCCAATAAAAAGGATATTCTACACTTACAAAATAGGATATCCCTGCCATATAAGTATCATGTACTCAAGACTACCACACTGTTTCAAAGTATGTTTCTATTGTGTAAGCCATATGTATGTGAAAGATGTTCAGCACTAAAATTTGCACTGTATCGTATGAAATCTTCTGAGTGCATTCACATTTTAGAAACAGACATTTTGAGAACACTTAAATTATTAATATTTTCTACACCGATGTAAAGTTGCCTCCTCTCTCCTCTGGAAGGAAGCACAGATACTCCCTCTGGAAATGGCAACCTTTTAAGGTTATTTGAACATGTGTCCCTGCATGGTGTATCCTGTAGAGTTTTTGTACATCTGCAAGGTTACTACACCTCTGAAAAGCACTGAAATAAAAGTCAGACCTATTGAACACTACACACTCATAGAGCTGATGTACATAAATATTATTTACCATCTTTATTTACCTGTGACCTATTTCCCCTGACAATGCGCCAAGCAACCACCTTCTACTTCCAAATTCTTTAAAATATCCTAAATCCTTATAATATATTTCATTTTTCTTTCCTCTGAAAATACCACTCTTGCGGTTTTAAAAATTAATGATCTGGTATTTCCTTAAAATTTTGCAGCTTCCTTGGCTTGTTGAGATTTGTGTCCTCATTAAAAAGACGCGCACATACGAATACGTTCAAATCTCATGTTCCTACACCCATTCCCCAATACACCTGCAGGTATGATAGCATACAATAAACAAATAATTCCTACATTCAACTAGAACCCAGTAATCCTAAACTCAAGTCTACGGCATTAACCATGAGACCACCTTTCTCCTCAAACTCTTGGCTAAAGGCATTTACATGAATAAAATATTTTACGTAGCCAGTTTGCCAAAGGTCAGTACACAATTATCAGTCCAGGGTGTAGAATAGAACAGTTCGGTTGGAAAGGACCTACAACAATCATCTAGTCCAACTGTGTATAGTCACTGTCTGTCACAGCTAACAGATCATGAACTCTCTTTGTCAAAGCAACAATAATAGCACACATTTTAAACATTTATGTTTTCTCAGCCTCCATTTAATACATGTGGAAAACCCAATCACTTTTCTTCATCTCTTAGTCAAAAATTTTTTTGGTTCAAATTCCTACAAGATTAGGCTACCTTCCTCAACTAAAAACTGAACAATGGGCTCCTTGTCAGGCGATAATATTTGTAAAGAATTGAAAATCAAAAAGAAATAAAAAGCAGCAGATAAAACACTAAAAAAAAAAAAATACAAAGGGAATACAAAATCACTTTTTCAAGTTTTCATTTTTGTAAAACAAACCACTTCACAGGAAAAGGAATGAGACAATCTTTTCATTACAATTCACGCATACCTTGGCGGATTAAACACAATTCTTTTTAATTACAATAAACAAACCCCAACAGTTATGCCATTAAAATTTACCTGTGTATGGAAGGCACAAAGTTCACTGCTGATATGGGGTGAGGAGACCTGAGAGGACCAAGCTGGCTAAACCACAACTGTAATATTTTGTCTGATGTGTGTACTTTTAGAAAAGAATCTCAGCCCTGCCAGAAATTGCTCTAGCGCTTGATTTAGCAGAGTGTTGAGCAAGCGGCTGGAGCTCTGTACCAATAGCCTGAAGACCTGTGAATGCATGCAGAATCACTTCTAGAAGACACAAAATGTTTGTACGCAGTGGAGGAGGAGAAAGAGCTACGCTCCAAGCACTCATTTGCTTTGACTAGGCTGTTCCTAGCATGGGATGCCTCAGAAATGACAACAGAATGAAAAACAAAGTTCAGCTTTTCACGAACCAGAAAAAAACCCTCAAGTACCTACAATGGACCTTTATTATTTAAGAATAGAAAAACAGCTTTCTCTGTTTCTAAATAGCAGGAGGAGATAGCCTTCCAGGTCCCAGTGAAACCTGGAGAGAAGCAATTAATCCTCTCTTCAGCTACAGCTTTGTGATCAACCACTAAGCAGCGAGTGACCAGACTTCCTAACTCCCGAAGGGAATGTAGGCACTGGTCTTTTAATCTCAACCCTTTCTGCATGGGAAAAAAAAACAAAATCACAGCCCACTTCCTTGGAGGGAGAGGAAGTATTTGCCAGTTAGAACAAAAGAAGATAAATGCAAACTTTTGAATCCTGAGCTAAGGCATAAGGAGTAGCAAGTACCATTCTAATAGAAAAAATAAAACTTCTGGGGGTAAAAGCTAAGGGACATTAAGCTTAACTGCTAAATTCAATGTTTAACTTTCCACACTTGCAGCCCCAGAATTATGTTTGGACTTTTCTTGCCCCATTTGTATATACACTACAGAGCAGGGAAAAAACCCCAATGTTCTCTTTTCAGAAGTAAAAGCAAACAAGACCTTTCATCAATGGGGATTTAAGAAATTGATGTTCATTTGTAAAGGCAGTTATTTTTGTATATATACACAAATGCTAAAACTGTATTCTTGATCAGAGACACTCTCTTTCTACATATACATAACACACATATCTACACAAACAACTGCAATAACATTTTGCAAATAAAGTGAGACAAATAAGCTAATACTTTCTTGAAAATAAGCTGCTATACAGGAATAAATATCCACATTTGTGAGCAGTGAAATTTTGATCAATAACAAGACACTACAAAACCATATGTCCATAGTTATTAAGAAGATAGGGAAAAGACACACCGCAGCATTAGCAAGGCCCATGCATTTCATTCTGCAGCAGAAGAGAGCATCCTTTGAGGCTGAACAACCACCAGAGAGTCTAATGTACAGGGGGATTATTAGTATTACCTATTTTAGGCTTTTTTTCCTCATTCCTAATTTAAGATTTGTTTGGATGACCCAACTGACGCCCTTAAATTTTTCTGTTGAGGAAACAGAGCCCAGAAGTGGACATCAGAGGTGGCTGGGGCTCGGCATTGTGACCGCATCTTCAATCCTGCCTCTCCCACTCTCTACTCGGAGCCACGGAGTAGCTCCTCTGTGGTGCCCATGTTTCTAGAAACAGCTCTCAGTGCCTGTGGCCGCCCACAAAGCCCTCATCTCTTCTCTGAAGGCACTGGTGACTAACGAAGCAACACATTTCCCCAAAGTCGGAGATACGCTTTGCACACGTACACATGTGCACATTCACCCACAAAAAAAATTAAGTAAACTGTACACTCCTTGGTCATTATCATGGATACAGTCCTTTAAAATGGTGTTGAAAACCAGGGCATCATATGCATGCTCTAATTTTCATTACTGTAAAACTAGTAGAAGTCTAACAATGAAGACATAAATAAGTCGAACTAATAACAATCATAATAATTACAAACACTCTGCTTAGAAAAAAAAACTACCTTGTATATTGTCCCATGTTTTTGGGCGCTTTCTTCTGTGTTTCTCTCCATGTTTCAGTATTTCCACAGCAAACTGCACCGTATGCCTTCACAAAACGCTGTGCAGGGAAGACTTCAGTCACATACAAAAGATACATGCAGAATTCAGACATGGAGATGGAAAGAGTTCTACATTTTGACAATCTAATCAGATATTCATATTAGGTATAATAGTTTTATTCCATCCGTATATGAACTTTACTACCAATGTAACTTTTGCTGTGCTTATTAAAAAAATGTAACTGAAATTAAATGGCAATTCAGAAGATCCCTGACCCTGGAATAAACAATCCTGCTGCTCCTATAAACTCATTACTGGGCTTAGGCATAAAGTGTGGCTTTTTTCTCCTCCTGCTTTTTTTTTTTTTTTTGTGTTTCTGAAATATCAAGACAGTGTATTTGATGTGAAATGAACTCTAGTGGTTTTCCAGAATGACTGGTTAAAAAAAGAAAGATTTCTGTATGCATGGGTCTAAAACATGTTTTCTTTACATTGCCCCTTATGCAACCTCTGACTGGCAGAGCAAAACTGTAAAATCAGCATTCTGGAAAAAGGTATGGGTACTGAATTTCAATGCATTTAAACTCTAAATTAAAAAGAAAATGCAACAAAATTTACCAAAGTGGAGAAACATAACAAACAAATGCAACAAATAAATATACTGCTACATTCCTCCTCTGTTTTTCTAAGTAACAGATATGTTACTTAGAAAAAGTAATAAAATAATAAAAATACATTATTCTTCAGCCCTGAGTATATGCAGTGTATTTCTCAGAGAGACATGATTATTTCATTGATACCATACTATGAGAACTGGCTCCTAGAGGAGTCATCTTGCGAGGAAAATATCCAAATACGGCTTAGTGAAATCTTAATAGCTGGAATATAATATATCACTGATTACCTGACAGAACCAGCAGCTGCCAGTGAAAGGGAAACAAATCACAAGTAACAACCTATATACTCTTAAACTCTACATACTGAACATACACTAAAATATTAAAACTGTATTTTCATAGCCTACGCTCGACTTATACACCAAATTTTCTATATGTAATTTGTTTCAGGATGATTATTTATCGAGACCGATAAATGGAGTTATGTTTCATCGTAAATAACCCTTATTTATTTCAAGCAGAAGCTGACTACAAAGAAACCAAATAATTTTTTTCAGCCCCCCCCCGAGAAAAATCCACATTTTTGCTACCAGTATAATACTTATCGTGGTTGGTGTTGGATTACTGTGTTATTTATGTATGTCTGAAGAGCTGTAGGCCAGAAAAATGGATGTACACCAAATATAGGTTAGCCAAGAAAGGGAATGATCGAGGCAGTATGAGGCATGATTTAAGGTACTTGAAGTATTAACACTGGATAGCAATGAGCAATTCTAATAGAGACTGAATTTTCAATGGAGGCAGATAGCACAGAACAGGAAAAAACTGTAGCATTTATAGCCCCATTGAGGTCAGTAACAAACTTTCCTCTACCCACGATGGATTTTTTTGCGGCATTATTTTTTTCTCTGTTATTTTTATGTCAGATCAAACAGAATATTGCATGGATACACATGTGTCACATTAATGCATCTAGTCCATATTTGCATTATATATGCACATGATAAACTTAGAGTGACCTGAAAAGTCATCTAGAAAACTTTCAGAGTCAGCATATCGCTGCTGATCTCTCTGGTTTGTATGCCCTTCTATCTGTCTGCTTATAAATATTTCTTTCTCTAGATCTGTCTTGTTTACACAGAGGGTTACAGTGCCACAAGTATTCTGTATATCCACATATAAAACCATAAAATGAATAGTGTTTCAAACTCACTTCATGGTATTTTAATCAAAAGCTGTACAGACAAGTGGTTTTCCAATGAGCTAATGCTTTTCATGTGTATTTTTAAAATGTCATTCATAAGTAATGGCTATATTAATGGCTTATTCTTTGGAAGTAATGACTATATTTTAGTTTTCATGCATACGTGCAACAGCTAATAAATAAAGAAAAGAATTCTTATGTGCACAATATTATTCTAGTAGCAACATCCCAGTTTAAACAGTGGCATTTCATCTCTGACTCTTACTTTAGCATCTTGAAGACTATATGTACAGTAAGTGGGGAAGATTAGATAATTACTATGTCTTGGTTAGAAAATTGTCACTTCTCTGGACTTTCTGAACACTGCTATTGAAAAAGACACACAAATTTTCTTTTGTTTTTCTTTTGCTTGTTGCAGAAATCCATGGATGGTCAAGATTTCTTATTTGGGTGGAAAGCAAGGAACATGGGTTACCAACACATAATCATAGAATATCTTAAGTTGGAAGGGACCCAATAAGGATCATCAAGTCCAAACCCCTGCTCCTCGCAGGACTACCTAAAACTAAAGCATACGACTAAGAGCGCCATCCAGACACTCCTTGAACTCTGACAGGGTTGGTGCTGTGACTACTTCCCTGGGGAGTCTGTTCCAGAGACCAACCACCCTCTCAGTGAAGAACCTTTCCCTAATGTCCAATCTGAACTTCCCCTGATGCAGCTTCACTCCATTTCCTCAGGTCCTATCACTGGTCACCAGAGAGAAGAGATCAGCACCTCCCCCCTCCTCAGCCTCGCCTTGAAGAAGTTGAAGACTGTGATGACGGTACCCCTCAGCCTTCTCTTCTCCAAGCTGAACAAGCCAAGTGACCTCAGCTGCTCCTCGTAAGTCTTGCCCCCGAGGCCTTTCACCATCTTGGTCACCCTCCTCTGGACACAATCCAATAAACATAAATGAAAAACGTAGATAAGTAGTCCTTCAAGTTGCTATAGGGACTACAAATAAGTGGTGTTTAATAGGAAAAATCGATTGAAGTAACAGCCATAGACAGAGGAGCAGATATGACTAAAAACTGGGGATATTTAGATAGTATTTTGACATACAGCATGCTGGTGTCCAGGAATTGTTGCATCTATTTTTCATTCAAACTGAGGTCAATGACGCATGAGTACGCTCAGAGGAAGAAAGGTTCATGACACTCACAGGGAAGAGGGGCAGCAGGGAAGACGATTCTTCCCTTTTCCATCTTTTGATCTTGACTAAGCTCAACGCGGTATTGCAACACCATTGTTTTGTCCCTCAATGGTGACATGACAATGTCATCACCTTCCTATGTGAAATACATAGTAGTATTTATCTTATTTTGTGAAATAAATATTTACCTCAATCAATTTTACAAAAATGAATTTATTTGCAGTGGTAATGTAGTCTGAAAGTTATTAAAAATGCTAATACAGATTTAATAAGAGTAATGAGATGCAAAGTTATCTTTTTTTTTCCAATGGGTCTTGGTTACCTTGCAAATCGTAGAAGACTTCAAAGGTTTTATCACCAGACCATAGACATTGATGTTCTTTGCTTAACACAACTGCGAATCAGTATTGTTTTAAAAATACAAATTCATAGATTATAATGAATCTCTATTCTTTTATAATCATTTTCTGTTTCACATGCCAACTCCAAAAGACACATCAGTACTGATGTGACATCATATTGATTTTAATCTGAGTTTGGCTTCAGGCTTTATATCATATTTTCAGAATTCATTATAAATAATGATTGGTTTGAGTGTGCATTACTTGTGCTCTATGATGGCTAGAGTTAATGGGACTTGGAGCTATTTTAGTTCCTATTATCTTGCTTATCTTGGAGGTTTCTGTCCTCAGGCAATCAAGATAAAGAGGTATTTTGGTCCTCAGAGGGCATTGTTCCTGTAAAAAGGAAGCTATCAATGACGATGATATTGCAAACACGCACAAAGCAACTATCACTATAATGACTGTCCCTCTTTTTCGAAACTTAAAAGTAAATGCAAAAACATGTTTTCAGATTTGAAGACACTTCTGGTTTTCCTCCTTCACTTTTGTCATTATGCTTGGATAATTATCATCAGTGTTCCACATGAGCGCAAACAGTCCAACAGACTACAAACAGAGACACGTTTTTCAAGCCTTTCATGGGGGGGATCTTTCACTATAGATGGCAAATGGACCTGTTGTATTTTGAGTGCTGAACAACAGCTAGCGTAGAAAGAATAGCTCAGATAAAGAGGCTTGCCATTCTCTTTTGCAAGCAGTCAGAAGACCAATCACTGTTATGCATTTCCCCTAAGCTTCAGACTAATCTACACGTTTAAGCCCACAGAGATACTGATGTACAGATTGCTACTGCCAGGGAAAAGCATCAGCAACTGTTGAACAATCCACATTTCAGAAGTGCAATTTTTTTACTAGGTGACAGTAAAACAGACAAATAAATCTGTTCTTACAATATCTGTTGGCCTCAAGTTTCTTTGCCACAGTCACAAGCTTCTTGAGCAGTATAGAACATTGCCAGACATTTCAAATATTTCTCTTTGGCAATTAATACAGCTTTATTTTACCTAAGGTTAATTTAAAATAGGAAAATACCATGAATAACACACATCTGGAAGCCACCTGGAAACGGATAAATCTGACCAATCAATTATATCTCTGGAGGTGCTGAATAACTCTAAAAGAAGCCTGTCTACCTACAGAAAGACCCAGGACAATACACTCCTCGCTTCAAATTCTAATTTAACACTTTTATTTAGGTGCACTGAAACTGGGTCGGGTAGGTAATAGATGTGAAGGAAGCACTGGAGGTAACTACTCACAATACGAACAAAAATGTATTATTCCTTGAACTCTTTCAGTAGTTGCATAGAAGGTTTGAGTGAGCTTTGAATAGGAGGGACAAGAAGAACAAACTTTCCATGTCTCACTCTAGACAGCTCTTCTACCTCGTCATCTTTCCCAAAGGAATAAACAGAATTATCAGGGTTCCTATAGCTTCTGTCAGAATGCCAGTGTTTTCCCGTCACAGGTAATAAGACCTTTTAAACCCAGGTTACCTGATCTTGATTATAAGTATGCACTGTTTTTCCACATTTGAAATCTATGAAATTTGTGCCCTGTGAAACTGAAGATGGGATGGCGCTGAGTTTAAAATAGCAGCTACTGAAATTTCATTTTTTTTTTTTCCCTACTAAGGTAGACTAAGGAAAAAAGAACCGCATTAAAAAACAGATCAAGGAACGTTTGAGCATGCTTTGTACTGACAGCTGCCCAGCAGAATTTAGAGTTTCATGAGGAAGCCAGTTTGGAAAATACAGACACACACATGTATATATGTACATATATAGAGATCAGATGGACTATAGAACTATAAAATACACAGTCCGCACTTTAATTCCTTCAGTTTTATAAGAACAAAGAAGAGATTTTCAAAAGGAAGTTAAAAGAATAAAAGACCTCAATATTTAGTTGATGATTTATAAACATTATATTCCTGTACATAATGAAACAGAATCTACAGAATAAGACAGTCAAGTATTTTCATATTTTTTAATACCCCTAGGTTAAATGCTAAGATACTAAGTGATATGTAAAATAAACAGCAAATAAACAAAACACTTTTTTCCTCAAACTGCAATAGTTCAAAATATTTTAGGGCTAGTACAACAGTCCTCACACTGCTAAAAATTTTATTAACAAACCAATTTTATTGTCCTTATTCAGGTAAAGTTTCCAGTAGTTTAATACATACATCCATCACACAAAATAGTTAGACAAGGTGGGACTAAAATGATCCAAAAGAAGAATCTTGAAAAAACAGATAATAAAGTAGTCAGAGGGTAAAACAATCAAGTTGAACACTCTGATAGCAAATAAGAAAATTAGGCATAACATGTTCAAACAGGCTGGAAAAGAATTGAAGACAGCACACAAAAATAATAGAAAGTGTCTATTATTAACCAGCCATGTATATATCCACGCACCTGAGTAAAATAGATCCCATGTGAACTCAAAGAGACCAAGCAAATTATTACTGAAGAAAATGCAAACCTGGTAGTGATGGTGCTCTCCACTTTTTTCTCTCCAAGAGCTACAAAAGACATTTCCGCGTACTGATTTTCAGTCACGTCAGTTCAGTACATGCCCTCTTCCCATACAACCTGTCTTCCCCCGGACTGAAACCATTGCTGATATTACTGCCCTCTGAGATATCTGGAAGATGTTGCCATACATTACAACAAAACAGAACACTCCTAATTAATATTCAAATCTTTTTTCCAAGATACAAAAATTGCCTATGATGGGTACATTTACTCTTGATCAAAGGAGCATTTTGAAGTACCATGTTTAGTTACTAGAGGCCACGGAAACTGAAAAATATAAGTAATGAATATTCACTCAAACGCAATCATTTCCCTTCTTTGAGTTTTTAACTCTCTTCCTACCCTTTCATTGTTTAAAAGCTCTAAGCAATTCTTTGGATCTGATCATGCTGGGCATTGCAAAAATAGTACTAAGTGTTCTGTGACATGTCTACCTGTGAGCGAACACAATGTGCCCAGAGATGCTCCTGTGAAGTTTCAACAGAAAAATCCAATTGCATGCATTGCTCTGATACAGATATTGCTGTAGTTAACATTATGGACATAGTTCACGCGACACGATACTGGACCTGCTCTTCTAAGCTATTTCCAAATGAATAATCTCTTCTCAATGTTTTAAGATTAACAGCAGCATCTGATCAAAGAAAGTAACATTGACCTCACACGGACATCCCAGGAAATTGGGGAAAACTTATGACTATTACATTTCTCACAAACATTTTATCTGCCTTTCCAATTACTGTGTTGTTTTCAGGATACTGGCACCAGTGCTGCTGCTATCTAGGTTAAATATCATGGAATAGGGAGGAGATATTAATGATACCAACAACAATGAAAGTGAAATAATTTGCCACGTTTTAGAGCTGCATTATAATGCGTAATAGACTTTTTAATAACATGAAATGAGACTGATTTATAAATCTCTAGAATGACATCTGAAAAGGACTTAGATAGGCTGGTAAAAAACAAATGGCAACTAATGTATCTTTCACGTTGGCTGTGGCAGTGATTTACTGTGTTGTCTGCAATGCTAAATATACATCATAAATCCCTCCAACAGAAGCCTTATTATATTCATCCATCTCTTCCCTATGAGCCAACAATTTCTTCTTTCATAAGCTTTATTGTATAAAAAGGAACTCATTATATAAAATAAAATGCAGGCTAAAGCCAGTGATCTTACATTAACCTAATGAGGACTTTATCTAAAGAACGCATACTGGAGATACCCTGTGGTTATGTTATTGTTAAAGACTATTTATCGAGTGACAGTGGGCAAGCTCTTTTTGTGGAAGACAAAATGATACAGAGCTCTTTATAAACCAACATCACCTGATCTGTTTTCTGCTTCAGTATAAGCTACTGTATACAGCCTATTGCATAATACGAATTGGAAAGAAAAGATCGCAACAGTTTTTAAAGGAGCGTGACTACAAGGAGGCATCATTTACTGACTGAGACAATATGAAGTAATTAGAAGAAAAAAGCCAAGGGAACTGTAATGGAAAATTAATATCAGCGTGAAGAGGGTCTCCTTTCAGTCAATGAAAATTCAGACATTCAGACCACTGAAATCCATATTTGGTGTTTTCGAAGCACCCCTTCCACTGTTTAGCACGTGGGTAATGGCAATAAAGCACGACGATGGGGGACACCCTTTCATTCACAGCAAGCTCCCACCACTTAATGTCCTGTGAAGACAATTTCCTTAGCCACTGGAATAATGAATCCGGAACTCTTCTCTACTCATATTTCTATGAAAACAAGTATTTCAGCAGCAGAAACAATAACCAAGTTTCCTTTCTAGCATCAGTTCCCTGATCACTAATCAGAGCATCTCTTTCCCGTCAGTTTCTTGGCAGGGGAAAGAAACATTTTACCTATTTTCCGCCCTGAAGGCATAGAGCAAATCATCAAGAAGACATCAGAAATAAAGCCATCTGCTTCCAGAGTCCGACGCAAGACACAGAAGTGTGTGGATGCAACTTTGGAACCAGATGACCGTCCACTGATGCAGTGTTGAGAGGTCGCTCACTAGTAAAGGCAGGGAGGAGAAGGCATCAGCCTCAGCAATACCAAATGGATATTTGGGGAAGGGCATGCCAGAGGGAAACTACAATCAATGATGTATCACACAGATCCGAGAGACACCAGTGAGTCATGATACTGTTGAGAGGCGGGCTTACTCCTCAATAGTCTATCAAAAAACTGGAATTGCAGGCAGGCAATTAAAGAAAGTTACCCACTTTCCACTTTTAATGTATTCAGAATATCTGAGGATCGAGACTCTACATTCCTGGTTGAAATCTGCACAACCTACCTCTCTTTTCCACTGAGTTCCTCAGGCTGCTGAGGCAGCTGGCAATGATAGTAAACATTCCTCCAGTGCTAGAGTGGCTGCTTTTGGTGATTTTCCAGAAGAATGCTGCACAACTGACTTTGCCTGCTGGGCAAGACACACTTGTGTAGGATTTTGGAATCAGAAGTGAATGACCAGTAACGTGTTTGTGGCCTTTTAATCTCTTCACACTTTATGCATAAAAATTACGAAGTCAAAAGAGGTCTACACGTAACATTTACAAAATGAAAATTCCTTTGCTTATCTTTTACATTGTTCTACATCTGTTTTGGAGGGATAAATCACACACTTTACAGAAAGATAGGATTCAAATTTACTTTTATGTACATGTGTCTAGGAGTTATTGGAAGGGAGGTTTGATGGCTACGCTGCAGAATACTTTTGATTTGTTAATGCAGAGCTGTTAATTGAAAAGAAAGCTGATGCCATTTTCAGCAGTGACAGTAAGGCAATTGCTTCATTCATTAAAAATGGTTTCTTATTAGATCATGAAAATGAAAAACAATGCTAGCATTTTACCTATCTGTATTTAACTTTGTGTGTTTGGGATTTATTTATTTAATAGAAACCACCCCCAAAAAATGCTTATTTGTGATTCTTTTTCTAAATAAAAGATAAAGACATCTGATCACCACAGTTCCTGAGGTCTACAAATACATTATGGGACATTTCCTTTTCTTAAAAATGGTCTACATTTCTTTAAAAATGTTTTTGTGCGTATTTTTGCTGTCTTCTCTTTTTTCTTTCTTCTAGGGGTGGGGTGTGGGAAAGGACACCAAAACTTATAAATTCTTATATTTCATCTTTCTACTTATTCTTATTTTTCCTACCCACTTCTGCAACAAAGAAATGAAATGTACTAACGGTTCTGAATGGGTTTAAGCCGTGCTCTTTCTTTACTTTCCTAACTCTTTTCTGCTTGTTGCTTGTTATTTCTCTTTATGTTACATTCCCTCAATTATGAAAACTAGAGACTGACACTACAGATCAAAAGCACGCATATACCAATCACACATTATTCCTATTTCCAGTAACTAAACAACTGTAGTTTTGCCTCATCCCTGAAGAAAAGGAAGGAATACAGCAATCTGTAGATCCCAAATTTATCTTCCATGGCATAAATACATACTCAAATTTTATGCACACAATTGAAATCGTTAATATAGGTGACCAATTCTAATTCACACAAGCAAAATGATGCACATTGGCATAGCACATATCAATCGCATACCGTTTTTGTCTACTGTTTTCCTTACCTGTCTATATTTCAGAGCAGTGTTAGGCTCAAAGCCTCAGTAACTTCTCCCCTTAAGCCTGCCCTGCTTATATAACACACTTCGTACAGACTATTTCTTTTTTCCCAAAGACTCCTTTCTCCTTCTGCTGCTACAAAACTGCCACTATAAGGCATACAAAAGGTTTTGAGTATTACAATATCCAACTTTCAGTTGCTGTTCAATCTGACCTTCGCACTATTCTGCCAAAAAAAGTATTTCAAGGACTTCTCAAAATCTTTAGCTTTATAATAGATACACTATCATTTTATTTGGCAATTACTTCACCTGTGTGTCTATCCATCTCCCTGTGATATTTCAAATAAATTACAAAACAAAGCTACAAACGTAACACAACTGTGCAATCTACTGTGCCACAAATTACCAATACTCTCAAAAGATAGGTGGGGTGCAAAATTGCTACTTTTACTATTGCAGTTATATGTTCAAGGCACCAATGCCCCCCAAAGGACTTAATAAGAACAGCAAACTTTATTATACTTAAATGAATTTTAAAAAGGAGGAAAGAAAGCATCTCATCTCCCAGCAAGAGAAAGATAAGATTGGAAATAAGAAGTGGAATAGTTCGCTTAAATACAGAAGACAAAAAAAAACCACCTTAAACAACACCGAGTCCAAGCGTACAGGTTACAAATGAACTACAAAAGTCAACAACATTATTCCAAGTATATGCTTGCTTACTGTCATTTGTCTCTTAAATCACCTCTTCGCTTGACTGCTTTCACTTACTGCAACTTTTTCTCCATAAATAAGAGACAATGATTGCTGGGACAGGAATCCTTTGTATTTTATCACTTCCGAAGTTATGGGCACAGCAGGCTCCTTGTTCCTGACTACAGACCCTCAGGTGCTATTGCAATAGGTATACCAAAGTTCCAAGGAATAAAATAATTAAATAAGTAGCGCAAAACCAAAACCACACATTTTTAAAGTATGGGGAATGTATGAATATCTTTGCCATTAAAATATGTTTGTTGTTTAATGTCCAGAGTTCCGCTTCTTGTAAGCCTGCAAGAAGGACTTGTATTTCTAGGTATCTCACAGGTTTTGAAGACGATTGGAGCACATAAATGCTTGCAATAAATAGCACATTAAAAGCTTTCTGATGACCGTTGTTAAGTTGGCTCACCGCATGCTCAGGATCGGATTAGTCTCACCTGACCTTAGGCATGTGCAGTACCAATGCCTACACCTGAAGTCCAGCTTCTTTAGCAGTCAATAGAAACACATAGACAATTCCAGGGAACAAATTCATCTATTTCTAGCAGACACCCCAGATAAGTTGTGGCCTAAAAGTGCCTATATTTCTCCACCTACTGGAAGGAAAACATAGCATTATCATCCCATGGCTATACTGACACCTACATTCACTAAAATGAATCCTTAGCCAGGCAGGCTAACATTTCTCAAGGATTTACCAGCTGTTTGTAGATCATTGGTAAACAGCAAGAAAGAATCATCACAGCGTGACCGTATTATCTGAACAGGCAAAATACAAAGTATTCCTATACATCCACTAAAGAAGAAACTACGGATAGTGACCTTCCTGCAATGACCTGCATGTGAAATATTTGTTTACTTAAATGTTTTATTGAAGAATTGCAACTAACTTCACCAATGGGCGATAAGGAGGATTATTTGCTTGAATACCGAGTTCATCAGAAGGTGTAAAAGCACTTTAATGAATCCGCTTTTCACAACTTTCCTCTGAAAAGGAGATTATGACAGTTTTACAGATGGGTACATTTAAGTACAGAAATATGAAGTGTAAAGCCTGGCTAACAGGGCAAGTTATCAGCAAAGCTAGGTAAGTACCAATTTTCCTTTCTGTCCTGTTCTCAGAATGCTGTGTGACACTGACTTTCTGGAAATGATACTTAACAGAACCTCTCTCTCTCAAAAAAAAAAAAAAAAAAAAAAAAAAAACAAGCCAACCTTCCCCTTCCCGTTTTATTTAAATCTGCATTCTTTAATATTTAAAAATGAACTTATAACCAGTTCACCAAATTCATATACTTTGAATATTCTCTCAAACTGATTCATAAAGCAGGAGATAACTAATTCACTGACCTTAACTGCATGATGAATGTGCTAAACTTTATCAGTCATACCTTGTGCTGCAGGAGCTTTTCCACTCGAATAGCAAATATACTCTGCCTTCCTTCATGTTTGAGTGGTATCAGGAAAGAAAGAGTTGTGTGCTTCATTTGAGTTCATAAGTCATTCTTCAAAGCGCTCTCATTCTTTCCCTCCTACCCTCTCATATTTTCTGTTCACAGGGCATTCGGATGGCCATTAGAACAGGTTATGCTGGCAAAGCCTCGCCTAGTCAAACTAAGGGACGTTGGGTTCTTCACGGCAAATACATTCTGGTGAAATACAATTTAAAACAAAACCATAAACGGTTTTATACTGCTGTCTGCATTTGACAAAACAGCTAGAATATGTTATTACATACTGTAGTATTTAGTTATCGTCTGGTCATTTTGTATTTTATCTGTGCTGGGCAGATGCTAAGACGGCATAAAAGGCGACAGTTCAGAGGTTGCACTGCCTCCCTACCGACAAGGCTGACCTCCTTCTGAAACAACCATATTTGTTCTTGTCAGTAATAGGAAGGAATTCCAGGTGATTTTTTTTTTGTTTTGTTCTTTGTGCTAATTTGCTTTTCTTATTCTCAAACTAAAGCATCTGTCTTTTACCATATCAGATTTCAAAAAAAAAGTTCTCCTATCATTTACTCTGCTCTTTGCCAGCATAATAATGTATAGGGGAAGGGTAGAAATGTTTGCTTTGTTTGCTTTTTTTAGAAGACAGACAGTTAATAAATAATCTTAAATGAGAGTAGTAGCACATTCTTTTATTCTTTCAGTTATTCACTTCTGATAAATTTCACTTGCAATTCAAAGGGGACAGACAAAGTTCTTCGCTACCCTAGATTCATGCTCTAGAGAGTTCCACCTTTAGTTGTACTTCTATACGATCCGGAACTTAAGACAACCAAATGGTATTGAAAAATAGTGCACCAAATGAATAGAAAAATACTGAAAAAAAAAAAGAGCTTGAAGATTAAAATAAACCAAGTCATGACCTCAGATCTCATTAGCAAAATTAGCTGGGAAAGAGATTATGGGAAAAAAAAATATTAGTTATTGAGCTTTTTTGTTTCCTTATAGACAGCTACATTTGATGTTAACCAACAGAAATAATCCAGATGCTTATGACTGAAGTTGTTTTATAAAAATAAATGTTATAAAAATAAATATAAAAAAAGGAAAGAAAAAAAAGAAAAAAAAAAAGCAGGAAAAAAAAAAGCTGTCCGTCCTAGAATAATTTAGTAGTTTAGGAATAAGTGTTTTGGTGAAACTAACGTTTATTCACACACCTTTTTTCCTCTGTTCAGAAGGAGTGGAGAAAAGTCCTATTTTTCCATTTGTGATGGAGACAGGAAAAAGAACCACATATTCTTTAGTATCATTTTTGCCTGTATCTTCAAAGGACTTCAGGATTTAGACTGAGAATAATTTAAACAGTGTAGCACTAACTGAGGATTAGCATCAAGAATTCTACATATCAGAAAAATGCAACTGTCCATCAAAAGACTAAAACTCAGCGGGCAAGTGACCCTGGGGCTGGTCTAAAAACTCATAGAACACCTAAGAACTACCACAAGCTTCACCACTTTCTGTTCCAAGATCAAGAAATACTTTTCGACCTTTCTCAGAGCTACACAGCACATAGTACACAGCTGAAACAGAACCCAGCCAGCATGCAATTCTATTCCCAGGAGAAAGAGGGGAGGAAGGAAGGATGGATGGACAGAAACCTGCATAGAAAACACCTTTATCATGTTGTCATTCACTGTTTTGAGGAAAGGTGCTCAGATATCAAGATGAAGGGTGCAGAATAAAAATCCGGCGCAAAAGAGCAGGTGGGTTTTTTTAGCGACCCCTATGACAAACATGTAAACACACCTACCCAGGGATGTCACCAAACTTGCATGCAGCTTGACCTTTCGAGTGCTATAAAAGTCACCAACAGACAGATTTAGTAAATTTCATATTTAACATATTTGATCTCTTACAGAAACAGCGTCCTACAGTTAATTTGTCAAAGAGGGATAATAATTAGAGAGATGTGTCTTACATCATGGTTACTCTGCCAGATGAATTTCTCAGACACTAATCTTGTTCGGAGTACTTGAAGCTTTTATTCAAAGTGTTTCTTCTAACACTCTATCAGCAGAAGTAACTGTCATAACTATAGCTAGACTATAAATGCTGCCTCCCAAAGAGCAACCCCTAAATCAATATTTACAAGTAAGCTACAAAAGGTCTCAGAAAAAGCCTATAAGACTGCTATATTGATGGGGGAAAATATGTAATTGGCTCCCTTGAAAGCCTTATCAGACGACAAATATTAGTTCGCATAAAATTGTCCAATTAGGAGGAAAGTAAGGAAAAGAATAATTTTCCCTAAGGTTTTTGGTTAAGTTTTTTCTCCACTTAAATACCACCAATACAAATATCATTGGCAATTATTACTGAGGTAACTCATGATCTCATTTTTGAAAGCACATTTCAGCTCAGAAACCCAAGGTTTCAGGATTGCTAAATATTTTTTTTTCCCCTAGGATTTTCCATTTTTTCTACAAATAAGGAGAAATTATTGGATAGCACCACAACAAAGGTAACTCACATGCATAACTACACAAAGTTTAGGAGAAGGAAGAACAAAATACTTAACATGACACAACACTGATGAATTTTAATCCATGTACACAGTCGGAGCACCAGGAGAATTTTTGTGCGCATGTGAATAAAGCTACAGTTTTAAATGCAGAGGTTTTTTGATAGTAGCGGTATCTGAATCAGTCATTCAAGTTATTCAATCATTTAGAGCCACCGATACCTGTTTGCACTGTAGCGTGCGCTATACGTAGACCCGGTTTTCCCTTCTGCACTGAAATAACCATTTATACAACTGTCAGGATAAACAACATGACTCAAACTTGGCGCACAGGCAAATCGTCAGGTTTTGAGGGACTGGCAAGGCCAGCTTTAGCAAAAGCAGGGCAATCCCTAACGCAAAGTTTTAAAACAGTGATGAAGCAGCATTTTCGAATGAGAAATTTGAGGATTTTCACTAAGCTCTATTGACATCTGACAGAAATTCTTTAGAATAGCTGTTATGCTGATGTGTGTTTAAATATCCTGAATACATAGGTTACGAATGAAGAAATAAAGAACTCCACAAAACAGTTGGGGGGTGGAAATGAAAAGTATTGCGTTTCTGTGGTTCACGAATTCAATTTATGTTGCATTTTGATATGTTTTTCATAGCAGATGTGTCGCCACCTAACCAATGCATAACTAGCCTGGACTTCTCAAGCGTGTCACTAAATGACTTAAAAAAGCCATTTAATTTTCACTTGAAAATACAGGCTTTGAATGCACACTATAATTGTATAGTTTAACAACATTTAGCTATTTGAATATTAAAGCAAACTGATTGTTTTAAGTAGAACACCAATTTTGTGTCACTCCCAGTATTTCAGTTTCCGGAAATGCTGCCTTCTACTTCAACACATTAGCAGTTCGGCGATTTTATGATCATTACTTTGGCAATGTCAACGAACCTGGAAAAATCTCGAAAGTATTACCACTTGAGGAAAGTCCACCTTTAATTATTTTGCAAGATTTAAGCACCATAAGCACGTACACCTCTCTGTGCATGAGCATATCACGTCTTTCCTACGCAGTAGCACGTGGGCAGCTGCCTCCACGAGGGTTTTCAGAATGACTTCTGCTACTATTTCAGCTGACACTAAGTATGTGTGTATTCTATGTCATCCACCTATGTGGACCATCACATAACATGCCTCAAAAATACAGACAACAGAAGTTTGGCTTAAGTGATTCCCACTTAAAAGCTAGAGATGTCAGACTTCTTTACATGTTTCTTTTTGTCATACAGGTCAGCTAAAACCCAACAAGGTACTTTGTGTTTTATGCATCCCGTTTACTTAAATCTTCCTTTTTAACGTTAAGTTAACCCATGTGAACCTGAGTGCCAGGGACCACAAAACCTGGATGATTTTAATTTTCAGAGTATTGGCTTGCATTAGCAGTACTTAAGGGAAATTCTCTAAGATTTATACCAGAGCATCTACAGTTTTAAGACTTCTCTCACCATTACCCACCTCTGTTTTGGGACTGGAGCAGTGAAATTATCCCATGAACAGAAAGGAATTTGCCAGCCAAACTGCATTCCAGATTAATTACAACCACCTGGTACATAGGAACTTTGCACATGTGCTAAGAGAGGTGAAACGAATGTGCTGTCTTTTTGAAAGCAAAGAGCAATAATGTGATTTTACTTGCTGCTGGGTTGTATTAATACATTGGCAAAAGCAAGTTTGGTTTTTTTAGGGAAGAGGAAAACTAATACCGTTTACGTAAGAGAGGAAAAATCTTTAAGAAAGTCAATGTAATAAATAAAATTAATGCCAATAAAGCAGAGATTTTGTATCAGAAAAGGAAAAAAGGAAAAAAGAAAAAAAGGAAAAAGAGAAAGAATGCAAACTAGCAGCATAAAAGAAGAAAGGAAAAATTTCCTAACCCAACAGCACACTAGCTCAGCTTCTTTAAAATCACACAGTAAGTCTTTTATTTTATTTATCCAGCTTTTTCACTCATGCACTGGATGTCAATTCCAGTATTTACCTGCTACATTATCTCACCCAAAAGCTGTTAAATGGCATGCAGACATCTGTGTTGTCCTGCAGGTATGGAAAACTTGGCATATTTTCAGAATAATTAGAAACCAAAAGCATAATTTGCAGTAAGAAACATGAGCATTGCAACTATGTTTTTTTGGTCAAGCATTTTACTTCATTTTGGACTATACTGCGAAACAGGTCATTGTTACTTCAAAGAGGAAAGTGGAAATATGTTAAACAAACCATACATAATTTGGGTTCAGTGAACAGGTTGTATGCATCAGAGTTTGTCAGCCCTTGGTCAGACAGTCAAGTTATACCAAACAAATCCTTCTTGTTTTGCAAGGTAATGCTCCTGTCATTCACTCAGTGGGTTCCTTCTCTGCTTGACTGAAACTGTCTCCGAAGCCCACAGTGATAAGTGACCCTGAAAAAAGCTCTCACTAAATGATGCTACCAAGTATCATCTGAAGCTAAGGCATTTCAGGAAACCCTAGGGAGCTGAATTAAGCAACATGTTTGGGATTTCAAGACTTGCTCTCATTGTGGTGCTCTGTATCTTATAGAATCATAGAGATTTCACAACACAAGAAACACACAAACGTTGATCTATATGAAGAATATATATGCCTGCCCATTATGCCTTTATGTCTTTACCCTGCCCTTCTTCTTACTGTGACCTGTTAGTTCTGAAGGATTAATTACACTAACCAAAGAACAACTGCAGAAAACAGATACACATTAAAATCTCTGCAATTTATAAAGTTTGAAGGGCGAAGAATTTTCAAAACAAACAAAAAAAACAACATAAGAAATATCCCAACTAAGATCAGGGGTCTGTCAAGACCACAGTTCTGACAGAAGGAATAGAAGAGTCTGTTTAGGAATTCCATACAATTGCAGTCACGATCTGTGGCGCGTTTCCCTTGTATTTCCTCTGTGTCCACAGCTGTTGGATTTGGGATGTTAGAGGATTTGAATACACCTAATCCCCTTAGTATCTGTCACCCATGAATTTGTAAAATCCCTTTTTGAACCTGGTGATTCCTCTTCTGCTTTAAAGTTTACTAACATTAAAGCTAAATATGCATCTCATAATAATCTGAACCATACTGCTTTTCAAAATGGTATTTTATTCTACCATTGAAGATCAAGACGTGTTTTAATGAACTCCTTGATGGCTAGTAAGAAATGAAGTATCCCTCCACCCACGCATTCAGAAATTCAAAGCTAGAAATGAAGAGTGAGGTCTTTCTCAGGCATTCATAGGCTTGTAATGTTTTAGGAAATACAGTTCAAAATCTAAATGTCCATTTCATTCCAGGTGTTTCTGTTTCAATTGTGGTTTTTTTTTTTTCAGAATAATTTTAATACATTCATTCCAACATATTTTACTCTGGTCATTTTCTATCAAAAATGGGTAAGTATATGCTTTGATTTTTAATGAGCAGAAAGTTGTTAGCCATTTTTCAGAGAGGGCTGTGACTAATTTTATTTTATAACCTTGGCTAATAGATAATTAGGTGTTTCACTCAAATTAGCTCTGACACAGCTGGAGGCAAAGTGGGAGGAAGCAAAAAGCTGGCTTTTGCCATAAATTTTGTACTATCAGCTTCTGAACACCTCTGTGAAGCAGCTGATAGGAAATGCTATATTGGATATGCATAACCTGTGTTTGCATTTTGCTAATAGTATTTCTCAGGTTTTAAGTCAAGAGAAGCCTAATAAAAAAAAATAAAATATATATATGCAGAGGAGGAGGATCTCCCATAGAGATCATTAAGTGGATCACCAAAGCTGTACAAATTTCAAAACAAATTTCCTGGATCAGGTACTTCCTCAGGCTTCACACAGCGTGCACTGTCATCCATTAGTATTATTACTTTAGTGTAATCCCAACGCAACAGTGTAAATTGTGACTTGCATCAGTCCATCTCCCTCCAGTTTAAGATCAACAGAATTGTTCGTATATACTTACATACATACTACTGCTGTAACTGTTCCCTTACGCCAAGCACTCACCTTTGTGTGATTTTGTTTGGTGGCCAGCAGGTAATATTTTGCTAGAAGAACTAACACCACAATAGTAAGAGCAATTCTTCACCCACCTAAACCACGAGATGGGTTTGCCTGTACTGTGCCTAACGCTGGCCCCTGGGCACAAAGGAGAATGTACACGACTCTATACCAGCACAAGGTCTTCTGCAACGTGGCACATAATGTCAGCAGCTCTCATAATACACAAGAGTCTCCATTTACATAAAGTTATTAGCATATGAAATATTTATTCTTCTACTAGCGCTTTAAAAAGAGCATCGATCATATATCATCACAGCTGCTTTAATGTAGGGGTCTCAACCCTGTATGGTGACACACTAGAGCACAGAGAAAGTCAAGAAAAAACCACCTACATTTTTCTTCTATTTATCCAATTATCACTTACCAGAGCTGAAGGACATACTGTCTCTTTTGTCTCATTTCTGCTTTTTGGATCAAGGATGCTGCAAGTTTGTTTTTATAATATGTTGACGTGAGATTGCATAGCATGACAAGTTTAGCTGAATTTAGAAAGTTGGTCAGACGCCAATGTATAATTTCATATTTATGCAGCAGATTATATATTGTGCTTATGTATTATGTATTTCCTGTCACAGCCTAGTAGCTTCTTCACTAATTATTTTTCCGTCTTCTGCAACTTGTGATTCTTTTCTTATAATGTCTAAAGTAAAAATCTGATTAGTTTCCTAGCAAATACAATAGGCGTTTTAAAATTAAATAGGGAATCAATATATCAAAAAAGACACACAAAAACCACAAAGAAAAATGGAGACTAATCATCATCAATTCAAGTGTACATAAGTGTCTAATCAGGAGAGATACGCATATTTCAGATTATTCAGGCTCGGCATTAAATTTGCTCATTTTACTTGGTGTAGTGTTTGTATTTTGTAGATAGCTGATATCTGCTTCCCTATAATATGTTTTTGTCAGTACTGGTACCCATCTTTTACACATATTTGTATATTTATGTGTTTGCAGCCTTTCAACATAAGGTTAGCTACTTATCAGAAATGGTGTATTTGACAACAGTCATTTTTGATTGACCAATTGCACCAAGGTTTTTGGAAAAGTTAAGGATAGAAACTTCTAGGCTCATTTAAGCAGCATCTGAAAAATTTCAGAATAATTATTTCTAAAACAAAGTAGCATTTTTAATGAGTAAAATATTCTTAGCAAGTTATCATCCATTTCATGGTGGTCAAAACACTCCTAGCTCAGCAGAACAAGAGGACCAACAGATGTTAAAAGTACCGGCTCTGAAAAGCCTTTCTCAAAACGGCCCCCTTGAAAACCTCGGAAACCTACATTCCATAGCCTCCTACCTACAGCCTGCAATTTATTTGAGATGTCTTATTCCAATGATGAAATAATGATTGACTTGCATCACTTGCCTGGCCAATAGCGTCCTGGCATGTATCAGAAATAGTGTGGTGGCCAGGAGGACTAGGGAAGCGATCGTCCCACTGTACTTGGCCCTGGTGAGGCCCCACCTCGAGTACTGTGTTCAGTTTTGGGCCCCTCACTACAAGAAAGACATGGAGGTGCTGGAGGATGTCCAGAGAAGGGCAATAAAGCTGGTGAGGGGTCTGGAGCCCAAGTCTTAGGAGGGAACTGGGGTTGTTTAGTCTGGAGAAAAGGAGGCTGAGGGGAGGCCTTATCAATCACTAAAACTACCTGAAAGGAGGTTGTAGCGAGGTGGGGGTCAGTCTCTTCTCCCAAGTAACAAGTGATAGGACAAGAGGAAACAGTCTCAAGTTTCGCCAGGGGAGGTTTAGGATGGATATTAGGAAAAAATTCTTCACAGAAAGGGTTGTCAAGCATTGGAAGAGGCTGCCCGGGGAAGTGCTTGAGTCACCATCCCTGGAGGTATTTAAAGACAGGTAGATGTGGTGCTGAGGGACGTGATTTAGTGGTAACTTGGCAGTGTTAGGTTAACAGTTAGACTTGATGATCTTAAAAGTCTTTTCCAACTTAAAAGATTCTGTGATTCTATACGATCAGTAAACCAGTGATTTTACAAGTATCTTCACTGAATTATTCATGTCAAAATAGTACAAACTCACAAATATCTTACCAAAATTCCCCATTCACCTGATATCAAACATTCCAATACGTTATCACCACCTTGGTAAGTTTTACTGTGCTTCACCCAGACAATTAAAAACATGTACCTTTTTTTCCTGAATCAAGTAGCAAATTATGTAGGTTTTTTGTGATGTCAGCCTATCTTTATTGTTGCTGCAATTTTCAAATCCAACAGCATGCTGCTTTACTTTCTTGTTGTCATAGGATAAAGGCTCCATGATCTTGTTTGGTAACTTTACAGATCTTATAGTGTTCTCCTAGTATGGTCATTTGCTGATTTCAAAATCACAAGAGAGGAGATATTTTTCACATATATGTTTTTCACTCATTCTTAATTTTATAGCATGTAGAAATATTTTTGTCTAGACGCAAAAATTGCCATCATATCTTCCCAATGCCTTTAAAGCCTGTTTTCCCCTCTGTGCTCCTTGCTGTAGTTCTCATTTCTCTCATGCTCCTGTGTAAGTCAGCCTCTGCCTCTTGGCAACCACAGTTTGACATTTTCCTAGCCAAAAACAAGTACCAAACTACCATCCCCACTTCTATTGATCATCTGGCATCCATCCAGCTTCTCTCAATCAATTGATCTCTTGCTGCTTCTGAGCTCCAAACAATTGATAATATGTTTTGCCCTGCAGTACCATGCTTCTTCATCCCCTGCTCTTTGCAAATTGATACTGTGCTTTCCCCAGATTTATTTACTGGCTTTCTTCCAAGCCAGGGAATCCAGCAACGTGTTTAACATAACTTTCCTTCCTCCTGCAGTTGGCTGTGATCTCTAAATACCCAACTGAGTGAAAAAGAAAACTTAGCTCTGAAAGCTAACAAGGAATTCTGCTGAGAAACCATACATACCAGCAACTATCCCTACGGATAAATTGAAACAATTTCAGGAGACTTTCTTCAGGTAGTGTCTTCAAGAAGGAAAAAAATGTAGAAAGAAGTTGTCCTTCACTCAGTTTTGGCAACACAGAAATTTGTCTGCTCCAGAAGGGTAACTCTTCTCCAGGTCTGAATTGCTCTGCAAAGATTTAAAAAAAAAAAAAAACAACAAAAAAAACCCAAACCAAAACAAAACCAAAACATTTTACTCCTTAATTTCTCTTCCATGTCTTTGGAACTTCTACAGATGATTAAGAACTGCACGACAAAGGAATAAGCACTGTTTATACATGGCCTTCCAGGTTGCCTGAGATCCCCCTTTTGTATCTTATGCCATTTAGGAGTCATTTAAATAAATTATATTTGATCATGTGTGACAGGGATGCAATAACGCAGATGGGTGGAACCCTGTTCACACTTCCAGAAACAGGTGTAGCTCCAGCTACAGAATTTGCATGAATTAGTTCAAAACCTGAGGGTTTTAAACTTAATATTATTATGGAAGGTGGTATAAAGTTTGCACGTGGTCAGGGTTAGATTCATGTCTATATTTAACCGGCAAATAGTTTTCAAAATCCCTGGTGTTTTTCTAAAGTAATGCTATACATTTAGTATAATATCACACATTTGCAGCCGATAGTGTAGGAAGGAGGTACCCGAGTTCAACATGCAAATGCCTGTTATCAGCTCTGCTCATATGCATCTGTGTCCTGCCTTATCCTGCTTGGGATATTTATAGAGCCGGAAACTTTCTGTAAGACATATCTCAAAACTTTCAACAATGATGTTATTCACTAGACATAACATTAACGCTACAGGGAATAAAATGGTTATCTTTGAATTGTACTTTATAGAAGACAGAATAAGCAATCACGACTAATATATGCTTCCAACTTCAGTACTGTGACCGCTTCTCCCCATTGATCTCATAGGGTGGCAGCCTGAATGCTCTTTAATCTAGAAACACAAATTATGAACGAGTCCACCAAAGGCACCAGAGGCTGAGTTCTGACCACAGTCGGACTCTCTATTAAGATGTAATTGTAATACAAAATGAAACACACTGACATTTGATAACAAGAGTATATAACGCGAAAGCAACACTGAAGAATGAATTTGTGTTGTTCATGTGATTAGGAATGCAATAAAAGCTCTACCTATTCCTGATGGACCAAATTAGATAATATTCCTCATCAGCGTTTAAATAAAGTTTATCCACCTTATTGCTTAGATTTCTTCATGAGCTTATCATAGCAACATTTCGTATTTAAAATATTTTTAAAGCAATCTATTATTAAAATGCTGCAGGAGCTGTTGCCAAGCTGGTACTGTGTTTCACAGGTAACCTAGGCACACAGAAATGTTCCTGTTAGAATTTAACTGATCTTCTGCCATGCACAAAAATACCTGAGAAGCTAAAAAAGCCCTTACAATACAAAATCCCTCAATTCCCTACTCCCAGACTCATGAACAGATCTAAGCAAAGCGACAGCCCCCTTGCACTCCCAGCACGGACTGCCAGAGAATCTCGCCCTCACAGGGAAAAAAAAATAGGAAAGAAGGACAGAAACTAGCAGGGTGAAAAAAAGACCACACCAAAACTTAATACTTGAAAAAAGAAAAAGTTTCTAAAACACTTGGTTCTTGCCTGAATCAGTGAAGGTAATCTTTCCAAAATAAGTTATCTGCCTCTGTTACCTGTACATACTTTACTGAAAGCAAAGCAATAGGGGGAGTAAACCCTGAGATATTAAACCTCTCCAATGAATTTTAACTTGTATAAAAAAAAATAAAAAATCTACATTTAGGATATTATCATCTATTAAAATCTATGCTAAATCCTCCAGTCCTACTTGACTGACATGACTTCTTTTAGTCATTTGCTGAAAGTAGCAGAAAGGTCTTATATCAATGGTAATTCCCCAGCTGACATTTGTTCCTCAATACCCAGGAACTCTGAGCAACCCTGAGGAGAGTCATTAACATAATTTAGTCATCAATGATAAACTCCCAGGTTTTAATGTATTTTAATTATTTCTTTTAATTATTTCTCCTATTTTTAACTAATTTTAGAATAAACTAAAATTCAGTCACGACGTCAATCATTATTTGCCTCACCGTTCAGCTTAAAATACTACTTGTGTATGATTGCAACCATTATGCTACACATTCAGAACCATTCTGTCAGGCTTAAAAACTGTTCTTCTTGCCCGTGTGAAAAGTGATTTTTAGGAAAAAAGAAAAAAAAAAAACCACCCAATTTACATGATGTTATCCTAATTTTACAAGAGAAAAAAGTTATTCTATATTTTAATTTACTTAAATATTTTTAAAGAACATTCATTACATAGAATAGTTCCAGTTGGAAGGGACCCACAACGACCACCTAGTCCAACTGCCTGACCGATTCAGGGCTGACCAAAAGTTAAAGCATGTTGTTAAGGGCATTGTCCAAATGCCTCTTAAACACTGGCAGCCTTGGGGCATTGACCACCTCTCTGGGAAGCCGGTTCCAGTGTCTGACCACACTCTTGGTAAAGAAATGCTTCCTAATGTCCAGCCTGAACCTCCCCCTGGCGCAGCTTTGAACCGTTCCCATGCATGCTATCACTGGGTACCAGGGAGAAGAGCTCAGCACCTCCCTCTCCACTTGCCCTCCTCAGGAAGCTGTAGAGGGCAATGAAGTTGCCCCTCAGCCTCCTTTGCTCCAAACTAGAGAAGCCCAGAGTCCTTAGCCGCTCTTCATATGACATTCCTTCCAGCCCTTTCAGCAGCTTTGTTGCCCTCCTCTGGATGCATTCAAGTACCTTAATGTACTTATATGCTGCTTTTAACTACACTTCGTTGATCTTTCTCTTCAAGCTTCCCATTTCGCTTGATCGTAGCCCAAAAGAAAAACTAGAGAGCTGAGAAAAAAAAAATAATCAAATGCACAAATATAAAATTAGAAATAACAGAATAGTCTGCATTTTACAGGTGGAAAATAAATGGATTATGAGCGAGCAATAAATTGCTCCCACAGGAAATGAGGTGTCATAATAGTAAGTATCAGTAGGAATATCACAGGTAATGTATTTCTGTAGCTCAGGACTTTCAATCCTACCTAGATGACTGTGCTTAAGCTGGGTACTGCATTTCAGGAAAAAAAAATAAAATAACAAACAAGGCACAAACAAGTGTCTTTAGGAATACAATGAAACTGATAAAAGCTGTATGTCTTTTAATCATGTATGAAGAAACACTGAAGGATTTTTGTTTGTTTGGTCTAGAGAAACACATCATCAAAGGAGGACTTGCAACAATTTTCCATCATTAAAAGCCTATTATAAAAATTACAATTTAATTGTTCTCCATGGCACCTGAAGGAAAAGAAAAAAATGCATTCTATGTACAATTAAAAAACCCGTTAGTACGACATTAGGAACACTCTGACTGTAACAGAGTTAGGCGTTACAGCAAGCCACCCTCATTAAAAGGGGTGAAGAACAGCAGAGACACACTTGGTAGAGTTAGGTTTACAGTTAGAAATTAAATTACGCGTAATACTTTTGCAGAGTGGGATGGACAATTCTTCCAGTCATATATTGCTAAGGGTTGTATGACTGTGACAAAACTGGGAAAAAAAAAGACAAAAAGATTACCACAATCCTGCATTATTTTTTTTTTCATTTTTGAAGTAACACACACAACATAAAACACATGCTGCATTTTCCAACTGCTAGAGAAAGAAAAATGGTAGTATAAAATTCCTCTGAAGTCCGTACAAGATGGCAAAATTCTTTTGAAATGGTCTTCTGTTTTTCCATGTCATCAAGTCATATATGTTGTTATAGCACAAAGAGTGGCTATAATGGACAGAGTATAGTTTGCTATAGTAATGATTATTCACACTTTTTAAAAAAAATTCTTTCTTATGCTTATCTATATTTATTAGTACCTTAATGATGTCTTTGAAATGTAACCAGTGCAAGTCTTACCTGTATTCTTTTAATACAGCTATTAAGAATTTCTTTAATAAATATTTTTGTAACGTATCTTCACACATTGAGAAAAGATCTTTCTTCCCCTTGACAAAAGTATTAAACTTCCATTAATACTAAGAGCAACCTTTAAAAAGTTTTCTGTTAAGTTTTTTAAGACCACTGGGTGATATATTGTAAATGTTCAGTACAAGATTTTTTCAGACTGAAAAGCCATATAATTTTCAGATTCTGAACATTCAGACATAATAACCAGAGAAAGGAACACGCGTAATTTAAGGGAAATCACCCGAAAATAAAATTAGCTGTCACCTTCATTAAAGATTACTGGCACAACAACCCACATATGCAATAGCATTGATTCATATACAGTAAACCAGGTATACAAAGAAACATGTATCTGTAAAATAAAACACAAGTGCTTTTGCTAAGGTTTTCTGTTACACTATTGAAATTTCAGCTGCAATAAAATGAAACAGTACTAAGAAAGGATGATGCAGAATCTCAGAGGGACTGAGGTTGAAAGGGACCTAGTCCACGCCCCACTGCTCAAACCAGGGCCAACTACAGCAGGTTGCTCAGGACCATGTCCAGTTGAGTCTTGAATATTCAAGGATAGAGACTCCATAGCCTCTATGTTGATCACAGGAGACATTTTTTCTTATGTTTAAATGGCTCTTACATTTCAGTTTGTGCCCTTTGTCTCTTATCCTTTCACCGGCTACCACTGAGAAGAGTCTGATTCCATCCTCTTAGCACTTGTCAGGAGAATTAAGGAGATGTGATTTTACATGTGCAATCATTCACACAGTCAGAACGAGTTTGGTATATTAACCTAGGAGCTGCTCTTTATCGTATTCATACATCTGCATCAAAAAAACTCACAAGACACACACAGAGAACACTGACAGGCCGTGGCAAGCAAACAGTGGGATTATGACTATTTACAATGGACACACAAGTTAATTAAGTGACCTGTTCCGTTAACGCATCACCTACTTAACAGAGCTGCAATAAACCACAGTCAAGTGTTGTCTTTAAACATCGTTTCTGTCCAGTAGCTTTATTGAAGACCTTCCCAAAGGTACTTGTAGAACCTGCGTCAACTACAATGTAGTAGAACCAAGCCTCAGGCTTCCCCACATGCACCAAAAAGCGCCACAGTCCTTGAAATCTGTCTGCCCAAATGTACAAGCTACTTAATTTATCTACTCATCTCTGACAGTTTTGCCTTCCATGGACTGTAACTTCACCATTACACCAAATCTCTGAGTACAACAACAAATTGCTTACTGTGGAAGTTAATGAAAAACATTAAATATCAATTACTCCGCTACCAAGCTCATCAAGGTGAAAATATACACCCTAGAATATCAAACGGCCTCTCCTGCCTTCCCACTTGCCAATTATCTATCATCCATTATATAAGCCACCTGACAAATTCTACAGTGAAATTTCACATTTTACTGACATTTGAATAGATGGGAAATAGCACAAGAAAAATCTAGCCCTCATATTGAAATAAAATGACATAACGTGACAATTATACTACTCATTTTACTTTGTTACTGTACATAACAATGCAATTCTAATACTTATGTGGTTGGTTTGTTTGTTTCAACATGTAGACAAAATATTTCCTTCAGCATTGTTAGAATACAGCAATGACCTCCGTGCGCAGCAATTGTGGAATTCATAAAATCTAATCTAACACAAAAAAATACCCAAATGCAAGAGAATTCCAGCAACTTATTTTCTTCTGTTTGTAAATGCAGGAAGATACCACTGTTCATTTACAACTGGATCTCTTTTTCATGGTTCTCTTCACATCCGTGACAGCTAGTAACACACATATTAATGAAAGTTTAGTATGATGAATCAGCAGGTGTAACTGCAATATATAATAATTCGATAGCCGGCATTAATCATTGTTTGGAAGTTAACAGGAATGCAGCCTGTACGCTTTTTGTTTCAAGTATTTTACAGTTTCGATAGGAGTGAATGGCTTATCTTCACCATCAGTAATGGCTTTTTTTTAAACAAGGATTAGCTTAACACATGGTAAAAAACACGTTAAAATCATCTTACAGCATACCAAGACATGGGGCTTGAAAACTGCACATATCTGTGCAATCTCTTTTCTACACAGCATGGTAGGAAGAGCTTCAGAAATTAATGGCATGAACTTCACCCATAAGCAACCAGAGAATTTGTCTAGACTCTCCATAGATTTTGCTTACTAGTTCATATTACCATAATTAAGCTTAAAGCAGTTGCATCTACTGAGCTTTAATCATTTTTCTGAGATATATAAACATGGGTAAAAATACACTGCGGTTATAATTTTTAACTCAGTAGGTAGCCGAAGTATATCCGTATCACAATACCAGGATTTATATTACTTCACAAATGTTTCAAAGCTACCAACCTGCCTTCATGAAAGAACTTCAATATCTGTATTTGGCTAACACATGTTAAAATGCCATTTTGTATTCTAAGCATGGACTTTGACCAGAGAGACAAAAAGAGCTGTCTCCAGATGCCAACTGGGACAATCAAGAACCATTAGCAACCTGCGGATACTTCAATCACTGAAGCTATTGACAGGATAGTTGGATCCTAATTCTTTCTGGAACTAGAATAACTTTCCTGTAGCTTAAAATGAAAAAGCTAGTACTTTTAAAAAAGAAAAAAAAATCTAGATAGGATCAGGAAATTGCTCAGTTTTATTCAGAACCCATTCACATTGTCTCTACCTGTCCCAGCCTTTCCTACATATATATGAAATACCTTTACAAAGAATATAGCCGAGCATTTAGAAAAATGAGGCAGATGACCTTATGAAAGTGGACCGGTAAGACGAGACGTGAATCAGAATGCTGACAAATACCCACAGTTGAAGGTGCCTTTTTTTCCCCAGGAGAACTTGTGAAAAAACCCACTCCATCTTCAAAAGGGACAAGAGGACCAAAAGGAAGAAATACCATTAAGAACCATAACAGTTCTGAACATAAGTAAGGCACATGCCCTGTTCCAAGCCACTGGATGATTTATACTGCTTTATACAAAGAGGAAGAAAAGGAGTTCCTCCCAAAGCCCGGTGGTCCTCAGATGTTATATCTGTGAAACATCGCTTCCTCAAAGAAGTAATTAGAAGTGACAGATGGTTATTATGGAATGCTCTGACTAAGGATAACACCCTCATTAATAAGCATTTCTGTTTTTTTAAGTTCTGACAGAAGCCATGTGAAGGTTGAACAAGTAAGACAGTTCACAAAGATGCCTGAGGAACAATGGTCACTATAAAAGAAGCTAAAAAGTGTATTTCTCAGAAACAGTGACAAAGTATTTTGATTTATGGTGTATAAAAGAGCGAAAGATGAGCACAGAATTGGATTGAGTCATATATACAAGTGAATACATGAAATGTAAGACCTTGTGAACAAAAACAAGAAATCTGCCCATGACAAAAAGCAGAGAACTTTTTCTTATTTCTGAAGAATAATGCATTTTTATAACTCTCACAAACAAACTGATTGAGGTGCTTATTTCTCTAACCATTGCTCTTGATGTTGCTACTGCATTCATCCCTGAGCCTCGTTTTTTTCAGCTCTGCAGAAAAAAAAACAAAAAAACCCAACAGCCTAAAGTTGTTTTCTGCTCTCATCCCAGATCAAAAAAAAAAAAAAAAAAATCTATTTGCAGCTTTCTGTTTCTGAGCATATAGTGCCATCTATATTCTCAGGATGTTTTCACAGCCTCTGCATGAAAACAATTACTTTGTCTGTCCTAAAAGCTCAGTACATTTAAATGCATTCTTTATTACCCAGATCCTAAAATAACACATACACAAGGATTTTCTAAAGTGACAACTGATTAGGGCTGTTTTGCTTTATGGGATGCAAATTTGAGAAGCCTTCAATAGTCTTGAGTGTCAAAAAGCGTTAAGCAGCCTCCTTCTTGAACTTAAGACTATTTAAGACACTTCAGGACAGACACAAACCAAAACATCTTACATTTTTAACCAACAGCTGTGTATTTTCTTTGTGTAAACTCTGTAACTACTAGCCGTTAAAGAAAATATAGGAACTATTTGGAGATTCAAAGTAGGCTCTGTAGGGGCTACTTACATTCCATACCCAATAGGAACAGAGTTGCGTAGGTCAACCTTGCTTCAGGCATTTGAACAGGAAATGAACATATGGAAGGAATCTGAAGCTGACAATAGGTGCTACCCTCTAAATTCCAGTTTCACTGGAAAATAGAAGTTCTGCAAATCAGGAGCTGAAAAAGCCCCCCAAAAACTGCTCCTGTGCTCACAAGAAGAAAACAGGCCTGGAGACCACGCTACTATGCATCATTTCAGAAGAAACATACCTGAATCTATGAAACACACAAGACTGGAGAAGCAGTTAAACTCCTTTCTTACAAAGGCATTAGAGCTCCTTCAAGCCTTTTTTTCTTTGGGCAGTCTTCCATTAGAGCTTTGTATGCTGGCAAAGATGAGTGATAGACGTGGACCGTGAAAGAAGTGCTGAGACTTTACTTTCCTAAGACCAGCAGTACGCTGAAGCAGCCCAGAAGGCAGAAGATTCTTTACCACTGCAGCTGAATCTCTCTGTATATGCAAGACAGGCGTAAAGATGGCACAAGGAGCCTCTTCCACATGCAACAGAAGTCACTATGATGAAAGAAAAACAGTAATGTTAAGTACAGCAAAGTAAGTGTCTTTTCCTGTGGTCTTGGATATACCCAGGCATATGAGGACAGATAAGCTGCACTCCGTGAAAAGATGTATTGACAAATACTCTTTACCTTAGAAAGCATTTTGCCACCTGACTGCCAAATTCCTTGACAGCGGTGAGAGACTTCTTCCTTTAAGGTACTTCAGCTTCTACTTTACACAACTGACTGAATGTTTTGTGAGTGATACAGGTCAATGCCTTAATAATTTACTTGACAAAGAGCAGAACAATCTTAGCAAATGCATAAGAACATAATTATAGATGTGCCATGAGCAGTAACAGCAAAAATATGAATCAAATTCAAACCAAGTATTAATCTTGTTTGCAATTCTGTTTTCAATTTTCCAAATCGCCAGATTAAAGTACCACAAACAGGAATTAGTGATGAGAAAAAGCTTATTAGATCGCATTTTACATCTCCTTGGCAATATAAAATTGCTCTCTACAGCAAATATCTGTGTTTTGTTCTGAATGACCGAAGGGAAAGACACTCTACTGATCTACTACGAAAGAAAAAAACTTCTATTGAAACTTTATTAAGAGTTGTGTCCTTATATTCCACCTAAATTTTCCTTTGCTCAATTTAATTCTATTTTGCACATCTCCTCAGACCTTCTATAATCTGTAGGTCCTGCTGGCATTTACCTCAAGCAAATAGTTTTCATCTTACCCTCTTAATCAATGAAATAATGGAATAGTTAAGCACATGGTGGGGTTTTGTGCCTTTTACTTTTTAGGCATAGGTAGACCTATAGTAAGTCCTCCAGAAGTGCAAATGGAAATTTTCTGATTCTCTTGACATCTTAACAGAGGCCAAATTATTAATTTGGCATTTACATCCCCCAATACCTATAAGAAATACTATTTCTTAAGTTTGCATTTGACATTTTTGTCGTCATGTCACATTAGTAACTTAGAGTCATCCTGATCCAACGCTTTATTTTTCTCACTAAGATACTGGCTGCATTCAGTCAAGCCCACAGAATGTTATCTGATCTTCCTTCATGTTATTAATTTTTCTTTCCATTAAAATGCACTTTTTAGGCTTGCATAGTACCAAGATCAGACTAATAGGCATGCGGTTACTCAAATCCCTTTGCCTCTTTCATAGATGTAAAAAGATTACTAACATATATCAACTGCACTATATTTTCATAGCTTGAAGTTTTTAGGTTTTTTAAAGTAGCTTTTAATTCTACAATTAAAATATAGATCACATTATGAACACAAAGTAAGGTTAGCATATTTTTATAATGACCATATAAATCATATGCATAATCAAGTTATATTTTTATAATTAGCATATAATTACCTTTTTACATAAATTTCCACTGGTTGCAAACCATTTACTGAAATAGTAGTTGAATTTTAATGATCATCCAATAAAACACACAGATTTTATTACTCATCCCATTTTTCCCCTATAGAAGCTTGGCTGAAGGAATAGATGTTATTTCCTCAAAGCAGAAATATTTTCCCCATGAGTGCTGTTTTTAAGATGTGGCAATATGATTAACCTGCTTTTAAAAAGAACCATCAGCCTGTGACTATCCTTATGGCATAAAGTTTTCCCTTTTGTATCTTCAAACTGAAGGTTAACCGAAATGAATCTTTGGCAATGATCCTATTAATAAGTCTCCATCAGCAATCACCTGATCATGGTGGGGGTGAAGTAGTTTAACCTCAAACCTCCTGAAGGGTGTGTATGATCCCTTACAAAGATTTTGTCTCCCAACTGGACGTCCAAGTCAAGGACGGTAACAGAATTTTATATTGATCATGTCTTTCATCCGTGCTTCATAAAGAGCTTACCCCGGTCTTTGATATAAACACCGCTTGAGAGGGTTTTCCCCCTTTTTTCGCGCTGTAATATTTTGAAGTATGAGTGGAGTGAAAGACCTAAAATGGCATGGTGTTGAAACTAAGAATACACTGACCAGAAAACACAACAAAAATACAGCACGATGAAAGGCAACACAGTACTCTGAATACCATAAAAAAAATAAAACTCTTCAACGTACAGAAATATCAGTAGTACAGATGGATCCCCTAAATCTTACAATCAATTAAACAAACTATAGAAGATAAACAGCAGTTCTTAAAGCACCATTGCAAAACTCGCCTCTCAGTGCGATGAACGAGACTTAACAGTTATCTGTCTTACTAAGATTGTTTCTGTCTTTGTCTTATTTGGCACGCAGTTAGGATAAGAGTAGCACCCTGAAAGTAAGAGAGAGAGAGAGATCTGTGAACTCTGTAAAACAGAGGAACTACATTATTGGCTCAGTTTCTTTGAACAGCTCAATTCTACCAGAAATAATTTTGCCTGTATTTCAACAAGTGTATCTTCAGTCTGGCCCACTTTTCCCATGTCCTGAGTGTTCTGGAATATAAATATCTTCTGCTGTATCACACAATACTGTCATTTTATCTATATGGAACTTGGCATACTCATACTGATCTCTACTTCATGTGTCTTCTGCCTATAACCAAGATTCTTCTGACAAACTCAACCTCTGGGTAGTTTAACTATCATTCCAAGTAACAGAGAAAGAAAGTAAACAAACAAACAAAAAAATCCATTAGAAAAAAGGGAACCATTTTCTCCCTCTTCAAACAGAGAAACACCATCTTATATTCCTGTGACAAGAATGGGAATCACTGAATCCTTCACCAGCATATCCATAACCAGTAACCCAGGAAAACACCAAAAATATTGTATCATGAAATATGGAAGACCTTTATCTTGAAAAATCATGAACTAATTCAACTGGAACTAGTTACACAGCTTCTGTCTTAGTGACAATCTCACAGCAGAGCACTCAGCTGGAAAAACCTCCATCACTAATACTTACCTACAACTCTTATCAACAATCCACCAATAACAAGATCTCTCTGAAAATTGTTGCTTAACAGTGTTAGTATAATAATAAGTGTTGCAATATAACATAACATAATACAGTATCAACAGTGTTTTTATATGTAATACATATTATGTATAATAGAATAACAGAGTTGTTATATTTGGGGGCTTTACTAAAACATCAACTCAAGGAGTTACACGATTTGTGAGGCTCTCAGCTTTTATTTTTAAGCAAAGTTTTCAGATCTCAAGATTCATAGACAATAAAACCAGAAGGGACTGGTGTGATCGTTTACAACTCCTGCACATCACTGTAGGATTTCCCTAAATTTATTCAAATTTGAAGCAGAGAATCATTTTTGAAGCAAGAATTTCTTATGATAGAGATTCCGTCACTTCATGATTTCAGAGACAGGCTTGAAAAGATTAAGTCCACCTATCCAATTCAGAAATGAGAAAAATAAATACGAACATATTTTTAAAAGTAGAGGGTTTTTTAAAGCTACTTGTACATTTTTATTTTTGGCAGTAGAGATGGTTAGAGAGATTTGATTTGTATTTTGTTAATTTTACTAACGTTTGGAATTGAGAACAGTATGTCAGTAAAGCTTTTAAGCCACATCACATAGAAAATAAATCCGTAACAGGTTAGCCCCGTATATCAGTTTTTCTCACTAAAATATAGCCAAGATGGCATTGAAGAGATTGAAGTTACATTGTCATATGGTCACCTTTCTGCTTTTATGAATTATCACATTGGCTGCTCTGGTATTAACAAAATGTTATTTGCCTACTAGTGAAATTATTGCCAGAGAATTGACAGAAAAAGGAAGAAATTTCAGAGTCACTAATTTTTTTTACTCATTCAAATCCGACAGGTTATGATAACGAAGCAATACTTTCCACACTTACTGATAGTGTACAGATATATCTGGCAATAGATTGGAAGTAACTGACAAATACTCACTAAGTATTTGTCTAGACTTTTTCAAACAAGTTGAGTAGCTTACATTACAGGTTTCAAAAAGGAACAGATGTTAAAAGGAATAAAAACTTGCAAGTAATGTCATATCGTTAATTAAGAACAAAAAGTTTTCTTCAAACTATTAAATCCTTTCATGATTTTTACATTGGGTTAACCCATGCTTCAAGACTTTCGTTGACTGCTGGCAGGAGTGGGATTCAGGAAGAGTTTCTTCTTCCCCTTGATGCATAACATGGTTGCTGGATTTCTTATATATTTAAGTCACTTTCTTCTAGTTACTGAAAAGCAGCTGTGACCAGAGCTGGGACATGGCATGTGCAGATGGCCATTTCTAGGGACATTAAAAATCTTTAATGTGTAAAGACATCAAAGTGTCTCACTGGTTTATCGTCTGTCCACACTAAGGTTGAATCAGTAACTAGATCATTTGATTTGAATTTAACTAAGGTCAGGAAGACAGACAGAAATAGTTGAGGCTTTTTGTTTTTCTCTATAATCTCGGGGTTTGGTCGATCTCCTCGTACTACATCAGAGCTTTACCTCCCAAGCTGTTACAATGATCTAGATTGCTGAACATATTCTTGATAATCTGATCTCTTCCTACGGCTTCCAATCTCTTCTTTGGTCTCAAATATTTTATCTAATGCTATAAGCGTTCTGCGACTTGCAATTAGTGGAGCTTCTTGGTTAAATACATACTGCGTGGTTGCCTGTGATGGCAGCAGATTACGAGGGTTTTTTCTCCCCTAGTCCAATCTTATCATGGAAAAGACTTACTAATACAGGCTGGAGTACTGGTATAATGAAGGTCCTATTATTTTCAATGGTTAGCAAAAAATCCACTTTCATTCCAGTTTGCAATTAGTGTGAACAAAATTTTGGTATGAATTACCATTTTCTGCATAATTCATCATAAATATAAAATTGTAGGTTTTCGTTACAACATGGTTTTCATCACAGTCTCTGAAAATCTTTGAAACTACAAGTAAAATCTTCCTGCAGTGAAAATCCTTCAGATATTTTACCAGACACAGGAATAAAACTAAGAACTCCAAATCTTTACCTTCTGTGTTCTGAGCATCCTCCCCAACAGACTAAACTGAAGTTAAAATTAATAGTATATAGGTACATGAAAACGCTGTCTGAACAGAAGGCAACAGTAGTTTTGCCAGATTCCAGCAATGCTAAGATTTCACTTTGTGTAAGTCAGGCAGGGGGAAAAAAACCCAAACTTGCTGATTTCTGATAATGTTGAGTTGTAATCACAAGAAACTGCAAAGGCAATGTATATATTCTCTCTGTGTATTTTCTAACTACTCCAACTTGAAAAATGGCTACTCAGCACGTTAGACTATACTATCTCAGCTCCTGCAACTTCATGCTGTTTAAAAATGTACAATTCAATATTCCAGAACACATTCCACCCCCTTCTTTGACATATAATCTTTTGAAGAAATAAGACTACAAAAAATGAGGATAATAAGGTCATCAAACTCAGGTGTTTCTCCAGTGGAGAGAACAGGATGCAATTCTTCACATACATTAGTCTATTTTAATATTCAGAAATTTTAAAAGCTGGTGCTTTGTTATGAGAAACTTTGAGTAATTTAAGCAAGTAATAATCCATTAGAGTAGTAATTTCAATTAACTAGGTCTTTAATTAATATTTAACAAAGTCCACAGAATTGATGACTGGACCAGGTCTTGCACGCCGTTACTGTAGAGAATTAGTTTACCGTGACAGTATTTAGAGTATAAGCAGCTCTGTTACTCTCGCTGTTTAGTTGTAAGGCATTTGTGAAAGTCATGTTCAAGTGTATAATCTAAGGGCGCATAATCTAAATTAAAAGTCAGATTTAGACTGAAGGAACAACTTAATACACAAGCCAAGCGAACTATGCAATAACTGCAAATGTCATGTAAATATCAAGAATCGTTGACCTTGGCTTTCATTCTTAAGTATTTTCTATCTCTAATATTTCATTACAAGGTATTACAAGAATTACAGTTTCTTAAAGACACAGATAACTTCTGACTTTGTTTTCATGTTGCTACTCCACATTTCCTTCCTATGATAAAAAAAAATAGTAGTCTTCAGATCAAGAACAATAAGGATTAATAAGAGCCTTATGCTATAAACTAGTACATATTCTTATGGATCATTGGAACTACCTCTAGTTTGTTAAAAAGCAGAGGTAGAGAAGAGCAGTGCCCTTAATTTGCTCTGTAGAGTTCTCTATTACGTATATAACATACTAGCATACTTTTTTCAGATTTCAAATGTTTGCTTTCTTAGGGAAATTTTCTCAAAGGAAAATGTAGAAGAGGTTTGCACACAAATGCTGCTTGTTAACAGAATGTATGTACAACTTGCCCACACGCACCTCAATATATACCCTCTCCTAACCAAAAGAAAAGGATAAGAAAATGCTCTTGTCAGGATAAACTATAATGTGTTAAATTAAGCATTAATCATAGATAGCCTTAAAGGATGGATGCTACAGAACAATCAAATATCATCCATTTAACCTTAATGATTTAATAATTGAAGACCTGCACTTCAACAAAATTAAAAAATCTCAATAGGCAATGTACTTTGGGGACAACCTTTAATTTATTATACATACTAAAATTCCTATTAAAAATAGAAAATGTGTAACAAAAATCTGCAGGAATACCTACATGAGAACTAGTTATCCAGTAGTCTCAGAATTCCTTTACGCATTCCAGAGGTAGCAGATGCTATAATAAACGCAGGATACTCTAGTACACACACGTTCAGGCAATGACAAATGCCTGTTTCTGAGAACCTTGCTGCAGTGGAAATTACAGGGATAGTTGATTTGAAATTACTGCCTCCAGATTTTTTGCTTTTTTGCATCAAATTTTGAGAAGGAAGGAAAAGAAAAAATACATGTAGCAAGTCCTCTTTGTTCATATGAATGTGAGATGCATGAATAGTATGTGAGGCGGTTTATATGACAGTCTACTTTATTCCCTAAAATTGGCGATTCTCCATCATTGGCCAATAATTTTAAGTAAAACTCAGCTACTACTTTTTTCTTTAAAAAGAATGTAACTATAAAAGTTTTAACACTGGAAATTGTGAATACGTTCTGATTCTTTGTCCATTTTTTTAAATATTTCATTTTAAAATAATACAAGTTCTATAATGAAATAACATTTTGTTTCTATCACATTTTATTGTTCTATCAACATTTTATGTAAGCTTAAAAGATTTTTTTTTAAATTTAATTATGAAAAACAAAGGAAACAAATTGAAAGTGATGCAAAATTGCATACTTATATGTATCATTTTAAAGAGTGGGGACCATCAAGATGTGTTTTGAAATCACCCTTCTAGTTTGGTAAATAATACCCATTTGGCTGGTAACGACCAAGGACACCTTAAATCCACAATCAAGTGTTAAAACACCTTTTTTAATGAGTCTCATTTCTCTTGTAGAGTATTCCTTTAGACTGGAGGAACTTATTGGTAACTTAATTCTACATAAAACACTTATTTTGGTCATGTTAGCCAGTCAAGGCAGCTGGTCAGAGTGGCAAGAAGAAACATCACACCCATATGAGACTATCTCAATTTACTAAGTGCACATGAACACATTACTATTGGGTCTAAAGGCACTTTTGCTAAGAAAACACTATATGCTCCATGTTGTTAATGTGAACTCTTGAGTTTAAAACAGAAATGCATAGTTCCTTTTGTCCACTGTATTTACAGTCTCTTTTTATTCTCATGAAATGAAGAAATTCTGGTAGATTTTCACCCCAAAGCTCTTTCTTTGAGTTTTAATTGGATTCATGCTGTTCTTTTTTCTTATAATATTCTATTTAATGTAATTAATATGCATTGGGGGCAAAATTCTCTTTCCCAAAGCACAGACTCAGTTAAAGGAGAGAATTTTGCCTTGTTCACTGCAACATAATAAAAAGCTTTCACTGTGGTTGGGAATAGCCTGGCATATAAATTATATTAAGCACTGAATATCCCAAAGAAAATAAAAGACCCTGTGCTACAAGTAGTTTATTTTTCTTACTACGTTTTCTAGCAGACTTAAATAAAATAAAATCTATGCATTTTTTCAAACCAATGTATCAGAAAAAAGTGCACTGTATGGAACATACCACCATAAGACACAGAATATGAAACACTCAAATTAACTCTTAGATGTCTTTATACACATTTTTTCAGGTTTTCCAAATTGTTCTCCCTCCATTTTCCTAATTCCTTCTATTATCAACACAGGGAATTTCACATTTTCTAATCCAGAATGTTGGCTAAGGCATAGCAAAGCTATAAAACCATCTCTACCTATGAAGTGTATAAGATCTATTATGGGGCCACGTATACTGTCTCTAAGAGAACTGTCTTACAAATCCATCTCAGACTATGTATAAGATTTACACAGAAAATTTCATCTCTGAATTGCACCAAAGTTAGAGTTTTAAAATATCCTAAAGACAGGGAAGCCCCAGTCCCTTCTTCAAAGTCATTTCCAACTGGAGAAGGCAAGGGAATGGGCAAAAAAGGAAAAACAGGGGAAGGTGGGATAGATGCATGTCCAAAACTGTGTAACGAATGCTCATTCAGCACAAGCCCGTGATCATAAAATGGTTTGGACTGGAAGGGACCTTAAAGATCATCTAGTTCCACGTACAATGGAGAAGCAGAGAGAAAGAGGACATTAGGGCATCTTACAATCTGTCTTCTCACAAGTCTGTGATAGAAGTAATAGTTCCTAGAATATAAATCTGTTTATAAAAGAGAAGACTCGTATCACTACTCAGAAAAACACAGCAAAGTCCCTTAACCTCTTCAAAGAAGAGCTAGCACAAGTTGAAGGATACCTGAAAACCTGGTTTCTTATTCAGGCTTTAGTATAAAAGCAAAGAACTGTCCCAGAAAGATTAAGACAGGTAAGTAAAACAGAATAAGACTGTGGTCAGAACAAATACCTGGAAGGAGTGGAAGAAACCTTATGAATTCTGATACTTTTATGGTGGAGAACTGGGGTTACCTTTTGCGTTCTTTAAAATACATGATTTCATCGTTGCAAAGAAACGGGAGCTCGTTGGTGCCCACAAAATTCACCTCCTGGCAGCCAGGCCATCCACCTGTGGCAGAGAGAATGTGGGAAAACGTGTATCATATGCTGTTTATGTTGCTTCTAAACATATAACTCCTTGACTTTATGCCAGCATAAATGCAGGTTTCATACATATACACACACATACGTATACATATACACACACATAGATAGACTTCATTTATGCTGGCTAAAGATATACGTCCACCCCACTAAAACATCAGTGGGCAAGTTTCCCGCCTACTTCCTCTCAGTAGTCCTCAGAACAACGAAGCTACAAAACAGAACATGAGAAAATACACTGTAATTGAAAAGTCTTTCACTCAGACATGTATCACAGATGTCAAATCACTGTTGTATATATGTCCACGTCTGGTGTCTCCTCTCCCTTAATCATCTTGGTCTTTCAGGGTTGAAACAAAAGGAAATTCCTAAGCTTTTGAACTATATAACATGTTATTATCTCTAGAAGCTTCTTAGCATAACAAAGTAACAAGAAGTTTAAAAAAAAAATAATTAAGAAAGCTTTTCCCAAATTAAGTTTACTTAGACCAGGAGGTTTGAAGTAAACACCTTTAATCTTGAAGCATGGGTTGCGGGGAAAAAAGAAAACTGGTTATTACTCGCAACAGTTTTCTTGAGTTGCTTAATGCAGATTCACTTAAGTAAAAATGAATCCTCCTGATATGCCTTTCAGCATTCTGAGCTTTAATGATGCCTAGCACAGCAGTGTAATTAACAGTACCAGTGATATATAACAATTCTGTGCTTTCCAGTGGCAGAAACAGAAGGCTAATGCCAGATTGCTTGTTAAAGGTACACCCGGTTGCAAAGTACACCAGATGAGACAATCCCCCAGTAGCCACGTAATGAGGTAAAGACATCTGTAAGATTATTTCAGAACTCTGAATGTGAAGATTTAAAGTCTTTGGTGATGCTGCAGATGTTAGTATTGTCATCCCTGCAGCCGTTGTCACTGGAAATAGATCAGCCCTCCAATCAGACTGGACGGCAAATGGCTCAAACCTTGTTTTTCCTTAAATGCCTTAGTACACAGCATTCCTAAGTTACTCAAAGCAGTTCAGACTAAGTTAACAGAAGATAAAACATTTCCTCGCACATGCTTTTCCTTCTGAGAATTGTGCCCCACTACTTTAAGAGAAAACTAAGTGATCATTCAGTAACAAGCAAAAAAAAAAAGAAACAAGAGAAAGTGAGAATAATTCCACTGTCAATAAATGAGAAACACCATAATTTAAGATATTACTACAAAGGAAATACAAGTTTGGGGGGGGGGGGGGAGAGAGAACTCAGAAAATTTCACAGATGCACTGAAAAGACTATGAACATGGCAATATTTTGGAGATCAAAAAGCATAATATTTAAATACAGTTATCAAAACATTGTTTTCACATTTTTACTGAAGAAGAAACAAAGATGAAATATGAACCATGTAGAAAGGTTTTATGAAACCTTTTAGAAATAGTTTTAGACCTGAAAACTACGATAGCAGTGAGCAAGTTCTTTTGTTGTTTTTTTACTTTCTGGTAATATCAAAACATCAATGTATTGGCAGGGGGAGAGAAGAATCTAAATCTCATTTAAAAATAATGGCACTTAGCACCAATCTGTTCTGGTAAAATAATTTATGCCCACTTTCAGACCTCTCTATATTGGCACTGTGACGTAAAGTATTCTCGGTGTAAGCATGGATCAGGGATATAAAAAGTTTACCTAAGCTTGTATGTAAGTTTTACACGAATGCACAGAAAGCCAAATGCCATCTGAGAAGGAAATTAATTTCCTGAATATAGTTCTGGACTTTCAGTTTCTTCCCACAGTGGTGAGGAAGTTTTGAGCTAAATGAAGCATTGAAAGTTTTTAATATTGTAACAGAACTTAAGCAACAAGACCTTTTTGTAAGGAAACCGCTAGCCTCTTTTGGCTTTTTACAGCACTAAGAGCAGAAAAACGATTGAATTGCATTCACCTGACCAAATAACAAAATTATATTATATAGTGCATATTAGATCAGAATTCATGTTGTAAGTAGGATAAATATGAATGGATCGGTATTATTAATGTTTGGATTCATGTACATGAAAACTGGTAAATTTTCATTAATAAAATATATCAGTTATTCTTTGCAATTAGAATACACTGTTCTGAGAGGTATTATCATAACAACTCTTTAAGTCAACCTGCTTTTAAAGGTCAGTAAATCATTCACAGTAAATAATGTGATCCATTTCATCCCATTTCAGTTATTGAATTGTCCATAAACTAGTTCTTATGGTCTCTACTTAATTTAAATAACACCCATAAGGGATCTGTTTCTTGCAAACATCTTAACAGATATTTGCACCTACAGACGAGTCTCTAAAAGCTTGCTTTTATTTACAATCACGTTGAATGAAATGGCTTCCAAGCAAGATTGGCAAATATTTAAAGTCTGTGGGATAGTCATTAAGCATATCTGAGACATCTGTTCAGCTTGGACATGTAGATAGTACGTTTTCATTCAAAGATTAGAATCCCATAACTTGGTTCCAGTGCAAATATTCAAATTTAGATTTAATTTGCACTGTCTGCAAAGTCACTCTTAAATAAATATTACTACTACATTCAAAGCAGCACATATATTTTTACTAGTATATCTGGAAGAGCTTTGGTCTGTCTGAGGCAGCTAAATAACACTATCTATCCTTAGAGGCTATTTTTTTTGACCACAAGCAGAGCACCTGAGGTACTAGGAACATTGTAAAAGACATGAAAAAAATGTAAATGCTTATGGTCGGCAGTTAAACACCAAAATTCAGATTTCTGGTTAACCAGATTTGAGATAGTACTTTAGAAAGACATAACGTATAGATGCATGTATATACATAGGATATATTAAACATCATGCACAACAATATAATAGCATTGGGAGTATCAGAACTTGGCTAATATTTTAACAATGCTCAAAAAACCCTGAGTTAAGATCCAAATTAAAAGTTTCAGTCTTCACAAAGCAAAAGTGGCAACGATATTGAAACATGAGAAACAATGTTTTTTCATCTCCCCCCCCGCTTAAAAAAAAAAAAAAAAAGGATCAAATGCATTTATTTGATTTTTGTTGATACTTTTTAATCAAAAATATATAGGTCAGTTCTTTTAATACAGCCAGGAAATATTTCCCTAGATTCTAATACTCCACCAAGTATTTAAAAAGAACTACACCTCAACTAATCTGTCTTTATTTCAACACCATGCTGCCCCTACTTTAATATTAGAGTGACATTTGCCCTCGACAAACCGCTCAATAACTAATTCAGATCTCTCATATTTCTAGAAATCTATTAACTCCTTCAATTGTAAATTCATAAGCAAATCAAGATGTTACCAGTGGTCCTTCTCATTCCCAAGACCTACATTACATGACTCTTAGACACATAACCACATGAAAGAGAGATAAACAGATGCAGTATGAAATATTCAAAAATATTCAACCTTTGTTTTTACTTTTTATGCAGCAGAAAGTCAAAGGTAAATTTATAAACCTTCTCTTACATTCTCCAGGGTATTAGAAATGTCTGCCTGAAGATATTTCTCATTTACTGACTGGTTTCAGGAAAAAGTATGTACATTCAGTTAGACAAAACATGATTATTTGTTAACAAAAATGAGAATCTAGTTTTCTAATTAAGGATATCGGAGATCATGGAATTCTTCTTTTTCTTTTGATAGTGCATTTTACAAAACAAGATAATTAAGAGCATATGACTCAGGAACCTTATCTTTTACACTCTGAGGGGAAAAATATACCAACCCAAACAAAACAAACAAACAAAAAAAATCAGTTTTTGAGATATGAAGACTCTTTTCTAATAAGAACTTTTTTTCTGGAGCATTTTTATCCAGCATTTTGATATTTATGTATTTCCAGGATTTTATTTTTTTTCCCTAAGAAAACATTTTTTTTTTCTCTTAAAAACCTCAGTCTCTGCAAACCATGGAGTCATACCAAAGCAGCTGAATTCTACATTCAAAGAAGAAATTTATTCATTGTAAGGCATAATCTAGAACTTGGCATTTTAGAAATTTATGTTCAAATTTCATCATGAAACGGAAGAGAGTTAAAAAAACTGATGGAAAACATTAACTCTAAGAAACCACACAGTTAAATTAGAGGGTATTAAAAGGGAATTAAGCATGTGCATTTGTGCTTTTTTTTTTTTTTTTTCAAATTAACTAGTACAAAGTTCCACCATAACTTCATATGGGATTTAAATAATCGGTAGGGAATCTGCTTCTGTACTGTGCTGCCAACACCAGACACTGAATTTATCTGTTTAGTTTCTAAACTAGCATAGTCATAATGTTGCTAATGCAAAACTTTCCCACCAATGCTCCTTCAGAAACCTTAATTTTCATATTCAACCACTGCAAACTATCTGAATCACAGTTAATTTAACATGAGCAACATACCTGGAATATAAAACTATTAGACATGCATTAGAAATGTTCTGTTGTCTGGGTGAAGATGTACATTTTATGAACTGAAAAGCTGCAAACAGGTTTATGATTGTATCATACAAAAAATAATATGAAACTTCATAGAGCCATATTCCTGAAATGTATATTAAGGTGAGAAAACACTATATACCTTAAAATGAAAAGAAAGAATTTATTAACAAGCATGGTTCTAGTGATGAAAACTGTTGAAACACGAATAAATTCAATCAGGACAGGCTTTTCAGGTGATTAATTGCAAAATTAT
>NW_009649940.1:1586429-1589760 GCF_000708025.1 Charadrius vociferus
TGGAGAGCTTATGAAAGGAATTACAGAACAGGGAATAAAGCTTCATTAAAAGGTTAAGAAGTAGAAGTGTCTACTGTTATTTACATTAGGGTTTTTTTTTTCATTAGAGTTAGGCTGCAACACTGCAAATAATCAATTTACATTTTATAAAAAGAAATAGTAACCAACCACATCCTACAAAACTTTGCATACAGTGTGGATTAACAGAGTGGACCCGTCTTAAATCAGCCAACAATAAAGAGAACAACTGGACAAAATTATTTTCTCAATCATATTTTCTACTCAGTGGTTGTCTACTCTAGCTTTTCTCAGAGGTCTCATCCCCAAGGTCATTCCACCAAAACATTCAAATTTCCTTTTATCATTTTTCTCTTTCAGGTTTTCCTTTCTTTGCTTTATCCTTCCTATTCCTTCATTTATAGGGTTTTCTCTTGAAAGATTAATTAAATTAAAATTATGAGTAATAACAGGATTGACTTCTGCTAACTCTTATTATACTGTTATTTTGCAACCCACCCTCCTCCTCTTCATCACTCTTGATTACACAGGCCCATACTCACCAGCTGAATCTAATGAAACCATTTCATATAGTTGAAAGCAAGCGAATGCTTGAGATTGCCTGATGTTTTTCCTTTATAGCAGCACAAGGAGGGAGCCTCCATCAATTGCCAATGTCGTAAGCAATCACATCGTCAATCTACTGACCTTTATTTTGTAACCCATTGTATATCCACACCCAGGTACTACTTTTTTGACTGTTTCACGACTTAACTCCTGCGACAGTTAAAAAACATAACTCTAGCTTACATTTACTTAATTCAGGGGAGTACTTGTCAGAGGTGAAAGGAGAGAGGTGGGCTGAAGAATGTAGCTTCCCCCTTTCAGCATCTCATGACCACCTGAGGCAGACTCGGTTGAAGTTGCCACATTTTCGTGCAATTTTACCATTATTCTTTAATTTATCATCTTAGTCAGGCTAAACCCTGCGTGATCATATTAAGATAAAGGGAAAAACATAAAGGGAAAAACAGAAGTAAGTGAAGGGGACAATCAGCTGGTTTAAAATTGATTCAAGAACTAATCCTGCTTTCAAGAAAGCATACGGTCCCAAAGGTAGTAGAAAGACTCTAAGATGGTTATATAAACCCGTTTATCAGGAGTATATGTTTTCACAATAATAAAAAAAGTCTTGTAAATATTTATAAAGAAAAACCTTTTTTTCATGACAGCCTGTACAAAAGGGTTTGAAAATAATGCAAGCTTTATCAACTCAAAAGCACTGTAGAATTTAGAAGAACCAATTGAAAAAAAAATAATGGCATAATATTTTGAATAACTAAAAAAGAAAGATCCGGTCCTTCATAAAAGTAGCTGCTTTTTTTTTTAGGGGGGGAGGAGGGAGAAAAATGGCAATTTCTGGGCTTCTATGAAATACTAATATCTCTACCTAACTCAGATATTCTCTCTATGGTTTTATTCTTTTTGCATTTCCTCCCATCTCCCACATTCTGTTCTCACCTGCATTTATAATCTTTTGACATAATTTTCTCCTTTATTGTAAATTTCAGTTCACAAAAGAAAAACATAAAATGTATTCAAAGCTGTATTGTATCAACATTTCTATATATGCAGTAGAGTGTTTCTTCCTAAACCGTTTTCAAAAAAGAGTCCATATATTACATGTTCTGCACAGAACATCATAGAGTAAAATAAATAAAAGCCATGGGGCGGGGGGGAAGCAAGCAAAGTTTTGTTGTTGTCCATTTGCAGCCTGGACATCACTTGAAATTTGTTAATGTTCCTAGAGCGGGTCAAACCTCAACATTTCTTGTTACCAAGAAATTCATGTGGCTTGGAAATTTCCATTAGTCCTGATTAAAAGAGCAAGAAAGCAAATGAAAGTCAAAATAAATCCTTCCAACTTTATCTAACAAAATCCTCTTTCTTGAGATAAAAGATTCCAAAAGTTTTTTGTCAATTTTCTGTGAAAGACGTTTTCTGATAGTAAACATGCGGAAATCTTTTGTCTAAATCTAAAATTCTCTTTTACCTTTTGCAAGGATTCAAAACTGCTGTCAAGAGGGAAAAATAGGCAGCAAAACCAGAAAACAAGTTGGCAAAGGCATAGAATCACATATGGACTACAGACTACAACATTCATCAGGGTGTTGCTATTTTGGTTTCAGAGGGAACAGAAAATGATCAGATAGCCTACCCCAAATTCCACTGGTACGAGATTATTGCTTCTGTAATGACCACTATGGAATATGTATTTCCCTTTCTTATATCATCAGGACTAAATCAGGTCTAACTACACCATTATGACACATTTACTTCCCCCTCCTGGCCAGCACATCATTCTCGGTTTATTTAGATCTGCCTAGCATCTATTTTCCATGGCAAACACACAAAAACTCAAGAGAAATGAAGCTACTTAAGCTGAACTGAGATCTCAAATCCAAAACAATTTCACAAACTCTTTTTCACAAATAAATAAATAGAAAACTTCTATAATATTGAATTTCTTCTATAATTGATTTTTCAGTCAAGAAATTTCTTTAATGCAAAGTTCTATATGGAAAACACAAATATCAACATTCATAACTCATTCTATATGAGCATTTTGAGTTATCACAGCATTCATTAGTACCCTTGTGTACGTCACATCACTGCCTGACTTACTGTCACAATAAGAATGAACATTCTAGCCTAGCTAGAGAAGTGACTGCGATAAACAGTCCTGCCCTGTGAAGGGTTTAAGTTATTTATACCTTTTTCTTTTTTTAATAGTTTGTGGTGGTGTTTTGTTTTTTTTTAAATAAAGAAACGTTCTTGCAGGGGCAGATGTCACGAGCTTGATGCGGCAATTATGAAGGAAAATTCTATCACATTTTAAATATGAGGTCAGACCAGACAACAAAATGGTCTTCTCTACCCTTAGAACATGTGCGTGAAATGCTTTTCTTTTTATTTTTTGATTAAAAAAAGATCTTTAAAGAGCTAAGAATTTCAAACAGTCATTTATTTTGTGTTTTCTCCATCTCTTCTCACTCCTTATCTCCATTACCCACTTGGTACATGCCGCCGTTTAGACTAAAAGCTCTTTGAAGTGAGGGCTGTCAAGTTTTACGTGCTGCTACAGTGCCTAGTACAATAGGGCCTGACCTAGTTAACACCTAATCAATTGTGCCATAGAGATGTTAAATAATTATCATAGGACTGTTGTATGTCATACCACACAGCTCAGCTCCCTGAGAAACCCTGTTGCAATATAAGGGTACTTCTCTGTTACACAAGGAAACACCAATAAACCCAACGCCCCCCCCCCCCC
>NW_009649940.1:1589776-1657451 GCF_000708025.1 Charadrius vociferus
CCCCCCCCCAGGATTTTCATGCATGAAAGCATCAGGAAAACCTGGCATTAATAATGAATAAAGCTTATATGGACTCAGGTAAAGATTTATAAACATGCTCTTTCCACTGTGTTCAATGTATTTTTATTCAAAGTAATTAAAGCTCTACTGCACTGCTGAGAACAAATGTGTGCATATCGAAATATTTAAAACTGAAAAGAAAAACTTTATTCTTCACAATAGCAAGCACTTTTAAATTGCTTTGCCGTTTAATTCCACCTCAGTTGCATGCAGAAATTAACAAATCTGCTTTCAGACATCCCTGTTATTCTTCATAAAGTCCCAAAGGTGCCTCAGTGAAACTAGATTTAAAGCATGTTAAGTGCATTACAGGAAATGTGTTCCCAAACACACAGTCCAATTAAGTGCCAAACGATGCCTTCAAGTCTCGCCCATGTAAACCATACAAGGCCAGTGAGATTTTGCAGTGGAAATTTAAGGCAAAAAAGAACACCTATTATTTGGTAAATCATGAATAAAGAATTTTTCCTAATTGAGTTCTTTCCGTTTTGAAACTTATGCTGTGCTACAGCTCCAATTACCAATGCAAAAAAAAAATAAATCTCTAAATCAGGAATTGGTGGGTGGCAAGAAGGATGAAAAACCTTTTATTGCAGGATTAAACAGGCAGAAAAATAAGAAGTCTCCAGAACAAGCAGTGATTTGGATTCAGAATGCCCTTCCTTTGGCTTTGTTTTGTGACTCCATCAGCTAGAATTTTGATAAGTATTCTTTAACACATCTCTGTATATATATATAAACGCAGTAAGGGTGGTATTGGATAATGGACCTCTAGTTTTTTAATTTCCTAGAGAGAGAGTCTAAATGTTTGTTGCCTGCAGCACCAGTTTTGAATCAGAGGAAACAGAGCTTTTGCTTAAATTCTCAGTGACCATCAAACAAACATTGTACACAATTTCACTGGGTAAAATAGTTACCTTCTAAAATGCTAAAACCCATCAAACTGTGGCATTTGCAGTCTAGCATGCCTCTGTCACACTGCTGCTTAAGCATACCCTTTCCAAGCATACCCTTTTCAAACTCCTCTGGACCTGTTGGAGTGGGTCCAGAGGGCCATGAAGATGATCAGAGGGCTGAGGCACCTCTCCTATGAAGGCAGGCTGAGAGAGTTGGGGTTGTTCAGCCTGGGGAAGAGAAGGCTCCGGGGAGACCTTATAGCAGCTTTCCAGTATCTGAAGGGGGCCTCTAAGAAAGCTGGTGTGGGACTTTGTACAAGAGCATGTAGTGATAGGACGAGAGGGAATGGCTTCAAACTGGAAGAGAGGAGATTTAGGATGGATATTAGGAAGAAATTTTTCCCTCTGAGGGTGGTGAGGCACTGGAACAGGTCACACAGGGAAGCTGTGGCTGCCCCATCCCTGGAGGTGTTCCAGGCCAGGCTGGATGGGGCTTTGAGCAACCTGGTCTGGTGGGAGGTGTCCCTGCCCATGGCAGGGGGTTGGAACTCGATGATCTTCAAGGTCCTTTCCAACCTAAACCATTCTATGATTCTATGATAGTTTATGCAAGCTGATCTGCGTGAGGCTTTTGTAACCCAGAGAGGAAAATCCGCATGACCTGCTGGAGTGCACTTGCATTATCTCCATTGATACCTTGAAAGAATATTTACATATTAACAGTACATGCACTTTTGCAGTGAGGACAGAAGTTCAGCACTGAGTCAAGTAAGATAAAGAACTTTTTAGTGAATAAGCAGACATTTAAATGGTAGGTAGTGGACATTGTTTTGCCCGGAGTAAAGAAAGATGAGATTTTTTAAATCTCAGTACATAGGTTAGATCTACTGGAATTAAGTAAAGGATTAATCTTCTTACAAAAAAGCATTTTGATAAAATTTTGGTCTCTACAACTAAGATTGGATATGAAAATTAAAATCCATTGAAGTTAACTAAATAGGCTCTGCATTTTGTTATTTTATCTCAGTTCAAATAGTAGAGCCTGTGACTGTGATAATGCTTTGAAAATAAAAAGAAAGCAATTCACTTTCTCTATGCACAGATTATAATCTAGTTTTTTGTTTCTCTCTTTTCCTTTCCCTTTTCTCTCCTATCCTTTGTTAACTGCAAGAAAGATGAATCATATCAGGCATTTTGCACTTCTGTTCAAAAGCAGTGATAGCTATGCCTATTCTCCTCTCCTCGGCACTGAAACCCATGACTGGTTGCAGGAAAACACACTCCTTTCAGAGTTGCTCCTTTGAGGTTGATAGTTGTAATTTCTAGGGAGCACAATAGCTTGATGAAGTCATAGTCATTAAAAGGGACCAGAATTATTTTAGGTCACTTCCACAGAGAGCTAAAGGATATTAACATCCATAATATCAAAGCACAAATTCATCAGCATAATCAAATAGGCTAGTTCAAGTAATTACTCTTCAAAAACCATAATCACAAGTCCTCTAACTAAACCTCAGTTCCTCTGTAACCCACATTGATACCACTGTGGCTTTTTGTCCTCTTGTGGCTAGACCACAAAAGGCTTTTATGAGTCTTTTACTGCCTGCAAAACGTAAAATTATAAATCGAGCCTACAAAATAAAGTCTTTTAACTCAAGCGATCAGGGATCCAGGATTCTTACAGGAGCTGAAGTCATAATTTCCAGCTCACAGACAGGATACACAGTTGGTCAACAAACACGATGGATCCGTTGAGCCAGTGGAAAACTATCTGCAGATCTATTCACCGCTGTCAACCAAAGTCACTTCAACTCACAATGCAATCTATGTGTTAACCTCATTATTGTACAAGAATCTTCTTCGTAGAAAATGAACTATACTTTATGCAATAGGTATTAAGACTGTTAAAAGTCCAGTATTAATCATATTCGCAGGAGGCACAGACGGAACACCATGTTGCTCAAGAGAAGACAATAAATACACACTTGAATGAAGGATTATTACATCTAATTACCTTTCCAAAAGGGTATAGAAAATAAATGTTTCTATTACAAGAATGAATAAAAGATGCACTAAGCTGCTTTCATTTTTTAGGTTATTGGGAGATTTAATAACTGACTACATTGGTTAATAGAAAAATTATGTAAGACATCACTTACTTTGTTCAGATTTTCATTTTCACAATCCTCTTCTAAATGCAGCAACGCTACATTCTGTGATTTTTACTCCCTTTTTTCACTCCTAGTTCACTTTTAATTGGAGCACCACACAGTTAGAATATGTGAATGTAATACATATATATGTGTTTGTATGTATTTACTCACGAAAACTATTCCTCTGATTACCTGCAATCACCCCTACAATGTCTTTTGCTTATTGAGACTGCTTATCTGAAAGACAGGCTAAAATTTCTGACTAATTTTGCAGCTTCGTTCCAGAGAAGAAAATAAATATGCAAGACAAACTATAGCTTGAATAATTAAAATGTCATTTTTGGTTTGTTGGGTTTTTTGTTTGGTGGTTTGTTTTTTTTTTTTTAATTTTCCAACTAAACAAACCCAATATTTTTTGATATTTTTTGTACCATTTTGCTAAAGTAGTATCAACAGCTTTACTGGAAGATGAAACAGAAGACCTCTGGAAGATTCCTTGCAAACTATGTTGAAATGTTTGAACTTTTCTGTAAGATACTTCAGAGACTAGAGATTGCATTTTTTAGGCCACAAGAGGTACCTTAGCAGAAATTTATAAGAAGCAATACACACAAAACCAGTGCAAAACATGGGTACTTTACCTACATTTGTGATAGATTTATGGAGTATCTTTTTGATATTCATTCCAACTCTCAAGGCAAAACATTGCACAGAGTACAGCGATAGAAAAGCTTTTCCTTGACAGCTGACATGAAATAAAAGCTAATCCAGAAATAAAACAGGATTCAGTAATATTTCGATCCTGATATTGAATATTTAATTCTATTTATAGGTGGAAAATAGTACTAAAAAATTCCTTTTCATAGTCTGGGTTAGATCATAGGTATTGACTACCACCTCAGCAATTCTCCCATTCAAGTTAAGTGGGAAAGCAGTGGACGGCCCCTACAAAGAGAGGGACTAGAATGACAAGTCTGGGCAGCACACGAGAACCACAGAGTTTTCCAGGTACTGGTGTAACAAATACCTAAGCTGGAACTACAGTTGGTACAACCCACTGCCTCCGAGACAAATAGAAGAGTCACGACCTGGAAGCATGGCATTCAGAAACCAGAGAAAGGAGCTTTCATTTAAATCTTGGCTAGAAGTCAAGATAGACAAGTCCTGGTGTTAAGGAAAACAAGCCTTTTTGTTCAAGATTTATTTAAGATTTTTTTCAAAGAAACATTAATCATCAATTTCTCCCAGTGATAGAATCTACCTGCAATGCTACCTACTGACTAATTCAAAAGAAAGTATCAATATCCTTTTCAATACTTAAAATATATCTTATATATTCTTGAAATGGTGGTAATAATTCACATGTGAATATAACTTCACCCAGGCTTTCAGTGATATATTTGAAAAACTGGGTGGCATTAATCAGAGGCCATACTTGTATATCATTTGACTTTTATTAAAAGCCAAAACTAAAAGCAATTCTACATTCAGAGATGACAATATACTAATTAGCAATATATTGCACTAACGCTAAAAACTCCTTCATAGTCTGAGAGCTTTAGTAGGTCTGTAAGAGAAGAGATATAAGCACAAGTATAATACAAAAGTACACTTATGCTTAATTATGCTGTGGAAAAAAGCAAACCAAAAATGAAAAGAAACAAAATAAGTGGAAATGCTCTAATCTACCCAAATCTACTGAACACAGTATAGTTTAGGGAGCATGGTCCCTTTGCCAGACTTAAATATTTAATGACACACACATCCCTAGATAACTGAGCAGAAGACAGAGGGAGGATCCTGTATTACTTTTGACAAATGTAATTTAATACCATTAAATGGTTTCTTTGTATCCTGTGTACTATGCATGTTGCATGCTTGCCTACCTACATCCATTCCCATGAATTACCCAAGCACTTAAGAGACAGTATCACAATTTTGGTACCCATGTGTACTTAACTTTTACGGACACTCTGGTAAGAACCCCTCCATAGAATAGTTTAGGTTAGAAAGGACCTTGAAGATCATCAAGTTCCAACCCCCCTGCCATAAGCAGGGACACCTCCCACTAGACCAGGTTGCCCAAGGCCACGTCCAACCTGGCCTTGAACACCTCCAGGGATGAGCATACCAATGCATTTTACACCCATCTCCTATGCACAGTTGTTGCATGATGAATAATCTAAGATAATGCACACATTTCCAAGCTCTCTAGATAAGCCAGAAACCAGGGATTTGATGAATCTGCTCCTTAAATTTTTTTCAAGTGCCTACCAAATTCCTTCCCCAGTTACATGAGGAAGTTTTGATCATAATAGAATTGAAGAAAGCAGTGAGGACATGGAACCATTAATCAGAACACAAGACTTCAAGCATGGTAAACATTGAAAAGAAACATGGAAAGAACAGGGACCTTAGGGAGGGACTTGGGCAGATCCTTAGGATCATAAAAACTGAAGAACAGCTCAAGAGCACGTTTCTCAGATATGTAAAGTTATACAAGTTTGAACTTTTCAAGGTTCCCACTTTCTATTCATGATTGAATCCTCATTACAAGGTTATGCTTGGACTACGTCTCAAGAAAAATCAACAAAGGAGTCATACTGTTGACATTCCTCGAGTCTGCTTGGATTTCACTTGGTAGAGATGACAGCCTTCCCAGGGAAGCCACAGTTACAATTTGAGAATTACTGTATTACGGTTAAAAGGATTGAATACAACAATTGTTCCTTAGAATGGGTAAACATATGGTGCTATAATAATGTATTAAATTCAGTATAAAAGAAAGATCTTCACAGATCAAAAGTTTTATCTCCGGTCTTAAAATACAAGATGAACAACAAAACAAGAACGACAACATGAATATAGTTTGTTGTTTTGGGTTTTTTTTTTTAAAAAAAAAAAAAAAAAAAGGAGTCAAACCACATCCTAGATTTCCTCTCACCATAAGCCCTATCCACATCCTTCTCCTTTTTATGCTATTACTTACATAATCCTTATAAAAAAATTTGTAACGCTTTCCCTCTAATGTTACCAAACCTTAGAAATCCCTACTGCAATACACAACTCGCTAATGAATGCATGTTACGGGATCTCCCTGTTGTGTCCATATACAGAGGCAACAAATCATGACAGCCCCCAGCTACAAGGTGATGCTGCTCAAGATGCACCTCTTTATGCTCTTCTCTCCAGAGTCATCTTGTTTAAGCTCGAAATCGTCATTGCAGAAGGCGGCTGATAACATGCAGGAAAGTGCATAGATGGCTTTTGTTTGCGTTGGCTTTTCCCTAGGGCAGTAGCTCAGTTACGAACCAATGCTCCCCACCCACCAAAACGAACAGACATTTCCTGCAGACCCTCACTCTCCCCAGTTGTATATACAATAGAAACATTTCTTTAATCTAGGATGCAACTGCATAACTCAATCAAATAGCTAAAATTTGAAGTCAGCAAAGCTAATAAAATAAACCGGCAATTTACTTAGGAAGATAATTATAAATAAAATCAAATGAAGCATGCAAATTACAAATTCTACTTTTGGGGGGAAATGCAGAGGGATTTTATACTTCATTTCTTTCTAAAGGCTCGATGTATTTATTTTTAGTGTACGCTTTTCTGCAAGACCCATTCCATGAAAAGTTGTGATGTGTAATGTGGACAAACAATCTTGGGAGAGAAAACAAAGCTATATTCTAGCTTTCTTTTCAGTCTTCTTAAGACAAATGGGGGCACACAGGATTCTAAGCAGAATGGAAACTGACTTCGTTCTGTTTAGAATATATATATCTAATAGGACTAATATCAGATATTTAAGAGAATTAACAAACCTTTCTGACAACCACATTCTGCAGGAAAGGAAAACAGGGATTGTCTGGACCAACTCTGACACTCACACACCACACCCCCCCACCAAAATATCAAGAAACACGACAAAGGTAAGGGAGGACTAGAAAACCTTACAAGGCATGTAGTCCTTGAGACTTGTAATTGGTGAAGCAGTATAAACTTCAAAATTAACTTAAAACGCCACATAATCAGCTACCAGAGTCCTCACAGGCCTGCAAAATTCTCAAAAAGCTAAATTCCGGCTGGGCTGGAGAAGTCTTGCCGCATGACTATAACTGATCTCCAACCGCAGCACAGAGTGAAGCCCGATACAGAAGGAGACATTTACATTTGACCCTGCAACAGTATGACGTTTGGAAGTGGACAGTTTCTCTCTCCTGTACCTAAGCTTAGAGATGAAAAGTATCCTCTTTTTTCCCTCTCTCCCAGTTAAAAACAATTACTTGATTCTTCGAGTCACTTTATGCATTATTCTCCAAGAATGCAAGTCATCTTATCTAAAACATCATTCCAACAAGGATTAAGATCCTCAACTTGCCACATAGACTGTCACTCATTGTCAAAGCAATATCTCAGCAGGTGTGGCAGGTAAACACAAAGGGAGGATCACAAACATCCATAAAAAGAAGAAAGTATCAAGGGGAGGAAAACACAGAACCATGACTGTCACAGCCAGCACAGCCGGCTACAGTCAGCAAGCACAGCCTGTATACTAGAAACTTTTTAACAGTCATTTTATACTTGGGTCTCATTCATTAAATGTGTTTATAATTACATCATGATTGACTTCAAATAAAGGAAATGGGAAAAAAGTGGAAATAAAGTACTATATACATCAAAAAACATCATATGAAATAATACATTTAGGCTATCTGTAAAGATTGTATTCACAGTATTAACTTTCAAAAAAAAATCATTATAAAAAGTTCCAGACAAATTTCTAGAAAGCATGCAACAAGCATCTAAAAAAATCCTGCAGGATGATATGGTAACAGTCTTCAAACATGTAGATTGCAGGAATGAGAATGAACACACACCCGATAAATATCTCCATCTAACGTATCTAATGGGGAGGAAAGGAGGAACAAAATTGAAAGGAGGAAAATTTAATTTGGTCATTAGAACTTAGTTCTTAAAGGCATTTAGTTAAAAACTGGAACAGAACGCTACCTGTAGAGGCCTCTAAGAATAAAAATTCTTAACAGAAATTTACATACAGTTGAATCTACCCTGGGAGAAAGTATGGATGAGATTATTTCTTTAGGTCTTCTTCAGCATTATTTTTCTACCATTGTGTGATCATTATGTCCACCTTTTAAAAACTCTGAAGAGCTGAAGCCGTTTGCTGCAGAAATTCAGCAGTCTCTGGGCAGAAGACAGCGCACTGATTTAACTGTGTATTTTGTGTAGATACATTATTCAGAGACATTGCTTGTAGTCCTAATATTCCGTGAGCACTGGCATTATTTTTTTCCTAGTGGCTTACTGTAACAATGCGATCTGAAATAGAAACCACTAAACCACTTTCATACTCCAGAATAAATATTTTAATTATCTATGCAGGGCTTAAATATTACAATGATCATATCTTATAAATTTATGTATGAATAATCATCATATTGAATGGTACTAGACTGCATCCTTTTTAATGTCAACAAACATCCAATTGGGGATTAAGCTGGGCCCTGCAAAGACTGTTTCCAGAAGATGAAAAAACCCAAGATACTAATCACAGTATGCTGACTAAAAACACATTTAAAAACCCCTATCCTTTAGCCATGCCGAAAAAACCCAACAATTACAACGCACATTCTCTCTCTCACACTCAATGCTGTTCCACTAGGCAAACAATTCACTGCTTTGTATCTTAACTCTTGTTTACGTGTGTTTTAAAGAACAGCATTATGACAGCTAATGTTCTTGATTTTAAGATGGGAGAAGATCGCTGAAGTGTGCAAAATGTATACATCTGAGTTCCCAAGCCAGCATTAGGTGCAATTAGCACCAAACTTGCTCTGCTTCCAAATTCAAAAATGACCAGTACAAAAATCATCTCAGGAAAGTTCCAAAACTACAGAATGTAGTTTTCTCACAAATTCCTGGGCAACAAGTCAATAGCCCAATTTTATACTTCCACCCACCCCCCAAAGATTGAGAAATTGCACATAGGAGGAAGGAGAAAGGCGTTCTATGACTCTTCAACACAAAATGAGCCAAACTGACAATCTCTAAACACTTGCTTACTTTTGACAGAAACTTTAAAGCAATTTGATTTAAATAATATTAAATGTGATCTTAATATGCATATTCTTTGCTGAAACCAGGTCAGAATCAATATGCCAAAAAGAACTGTATTATCCTCTCCTGGAATCAAAATTATGGTGTGTTTTTTTTAAATGTGTAGAAACCTGAACTCGTTAATGTGTCCAAGCAGTGATGTGCATGTTTCAACAATTACAGACACAAACTATTCTCAAGACAGCAAGTCAGATGCACTATTGTTATTCAGGTTAATCCTGAGCTCGGTAGTCAGTAGCTGCTCCACTTTCATGATATCGACAGCAGTTGTGCCCAAGGACACAGTCTTTCCAAGTGTCATGAGATTATACTGCAAAATGTTTACAGTTTCCTTAGTGTTTAGTTACAGCTCTCCTGGTATGTGCAATTGTTTTCAATCAAAACAATATTTCCTCTAGTGGATATCGCAGGCCTTCGCAACCGAGCCAAATACAGGAAATCTCACAATAGCTTATCCAGAATGATATTACAGTGATGAAGCATGAAGCACTTAAGACTGAGCTAGGAAAATGATCATTTGCAATACAATGGAAGATATTTCGTAAGCCAGTCTAAAGACAGCGGCCGGACTCTGGGGTGCGGAGGCATATCATGTGAAAGTGCATTCAGCAAAGGAATGCCCTGAACACCATTAGTATTCCCATTCCCAGGTTCTGGTGGAACAGGAGCAAGGCACCTGCAGTTTCATCATGCCACAATACCAGCGCTAAGACAAAACAGAGATGAGGGAATCAAAGCTCCAAATACCTCACTTTGACAACGAGGGCAGATGCAAACTAATGAGCAGACTTCTCTTGTCAACAGAACATATTGCCCTCACTAGAGAAGAGCTGTGTTGCAACTGCCCTGCAGCACGCTTTCTTCCTATAGTAGAGTTACTATTCCTCTAAGGGGTAAGATTAAGAGATTCAGGAGCATACTTTGTTTAGTAAGTAAATAACGGAATAAGGGAGATCTGGAAAATATAACCTTTTTATTAATTTCAGCAGAAACATCTTCTATAGATTTCATTTTAGCATCTTAATCTGCCCCAGTAGGAATATCTGCCTGTCCATTTAAACGCTATATATATTGCCTTTGCCATAGTAATCTGAAAAAATTGGACTGTAAATTGCAATGACGCATGGGTCGTATTTTATATTCAGATTGCATTCAGCTAAAAACTATGATTTCCATACTAACTAAACAGTACATTTACATTACAGTTTTGTGAATTACCTTTTTGGTGACTAAAAACAAACAAAAAACCTATGAATGCTGTACGTATGGTCTGTTATGTTAGGGGAACCAGAAAAAAGGGTATTGCTGTCCAACAAGGTAGTGCCTCCAACATCCTTCATGGAGCCCAAACCCTCAAGCCAGGACTCTACGACTACTATGAACAAATCTAAGAAAAAAAAAATCAGTTTCAAATCTCACTTTCTTTTCCTATCAGGCTGTGTTTCAACCACCATCTCTAAAACAAGGGCTCATACACAGCAGGCTGAAAGAATATTGGCAAAATATCTTCTGATAATGTTTTATACATAGGTCACAATCTTGTCAGCTTTATTTCAATCACAATATCCTAATGCCACAATAGTTTAAGTTCAAGGTAAGAATTCAAGCGGACAACAGCCAAACGAAGGCAACCTCGGTATCAGAGCATCACCAGCATATAAACTGGTCTTCAAAGAAAAATTAGATACAGTTCATGAGGAACAAGTTTTCTTGCTGTACGTATGCACTGGGCTAAATTATCCACTCCTTGTAAATATCTAGTTTGCCACCAGTTATGAATGGCAGCACTTACTGTTCAGATTAGGTTTTGCTGTTTGCTAAAAAACAATTTTCAGAAAAGTTGTCAGCAGGGTACAAAAAAACCCTTGTAAGCAGGAATCTTCATATAAATCCTACAATATTCTGTATTTATCAAAAGCTCACATAACCTAAAGGAAATGTTAGCAGAGCATAACATTACTATGTAGTACTCTCCAAACTGAGTAGGAAGTTTTCTTTGTTCACGCAGTGCTAAGAGAGAGAAGGCAGATTATTCTTTACTGAATATTTTGCAGAAGCATTTTCATAACTAAAGGCTGTTTTTTTCTATCCTACCCATCAGATTTTCAGTATAAAACCAATTCTCCCACTGTCCTTCAGAGTATCTTTATCTCTGCCCTTGGCATTTTTTACAGAAAGATCTGTGGACACCTCTGGTTGCTCACTGCCTGACTATTTTTCTTTGATGGGTACAGTGTGAACTGGAACTCCGGGTCTGGCTGTTAGTTTCCATTTATCTAGCAAGCAATTAAGTATATATATTAGAAACGTATCTGTGATACTGCAGCTAAAAAAAAGTGATGATATTTCCCCGTGCTCTCTTCCTCTTCAGTATATGTATTAGAGAAGGAGAGAGAGAAGGTACTTGGCCAAACAAGTCTAGTCACGTTGCTTCAGATCTATCCAGAAGTCGCTTAACTTTTGAGGACTTACAGTTTTAAAGCAAAGAGTTACTACTTCATTCCCCTTTTAAAAAATATTGCATATGGACTAGCTAATACTTGAGTTCCATTTGAAAAGTTTAAGTTGTACCCTGCATGCTTACTTACCATTCTTAAAGCATTTATCTTTAACCCCTTAATGCATAGTATTACAAATGGAAAATAAGTAGCAAAGAATTAGATTTTTTGTTTCTCTAGTAACCTAATGGTTGTAATAGTATATATTTGCAATACATGGGTTTTGCAGTCATCAGCTCCTCAGGTTTGCTTCTGCATTTAATCAACCTCAAAAGGTGTTTAACGCTTCTTATCCTAATTCTACCACGAGCATTATAAACCCCATAGAACATACATGGTAGTGTTCAGCTTTTTGCACTCTGCATCCTAGTTATCTGACACAAGTTTGATCTAGAAATGTAATGAAAAGTCTCTTTCTTACTAGCTCTTGAAATACTTTCCACGTGCTTTATCTATTCTTTTCTTTGCATTTGTGTGTAAGTTCCCTGCATTACTATCTAACTGCTTTAACTTGGTTGACAGTTGTGGTTTGTTTTTCAGTTGTTTTTTAGTTGTTGTTGTGGGTTTTTTTTCCCCTCCATGCCACCCAGTCTACAGGGAACACCACTACATGCTACGTAAACTTCACTACCAAATTTTTTCCCTATACATTTCAGGTTTTGGTGAACATATCCATGGCAACCAAAGTATACTGGATAACGTGGGTGGGGCTAGTGATGCAGTTTTAATTAATGCCTACACTACATCTCTAGTCTACCTATGTTAAACTTTAATTTCTACGGAAAATATACAGAGCTATCTTTAATGTTTTGAAATGAGTATGTTAAAATTTTTAGGGAGAGAAAGACAACTGTGGTTAGATGTGCAATCTAGCAATTTTAAGATTCTGATTTTCTCTAAGAGCCTGACAATATCTTCCCAAAACAAGAGCTGTTAAAATTCCCATGGATTTGCGTTAGCATGACAGTGTGTGAAAGATGAAAGGACAACTACTCTTACTCAGTTGCAACCTGTCATGTATATTAGTGTCTTCTTAGAAGACCACTCTAAATTCTTAATACTAAATATGGGGAAAAGGCACAGAATGAGGAAGCTTAGTTTAAAAGTTAGTAGAGTTCTGAACCCTGAGAAGAAATGAAGAATTCCTCATCAAAGTCGGAACGGCTGTTTAAGAGACATCTTTGTCTCTTCAGACTATCCCTAGCATGGGTTACATCACAACTTTACAGAACTGCCCATCACATCTGCATATTGCTCAGTTTATCCTTTGATCCTGAACCCATTCCAGACTGTGCAGGGTCTGGAAACTGCTATTTTAAAATCTCTGCCTGTACTCACCCTTCTATTTATCATGACATTTCTCCAGGATTGAATACTGCTGGTCTTTGCCCTACTTGCCTGCTGAATACTTGTTTTCCTTCTTTGAGCTTGAAAAAGTTTTCTTTCTGTCCTTGCCCTTGACTTTTCATAGTTTCTTCTAATACAGCATTAACACAGCTAATTCACTCTAAAGCATTTTATTCATCTCTTTCATGCAAAGTATGGACTCAGTGAGCTAAAGCAGATGAGGTCAGTCTTTTCTTCTCCTTTTTGAGCCAAGAGAATGTAATTTGTTGAGTTCCACTGTGTAACAAGTATTGAACAGTGGCTCTATGATTTGCATAAAGAAATATGTGAAAGAGTAATGTGTAGAACAACCCAATTTAAAATTAGTTTATAAATCAGAATAAAAAACACGTTACTTTCCAAATATAGATAATCACCTGTCCTTTTATATCACCTAAGTTGTATAAAAGTAAAGTCCACAGGAAAAGCTAAAGATCTATTTAAACAGGACTTACCTTCAGGGCTGTGATGATTTTCCCTAAAGAAAATGTTATTTTCCTACTTTAAAAACAAAGCTAAAAAAAAAATCCAACCAAAATAAGAAATCCAACAAAAAAAATGAAAAGCACATACTGTCCAGATGGAAACACTTATAATTCTGTAAACAGAACATGACTGAACTAGAAATAAGATCTGGATTCCCTCTCCAGTCCTGCTCAGTCTATCAACAAACGAGTTCTACGATGCTTGAGCAGGTGGGCAGGACCAGACAACCTCCAGAGGTCCCGTCCAACCTCAACTGTGTTTGCAATTTACTATACATTACCAACTGTAGAATTTAACTTATGTTAGCCTAGCTGACAATTAGCATTAACATATGTCAATGAACTTGAACTAACCCTGCAGGATAAGGGTTAACTCATATAACCTAGTCAGAAGAACAGAGAAGTAACTTAAGTCTAAACCACCTCTTAATTACTGTTAAAGTTGCAAAACTCCAGAGAACCATTAAGACACACAGACTACAAGTGCCAGCACCAGCCAGTTTTTAGGCACCATCTGACTTCAAACAAGTCAGTCAAGGAATTCGGTCTTCTCTACCCAGTTCTATAAATGACAGCGTCTTGAGTCAATCTGAGAGAAAACAACCATGCACCAGGACTTGGGACCATCTCTTCCACTTTTGGAGATGCCAGAGGGGATGAGGATGCTCTCAACCAAAGGAGGGTGTATGGCACAGCTCAAAAGGCTGTACTAACCCAACTGACAACTTCTCCTGCAGAACACAGTCACTCCTGCAGAATATATAAACCGAGCGATTCATAAAAATGCTTATACCTGTGATTGAAGTGTTTTAGTGTCCAAACCCACATAGTCTCCACACCTTCATTTTGTTTTAAAATGCAACATCAACATATATGATTTTCTGAAGCTATTTGGCTTTGACAGTAGAAGCAAACGTTGAAGTGTTTCTATCACACACAATCCATACGGACGAGTATGGGATTTATTTTGAAATGACAGAATAAGTTCTGAACACAAAACTACTGTTTACTTTGGTAATAACACCACACTTTCTTCTATTTTGATGCTGCTTTCACAAGCACTTCTCCCATAGAGAGATTTGGGTAGATGTTCAGGAACCCTTCTAAAACACCAGAAGAGAGAAAATAAAATTACTTTTAAGATTGTGTTTTCTGCTCTGGGTTCAGTTTTCAAAGTTTCTATTTGGCAACAGTCATGATAGTTAAACATGGGAAACATTCCATTATTTTAATCACTTTTTCTTTAATGTTCCATTATATGACTCCATTTTCTTTTTATTGTTAATTACACCAATTTATTGTTCTACTTAACTATTTTTTGGCATCTTTACCTGATTCTTGCTGCATTAAGAATGTAAAAGTGCTCCCCATTATAATACTTGGCACTGCTCCTGTGCCCTGACAAGAGCCCGGGTACATACTACAGTGTCCAGGGCTCAAGACTACCTAGAAGGTAGTTAAGACTTCCTACAAACCATGGCTGCTAGACTTGGCTCCTTCTATAGCTTCTGGAAAGCAACAGTCCCAGTGCCCATGTTTGGAACTGAGCCTCACTGCAGGCGTCTCAATCCCATTCACTTTTAGGATTTCAGTCACATAGAAAAAGAAAAGTCTGTACCTACATGTTATTTTTGATCTAGACTTTACAACTGGTACCTCAATATTTAATTACATGGCCGCAGTGGCTCTTGCGCTGTGAGAAAATTTCCAGTCACTAGAGGAATAGGTTACCAGTTCTGTCTGCACCTCTTCTTTTTGGAAAATTCCAATTGCTGTATCATGCAATCTCTTTTACTTGTGGAAAATAATCAGCTTTCTGCTCAACAAATGCAAATATTTTTGTGAGCCTGTCCTGCTGTGTGTTTTTAAGGAGCAGGTTCCCTTCAGCTATGACAAACTCTTTGATAATACAGTTCCTCCCAGGGAAGGACAGGTTGATGTCTAAAGAAATTTTGAGGGTTTTTTTTCAACACTAAAAAATATTCTTTATTATTTTTTGTTTATAATTTGCTAGCCAGCTATTTTATTCCTTCAAAACAAAGCACTTATGCTGGTTTTTCTCTGCAATACCACAGAGGCTATTAGCAAGTAGAATGGAAAATAAGTCAGATGAATTTAATCCAAGCGTGCTTCCTCAGCATAAATAAGGCTTCCTACAGGTGGGTTTTTTTCACCTGTTTAGAAACAGGTTCTACACCATCAATTTCCCTTGTATAATGTACAATAAAACACTTGTATATGAAGCTACAACAATACATAGATGGATGAAAGATAACCACCTCATGATAAGGAGAAACCAGAAAATAATGTCTAAGGAAGTTCAAAATAATATATTTTTAAAGAATCTGTTGTTGTTTTAACATGCAGATTTCTTACCACCTGCACACCTTTAATTTAAATTGCACACTAACCCTTTTATAAGTCATTATCATGTGATCAGAGCCAGAAAGTTGTTGAAATTAAATTCCTCATAAAACTGACATTTTTTTTACTTGAAAAATGTATTTCTCATGGTGATAAACTAATCAACTAAGAAGTATCAACTGTCACTTTATATATCCCTTTATAATTCCATAAGGTCGAGTATCTTTCTGTTTTATCCAACAATTCAATGTGCTTCTTACATCAGTCTGTTCTTTTTTGTTTTGTTTTAATGTGTGCAGCATCTGACAATTTGTACCTCTGTGCGACTGCTCTGATTTTTGTCATGCGGTCTGCATGGGCTGTTTTTTTCTGGACCCAAAGTGAAGAGTGGTTGGGTTTTGTTTACAGGAGGCATTACGGCAGTCTGTAACCTGCAGTAGTTACACCCCCTCATTCCCTACTGCTACTAGCAGGTATATGCCTTGGTGATCTCTTTCAACTAAAACCAAACTTCAAGCATCAAACCTGCAGAGCACGGCTCCACCAGCCTTTCTGCACTCTGACCTTGATTAGAAAGACTCCCATTCATTTCGGTGATCTTTTACTGTTTTCGAGTATTTCTTGCTCCCAAGCAAAATTCTCCCTCTGTCAAAGACAGACTGAAGATTCAGTTTGGAATGTCCAAATCTGAGTATACTTATGACCCGGTAACAGGAATTTGTCTTAAATATCGCTAAGCTGATTTTTGTTTTTGTAGGTGGATAACAAATCAACATCTCCCACACTTCAGAAGGGAGATTAAACTAGAGAGAAATCTCGCCTGCTGATTCTCTTTTGCTTTACTAATTGAATACACCTATTGCTTTTATAATCTGCTGGGAAGAACATTAATATCGATTAATATCCTGCACATTGTTAAAATGATGAAGAAACTTGCAGTATCTGAAAAACTGACTTGCTGACAGGTGCAAAGGAATTCTCTTTTTTCCCTTCTGGGGAAATTCTAAGGCTGCAAGTGGCTTGAAGGAAGAAGAGGTGCCCTGGGCTGCCACTTCTGCAGTTCTCCAAAGTTTCCATTGGCACAGACACGGGAAGCAAGGACTTGGAGAAATCAGAGGAAGGTGGATGCAATTGGGGTAGATTAGCCCAATAAATTAGAGCTGCTTCAAAAGGACTGTGTCATCCCTATTTGTCCAAGGTGCACTCTCAGTCTGGAATCTGTGAGCTGCAGATTTGATCAAACTACACATTATCAGCACCAAAAAAGACGTGAAAGAGAAGTCAGGATCAGAAGTGAGTACGCACTAAGGATGAGCCAAGGCAGGAGAAATACCTTCCTTTGTAAATATATCCATCAGCTCTGCGACTGGTCCCTGCCTCTCCCGCTGCATCGCGTTTGTGTGGCAAGGTTGGGATGGCTTCTGCAAGAAGCTGCCAGAAACTTCCCCTGTGTCCAATAGTGCCAATGCCAGCCAGCTCCAAGATGGACCTGCCGGTGGCCAAAGCTGAGCCTATCAGCGACGGTGGTAACACCTCTGGGGTAACGTATTTAAGGTGGGGACACACACACAGACAACTGAGAGCAACACAGCAGCCGGGGAGAGGAGTGAGAGTATGCAAGAGAAATAACTCTGCAGACACCAAGGTCACTGAAGGAGGAGGAGAGCTTATATGAGCCTAATTAGTCACAGATCAAGTGCTCCTCCTTTGGCAGCTGCAGTTTTTGCAACAAATTTGAGCTGTTGTTCTGAGACTCAGACAAGTTATAGACAGCAAGTGAACACAGTCGAAAGGTCACAGGGATGGGGGAAATTTGTACCCTGTGGCTTGACGGTTTGCCATCCACTCAGGCCCTTGTGGAACTCTATGTGTGTCTTGTGCTTGTGATGGAAAAGGACAGGCCTCAGTCTCCCAGACTATATCAGCTCATACTCTGTTCCTAAGAATCAACTTCACGTGCATCAAAACCCAGGGGAAGTTCTTAAGAAAGAGCAAGAGCAACAAAGAATAGCAAAACTAACTTTTCAGTCAAATTGTGTGAAATTTTGTGTCCTTTTTCTGTTTTCCTCAATACCTAACTGGTCAGAAAAAAACTTGATCAAAGCTAGCATGTACTGGTGTCACTTACTATTTCTCAAAGATCTTCTAACTCATTTAACAGCTATCACTTCAGTAATGAACTAACTGAAATATATCTAGTTTACACACAATTAAATTGGTGAATGCAATAAGTAAAATAAACTCGTACTGCAAAACTTCAACCACTATCCAAAATTCACCCCGCCTTTTTTGTTTTGAGGGCTTTAGTGCCACACTATTTTTCAAATATATTTGTAATAGAATCTGTTTCATTAATGCCATGTCAGGATGAACAATTATTAGCTTTGACTGAGTACAACATTTCCTTTACCCACCGGAATACAGCTCTTTACATAACTGATACATCAGCATAAAATGGTCTAAAGAAAGTGTGAACCTTGCAGCTTTATTTAACTGATGTGAAATGAAACTGAAGTAAACACCCATTCTACATTGTAGGCTGTTTCATCAGAAGTATAATCATTTACATTTTAGTTTTGTGTGTCAAAGAGTATTTTTTCTGTACCTGCTATTCCATTTCAGTTTTTAACATTTAATCTTAGAGATATGTCTTGATCGTAGCAGACAATCTTACCAAAGTCCCTTTGAAAACAGCAAAAAATCACTTGCGTTATATAGTAATTTACAGAGGAATATGCTCACTTTTCAATTTCAACCAGGAAAACTTATTTGGAATATTCATATTCTTCTTGGTTACTTTAAAGTTTCCAGCCAGAACTTTACAGTACAGATTCCAGATTGTTACATTTTTGATGCCTGTCTTGAGAATTTGTGAAGGTTTGCAACAACCCCTAAGAACCACATCATCCAGCAGGATCTAACACAGTTGGTTTGTTATTATCAGGGGGGACAGAGTTATAAAAATATTCCTAAACATCCTCTTCCACAAGTGAAGTTCCTTCCTGAAGTGTGCCCTTGGAAGGAAGTCTTACAGCTGAATGGATATTTTCAGAGTTTTAAAAACAGCCTAAAGTAACAGCCACTTTTGATAAGTCCCTTTACACACATAATAAAGGATGGTATTTTTAGTCAGGGCCTGTATTTGCAATGTGTATCGTGGTAATTATGATGTGTCACAAAATACGTATTACTAGGGTGGGAATTACTGCTTTCACTAGCAGAGAGATAAGAAACATATAGACAGTTTAACAGTTGCCAGTTCTTCTTAAACGCTTAAAACAAAACCAAAGACAGATCAAAAGTTTAAGAATAAGTATTACACTCGTACTCATATTCAGAGTAGTCTGTGAGTGCAAACTGATACTTTATACAGTATCATTTTTTCCTTGCCTTTATCAGCGTTTTTTAAGCTCTTTCAAACCAAAACCGAAGTGCTATGTCTTAAATTTTCATATATTTACTAGCAGTCTTCACAAAAGTAAAAGCCACCTATTTAGCTAGACATACATACAAACACACAGGGAGAAAACCATCATCCATCATTCCAAGTGGAAAGAAAAGTCATTTGCAAAGTATATTACAATGAGCAGAAGACCGGATACCATTTATTCACTAATCTTCTACGTGATATTTATCAAATTCATATTCTCCTGAAAATAGCACAGCTGATAACTGTACCCCAAAGCCAATTTTCAACTCTCTTCACGAGCTTTCAGGTTATCAGCCAAATGTAATTTTGTAATTTTTCTCATGCTGCAATAGACGTGAGGAAACATGGCATCACAGGGAAACCACAAATTCAAATACGCACTCAATAGGCACAACTGAGTAGAAATGCTTTAAAATCTTCTGAGTCATTTCAAGTTAAACGCTAAACCAAACAGAGAAAGCAAAAACATTGCTGTGTTTTGCCCCAGTCCCAGTATCTCTGGAAATGCTTCTCCACACTTGTATCAGCAATACTTTTCTCAGCTACCATTCCTATACAGTTATATTGGAGACCTAATTTGCTTGCATTGAGATTTTGGAAAAGAGCTAGAAAGATGCTAATTTGTAAAAGGATAAAATGCAGTGTACTCAAGAGGAAAAAAGGAATGATTTCTGGTTCAGAATTAGCAGATTAACAAATTTCACTGTTCTTTTTTTTCACCCACTCCAAGCTTATAAATATCAGCCATTACAATCAAGTATGGTTTACTCATGAGGTTGATCTTTAATGATGCTGACTCAGCTGATGCTGATGAGATTTTAAAACTTGGACTGTCTTGATTAGATCGCAATGTTAAGGACTTTTAGTATCACCAGAAAGCTACTGTCTAGATACAGAGTGCTGTTTTGGGGGTGAGGGTGGCTTTTAAATTCTTTTTCTTCTGTGCAGTCCGAACACGTTACTGATGTACAAAGCAGCATCAGTCTATTCTCTATAGATAAGAGCACCTCCTTTACGATTCTCAGAGAAATCCAGGCACCATCACAGATGTACCTGAAATGGCGGAAGCTAAGCAAAAGCAAAATCTGCATGTATTCCACTGAGTGCCATATATTGCTATTTTTGGAGTCAAAGATCTAGTTGCAGACAAAATGTTACTGATTACATGTGTAGCTACAACTGAACCAACCCCACTTGGGCTTTGATCAGCAATAGAATGTCACGTTGCTCATCTGAGGCGTAATCAAATCATTGAGGATACAAAGGGATATTCATAGATGAGCTAAGTAAAGCTCTGCTCTTAATAGTCAGATTCTTTCGCACCCTTCATCCAGCCAAAAAACTACTTCTCAATCTCATCCTATTCCCAAACATATTTTTCAAGTTCCCTGTAAAATTCTGTGTCTTGCCTGGACATTTCCATCAGACTTAGATCAATGTATGCATATAATTATACTTTAGAAATCAGTGGTGTTACAGTGGCACAAAAGTAAAACAGATAAAAGTCATCTCATTGATCACATCAATTAGAGGAATTTTCCTCAAGCACTGATTAATGCCTGATATATTCTAAATAACAAAACATCAAGATGATCATTTGCATGCCACATACAGCCTGCTCCGTCAGTGAGACGGGTTTATGAAAGGAAAAGTTTCCTTTATATCATTAGCTGTTTTTTAGTTACCGTGATAAAAATCAATGCACAATAAAGGGGTATTAGGAATCACACTGTTCGTAGACTTAGGAGAAGATAGAAAGCAAGTTCCTAATTAAGAAAGTGGGGTGGGAATCAAATTACTAGCTTATTCTGCAGTAGTGTAGGAGATACAAATAACAATATGCACCCAAAAGAGATTAAGCATCAAAAGGGGCCGACTTTTTAACAACTTGAACTTTTAAAAGAGAAAAAGAAAAAAAAAACCAAAAACCCAAACAAACAAAACAAAAACCAGCCCTGCAGCCCCAAACCAACCAACCCAAGGGAAAAAGTTTGAAACAACAAGTTTGAAAGAGGTGAATAGTTTGTGAAAGCACAGAAGAAATGTTTGTTCATAGGGTATTTCTGCATAATATGCTCAGCCTTTCTGCATTTCATTTGGTTGAAAACGTGGGAAAGGAAACAGGATCCCAGCCTGGATGAAATCAGACCTGCATAATGTAATCAAGAACAAGAAGGTATTATATATCAGATATAATATAAAACAGGTAGAAGCTGAAAAGAAGAAAGGAATGATAAGTCAAATATGGAAAATGGACATAAACTGTACAAGAAGCTGAGATAAGATTTTTTTCTCCAAGTACATTAAAAACATTGTGAAGAAGACAGATCAGATTCAGAAAGATGGCAAAAATAATGTGCTGACAGCAGAGGTATGAATGAAAGTAAATGCACTCATTAATTCCATATTCACAAGAGGCCAGGGTCATCAACAGAAGTCATTTGTTTAGGATGAAAAATTGTTATCAGGAAAGGTACCACGCCAGATGAATGTTAAAGAAATCCCAAGACATACAACAAAAACTACAGCGCATCAACAGAAAACTAAATATGTTGAGATGGCCTCTGATCTTAACTTCATTCAGAGACTTTTCAGTTATATGCTGAAAATAACAAGAAATTGCCTTGAAAATCCAATCTCAAAGATGTAAATAAATGAAAGCGTACATTTAAATTAACATTTTGCTTTAAGAAGTCAAGTGAAGAAACTCAGTGAAGTTGCAATATAAAGTGACCATTAGGAATAAGATCCCACTGTTTGATACTTTTTCTTTTTTTTTTTTTTTTAAACAGAGGATGGTTATTTGCTTCCTTGTAAAGTATGCGTGCATACTATCCCAGATTTTATGAAAAATGCCTTAAAAATAAATATACATTAAAAATAAATATACATTAATTCATGATTCTTATCATGCACATTAGAAATATGAAATAAGGATATAAAAGAAAGAAATGTGCAAGACTGAATTAGGACCTTGCCCTCTAGTGTCGATCTATTTAAATATTCAGAAAAATTATATATATATATATATTTTACTTAAGGTAAATCCTAATGTGTTTATATTCATGGTATAGACACAGTCACAGCCAGCAGGAACTACAACCCTTGACTAAGTAACTGCATAATGAATTACAGTTTCTCTTCTTACACTAAAACAAATGAGAATCCAAGCCCAGCAGTTACGTACTTTGCAGAACTTAGCAGTGATGCTCCCAGCCCCGTACATACATTTCAGTGAAGAGGCCCCAAATCAATGAAGGACTAAGCATATGCTTAATTATACTTAAGCATGTGCTTAAGCATTTCCTAAATTGGCAGTGTAATTAAGATTACATTTTCTAGGATATCAGTTTGACACTAATTGTAATCAATGCAAATTTATTCTTTCTGGTATTTGTTCACGGAGCAATCCTGATTTCAGTTGAATGTATCTATTACTCTCATAACACAACTCAGCAATTTTCTGTCTGTGGGTTGAAATGAGCGGTTACTGTTCATGAGTGTTTCTGGATTGCTTAAATCTCATGGAATTGCTTTGTTCTGCTACAAAACAAAAAACATTTTACAACATTAAACTGGTGATGTGGTATGAATAGTTAGAGGAAAAAATATTTATGTAAAATTAAATGCATAACTAAGAAACTACAGTTCTAACAAATAATCCCAATCAACACCTTTTACATGGAAGTCTATCTGCCATATTTGTGCTATAAATCAGCTGGACGTGGAAAAGACTATCTCAACTTTCATAGCTGCCTGTATAGCTTAGCTGAAATAATTTCAGTGTTCAGAGATAGTTGGGCAAAAGCTGCTTTTCTTCTCTCTGGCTTGGTACTACAGACAATATAAAAGTCAGGGATCGCTGACTTCTTTTTTTTTCCTGCTGTACATAATCATTGAGTAAGTAAGGGCTCCCTAACTCATGTCACCAGAGTTTCAGGGCTTATCTCTTCCATGAGTTAAATGCCACAATAGGGAGTTAAAAATAAAGGGGAATTGGGTTCCCATGAGAGAAAAATTAGCGTCGTGCATGCACCACAGGAGAGCTGCTTTTACACGCTCCCAGCATGCTGATGTTAGAAGAAAGGGAATTAGCATTGTCCAGCATCATCTTTTATAGCTCACTAAATGTAAAGTGTCAAGCAGTAGTTTACCAATAGTTTTGCCTGCAATAGCTTGCAGATAGCTGCATTTAGAACTATTTCCTGCATGACATACCAAAAAGCTTACAGTAACCTTTATATCCAGTCTGTAAAATTCTGTTTGATCCACAACTCACCTCTGGAAAGACATCCAATCTCAACTTTACAGACTTCAGATAATAAATTAAAGCTAGAGACTTCACCACATCCTCAAAAAAGCCTTTCAATAACTGCAGTATTTTAAGTTAAAAACATGTATTTAATTCTAATTTTAAGCTACCTCGCTTCAACTTCAAACAAATTGATCTTGTGTTATTTTTCCTGTGCCATGAAGAATTACTTGCTGCTAGATATCTCATCCCCATAAACATACTTGTAAACAGTACTCAAATCATCTCTATGCTTTAATTTCAGAAACTCAGCTTCCAAGTTTACTTACCACACAAAACTTTTTCTTTCCAGAAAGATTCATTCTTCTAGCTTTTTTTTCCTGAAATCTTAACTCAACTTTTCCAAAAGTCTTTCAAAATTCTGGGCTGAAAAGAGAATCTGAAAACAGTCTAGCACTACGCTCAGGAATATCAAATAGCGGAGCAACTCAGCCTTCCTATTCCGAGCTTATACCATGTTTCACACTTTTAGCTTCCAGGTTTTAGTGAAGTTCACATTCATTTGACTAAGACAGGCACTTTAAAATCAAAATCCATACATTACGTCTGAAAGTGAGATTTACAGATGGCTCATAAATTAAAATTGTGATCTCCAGCCAGTTACATTAGCCTAGAAAGATTTAAACTTCATAGGCCTATCAGCTTTCAAAACTCTGGTTCCTTACGATTCCCAAAATTCCACAGGAGAGGACTAAAAAGTGCCTCGGGTCTTGACACAGCTGAAGAACTTGACATTTATTTCATGCTTACTTCCCATCAAGGTCAAAAAAAACCCCAAGCCCTCTATGCAGCCTGCACAACAAATATAGCTGAAATGCAGCAGAATTCCCATTCCTTACAAATAAGTTTGGAGAATTAGGGGACTGGAACATCTTTCTTATGAGGAAAGGCTGAGGGACTTGGGTGTTTTTAGTCTGGGGAAGAGAAGACTGAGGGGGCATCTTATCAATGCTTATAAATACTTAAAGGGAGGGTGCCAGGGGGATGGGAACAGTCCTTTTTCAGTGGTGCCCAGTGATAGGAAAAGGGGCAATGGGCACAAACTTGAACATAGGAAGTTCCATCTTAACATGAGGAGGAACTTCTTTCCTTTGCGGGTGGCAGAGCATTGGCACAGGCTGCCCAGAGAGGTTGTGGAGTCTCCCACTCTGGAGACATTCAAAACCTGCCTGGATGCTGTCCTGTGCAACTGCTGTAGGTGACCCTGCTCTGGCGGAGGGGTTGGACTAGATGATCTCCAGAGGTCCCTTCCAATCCCTGCCATTCTGTGATATGGTATTCCCTTTTTATTTATTGATGAGTTAACCCACCACTTCGACATTTAGACTTAATCCTCTTTGAAGAAAGGATTCAAATACACCCGTATAACCACTCAGAAAAGTGTACTTACTTTTAGTGTATAAGTTAAACTTCAGTCTACATATATAAATATATACATATATGAATTATAGAGAGAGATGAAGGAATACTCTATAAACACGTCTAGGAAACAGTCCACTTGGTACCTGATGTTTTTATTTTTTAAGATAACAGATCGAACATGATTCTTACCTTATTCCTACTCCAAAGACTCCGAGATACTTTATAGACTTCCTTGTTCATAATTTCTTGAATTAGGAAGTGATACCCAAGACTCAGCTTTCAACTGGGTTTCCTAATTTACAGATGCATGCTTATTTTCACTTTCTCTCTAGCCTAATGAGCTGCCATTATACCATGCTCTGTCCTAGAAACAGAGGATATCCTTCTGATATCACCGAACAATCTAAAGCCCAAGTCTAAATCTCAAGCTGTTGGAATAACTTAAAATGTACACAGGACTTTGTAATTCACATGGAGGTCTTAGGAAACTTCTTGCACAAAAGTTGTGCATAGTTTGCATTCAACTGTCTGTCCCTATTTTAACATAACTTCTAATGGGAACCATGAACTTCAGCTTCGAGTTGGCAGATGCTTAGCTGAGGTAACACATCACTAACCACCTCCCTACTTCAGCCCTGCAAGTAAATCCCCTTTCTTAGACAACGTCATCATAATCTGTTATTCCCACATTACAGACAGACTTTCTGTTTCCGAACATATGAATTAAACTTTACTATAGTAATGATCTTTAAATGATTCTGATAATTGATTTACTGCTCCACTATTTTTTTTTTTAATCTGGATGGCACTGCATTATGTGCTAGGAGTATGTGTGTCCAAAACAAACATCCCTGCTGATGTACCCTTTTTCCAATGCTGCAAGATAGACTACTTTGCTTCTGAGATATTCACAAAGTCAAGTTTGGACACAGTTATTCTGTACCGCACCAATTTCTATTATCACAATTTTAATGTAGAACATTTTAATCAGTATTGATTCTACCAGCTGATGGTCACCATCATTTATTCGCTAGTACTCCATAATATGGATAGGTCCATATTTCTCTTAAGTTCATCCATACAAAGCTACTCATTAATACTGCTACAGCTACATGAAAACCAAACATTATTCTCGCTCCTAAGAGATATTTCTTCAGCATCAGGAGCATGGGAAGGGGTAGTGTTGGACAGGGGGAGGATTACATTGCCACTACTTAAGGTGTATCTGTTACATGGATAATGAAAGATTTCAGTCTCCAGAAATAACAATCCAACATCTTTCACAAGCATTAAATTCAGTTGAATAAAACCTAAAAAGCAGAAAATAGACTAACTTGAATTGCAAATGTAATCACAGACGCCAGACACTAACCTTAAAGCTTTCAAGGTGAACTTCACCCATCCCTGCACCATGCTGAGGACCAAGCGCGGTGCCCTGAGTAGGCATTGTGGGAAGGGGAGCCACCCGCCTCAGTTGTGCACATGATAAAGAGTTGCTGCAAAGCCCCTCTCATTCTGATTCTATTCATAGGCTGGTAGAAAAGCTGCATTTTTTTTTTTCCTCTCCCCCTACGTGGTCAGAAACACAGGATCTTCATAATCATGGAAATGGAGGCCTCTCCCTTCTCCCATCAGGGTAACTCTCAGTCATATAGCCAGTTTGGCTACGTGGCATGAGAAGTGGGGAGTTAAGGCTCTTGTATCAGGGTTGCATCTTATCTTGTGGCAGATATGTTGTGCTCAAAGGAATAAACACACTGGATTTTCAATCATTGAAAAACAGAGGACTAAACATTTCTCTTCCAGCATGTAAAGCCACTTGTTTCAAGTAGTGATCCCCAATAACCCCTTTCTTGTTTTTCCTTCTCTTTCTCTGTTTTACTTATGATATCTACTTGAGTGGCTCAAGCTGACTGCAGTGCAGCTAAGGATCAAACACTCAAAGCTTTACTTTCAAGCATCAGGCACTAGACATGCTTATTAATATTCACCAGATAATTTCCTACTTTGCTGATAAAAGTTCTCTCAAAAGAGCTTTCTTTGGTGGAAAAAAAAATAATCCATATGCAGCAAATGAGCAAGTAACCACTATGAATTATTTGAAGGCAACCATATGCAACAATGACCTTGAGAACCAAGTGACTGTGAACATCCAACATTCAAATAGTTTAATCCTGCTCTTTCTGCAGCCAATGTTCAGTGGATGCTGATGATCTATGACATATGAAATAAGACTGAATCATCAATCCTTCCCACGCAGACAGGTGTATGTGAGTGCATCTACCAGAAAACAACAGCTTCCACAGACAATGCTAGGGTTTGAAAAAGATTGGAGAATGCCCTCTGACTGCCGGTTATATTCTTTCCCAAACTGAAGGTAGGAGACTGACATATTAGCTAGATAAGACACTGTTAAACAAAAAGTAGAACTATTCAGAGGTTAATACAATGTGTCATTCTCTGATGGTTTTGAGCCCTTTATCCCCCGAACGATTAACTTTTGTCACCCAAATACATCTCCAAGCTGTACACCATTCCCCCCTAAAAAAACAGAGTTACTCTGTGAACCTTATTTTCAGCTACTGTGATAACAGCCTTGATATCCAAAAGCAGATTTCTGACGTTATACTTGCAGTACTCAAACAGGTCAGTTGATACAAGTATCTTAAGGCACTTTTGCATATGTAGGTTCAGAATAAATATTGGGTTTGGGAAGGTTCTGACTAAGCATCAAACTCTAAGCAGTGGACACTTGTCTCTCTCAAAGGTAACAAAAAATTCCACTTGTCAGTGACCAGAAAATAAAGATTCAAAAGCACCAAATAAACACACTGAAAAAGTAAGAAATAATGTCTTTTTCTTCTCCTGTCCCCTTGTTATTAAGTACTATGCAATCAATCAGAAGTAGTCAATGGAAAAACTGATGAGCAGCAGAACAAGGAGACAAGGAGGATTAACTGCAATGCAAAGAAAGAACACATAAAACTTCACAACAGGACCATATCGCACATGTATTTGCAAATCTCGTACCAACAAGTCCTTTCTGATGGTGAATACATGCATATTATCAAAGCTAAGCAAAGCCCTCCCCCCTTTGCCAAAGGGTATGTGTCATCTAGTTCCACCAAGTTGTTGAAGAGAAGAATTTGTCACATTAATAAATTTTATAAATATATTTAATAATGCAACGTTGAGGAAGCACATGCAGAGCTATAAACAAAACCAAAGAAATTAAGGATGTTTGAACATCTTTTACTTAATTCCATATGTTGTGTTACAACGCTTATGTAAAATGTGCAGGTGTTAAAATGATGTAGGACAGTTAAAAATTATGTCTCTTGAAAACTGAAGGTTAAAGATGTGGATTTACTGAGAAAAGCTGCTGCATTTTTTGTAATGCATTTCTTATCTGAAATAGTACAGCAGATGTGTGGCAGAGAAGAATGAATACTTTAAAATAAAATAGCAATTCTAAATAGCTTATTAATAATAATAATAAATTGTTAACAGAAATTGCCTTCATAAATTAATGATTATGTGATGTGTTTGATATGTTGTGAGAAAACAATTGTACATAACTATGTTCTTCAGTATATAAGCAGGCTGTACAAGTTTTAATAGCAACCATTCTATACAACATTTCCAAATCATGTCAAAAAACTGTGGTGTTACCTGTAAAAGGAGACACTAACTCATATCGTATATATCAGAACTGACCATAGGAAAGCTAAAGACTAAGAACAGAGTGCATTTTTTCCAACAGGACTACAATCTGTTTCAAAATATATTGTTCTCAACACAAGATGGTATGGATCATAAACCACCCAAGGAGAACAGGGTTACTCTCTTCACTACAACTGTTGAAGAACAGGGGGCGGGGAGAGAGAGAAAAGAAAAGAAAAGAAAAGGTCTATGCTCTGCAGTTATCTCTGTGTCCTTTGATGCACTCTGCCATGCTGGTCTTGCAACTGCTACAACTCCCGGCAGCACGCCTCAGGTATGAACCACAACTTCATGCTTCCAGGCACTCTAAGAACATGACAACAAAGCAGCACACTCCACATGCAAAAATTCTGACAGTTCAAATGAAGACAACATTTAAGGACCTATAAGCAAATTATTAAAAAACATTTATTCACATTGATAGATCAGCAACCTGTTTTGTCGACAAAAATATGAATTTTGGGGTCGGATTTGAAGGACTACAATAGCTTTGTTCTGAAAATCTATAAAGAGGCCTTTCTAAAGTAAAGTAAAGGAGAAACATGAATATAAACAACTGAAAATAATAAGAGTTATGAAAAGTGGGCTTATGGGCGAAAGGAAAAGAGAGAGATATCTTTGAGATACAACAGACTGGGGATGGTCCCTGAAGGGCACTGAAAGTGTATCAAACAAACTGCTAATCAAAGATGGAAGAAGATAATCAGTGGAGAGATATACAGAAAAAGCAGATGATCAAAACAATCAATGCTCTTTGAAGCAACATCCTAGAGAGATCACAGTGAAGGAAGCCAAATTGTCAAATTCAGGGAAGCGAACATGATAATAATCAGGCTGTTAGATAAGACCCCAGACTGGAGTTTAGTGTCAAGGAGTAAGCGTTGCACTGCTTTGCACACTTTATGTGGAAACTGCCTGCAAACCTTCGCCATAGTCCGGGAAACCCAAAGCTTCTAAGCTGTACCTGAGTCAACAAGGAAATCAGATTCACAAAAGCGTTTCTGATGTTCACATGATTAGTATCAGAAACAGTAAAAAAGGCTCATGAGGGAAACAGAAGTACAATCTCTCCCTGAAACACAGTAAGGTCAAGGATAAGAGATCTCCAGCCAGAGATGCCAGGGACAGACTAACACCATTTGGACAAGAGAAAAATAGATCCTTCCCTTAATTTGTGTTTGTGAACAAAATTACCCCAAGGCAAAAAAAAAAAAAGAAAAAAAAGAAAAAAAGAGTGGAGAGATGAAGAGGGAACACACAGATGCATCAATGACAGTGCCATAGAGAGCCAGAAGGGACATTAAAGGGAATTTCCTGGTTCTCCAAAGGACCTATCAAGCCTGGGTATAGGTGTAGCAGAGAACCAGGAGAAAAACAATTTTTTTTTTTTTTTAAAAAAGAGTCATTAGTGCTGAAAGTGACTGACAGGTTACGAAGGACTAGACTTGGCTAGGAAGGAGTTAAAGACAACTTTAGCAAAAGTTAACCTCAAGAAATGAAAGCACTGAATGGAGAGGGCCAAGGATAAAGTCTGAGGAAAGGCTCTGCAGAGCACATATGTGAATTCTGCAAGCTTAACTATAAAAGGAAGAAATGCGGGACGTTGGGGATATAGCTTGAGAGTTAACTGGGATAAAGGGAAGTGCTGTTGTTTTTAAAGGCTGGTGTTTGCTTCTTTGTGTGTGAAACAAGAGCAACAAAGTAGACTTTTACAGCAAAAGATGAGCCAAAGAGATCAAAATTAAAGGGAGAAGTGAGCACAAGGAGCATGACAGAAATTTAGATTACTGAGGGAAAGCAAGAGAATAAAGGAGAATATACAAGAAACTTCAGTATCTGCAGCTACCAAGAATGAGAACAGAGCTCTGAGAGGGAGGAAGCTCATATCAGACTTTGTATGTAACGTTATTGGCACTCCCTTTCAAAGCTTCAGTATCAAGAATAGATAAAAGCGATATACAGAAGTCTGCTATAGCAATAGTAATTGCTACAAAAAGGACTGCCAGAAAGTAAAATTAGCAGCAGCACCTGAACTGCAGAATAAATTATATATTGAAGTGTTTGAGAACTCTTTTTAGGCAAGACCTTTCCCTGGGGAGAGCAGTATTATATAGTCCTTACAGAGAAAATTGGCGTAATTTCTCTACCAGTGCTCCCAGCCAGATGCTCTGCTGTTCTTCTACACCATAACAAATATTACCATTATTAACATTTCTATTGTTTACACACCTTTTTTTAAGCATCTAGTGACCTTAACTAGGTTGACTCCCTTCTCACTGGAACAGATTGAATGCAACAGACTTTGTTTTGTTGATGTTGAATAGAAAACATGGAATGAGAGACAAAGGAAAAAAGACTATGGCAAAAAAAGCACGGGGTGCCAAAAGCAGACCCTACTCTGCCATTTGCCTACCCATTATCTGGTTCCAGTTTACTAGGAACACCTTGGAAAAAGACAATCTTGTGGTAGCAGCTGAAGGAGGGTAAGATGGCTTCTTGATGACTCCACATTTTTCCATGGAGCTCTCTCTTCTACAAAAGGCAATACCAGAGAAGAAAACAAAAGTACTCAGGTCAAAAAAAGACAGAGGATGGTCCTCTCGGTGGTGAGCCGAAGGTAACAAGTGCTGAGATGATCTGTGTGCTTGTTCTAGTTTCCTGCCACCTGGTGGCAGAGTTGCAGGACTCTCCAAACACAAGGCATGCAATGCTTTGGCTAGGTGACCTGCACAAGCTCCAGGGCTATCAGGCAGTACCGCAGGAATAATGTTTGGGTTAGACCTTGCAGAAACATCTCAGTGTACTGTAAAAACGGACAAAGTCCCAGGACATCACCAGAACTCACTTTATCCTCTCATTGACTCCAATCCTGTTTGAGTTGCCTAAATTGCAACAGCAATTCATAGCATCCATTTCCATCTACATTGTTTGTACCTGTGTTCACCAGTCCCTATTCCGACAAAGATTACCAGCCACTCATGCCATATATCACTGTTTCTCCAGACCAACTCTACTCCACCACTAGCATAGGACTTCTGAGCTGAATGTAGTAAAAAAGAAGAGATAATAAACACAATATCTGAGAATGAAATTCTGAATAAACCAACAAGTAGAAATACAAATTTGTGTAAATCATCACATCAGTCCTTTGAAACAGAAAAAAAACATTCATAGATAGACAATCATAGTCTCATAAGCTTAATTGTTTATCACACAGTACTGAGATAGCATATTTTCGTCTTACTTGTACTGCAATAGCTAGAGGCTGCACAAAGTAGCTTAAGTCATTTCAACTGAGCCCAAAATACTTACGGTACCATAATTCTGCCTTAAACTGATTTTTTGTTTAGATGAACTTTTTAATGTGCACACAGAACGCTGGGCAGAAATGTTAAGAGTCTAATTGCTGAGCATTTATTGAAAGGATTGCAATATAATGTAAAAAGCAGAGTGAAAGTAACTCCAGGTGAAAAGATGATGAAAAGCTCTTCCTTTTCATAGACTTAATTTTGCCACAAAAAGTGTCTTCAAATGTATAGGATATTTCTTTTGTCCAGACTTTGAAGTGTTCTCCCTGCTAAATGTGAAATCATTCACAAAGGATTCCCACTGAAATCAACAAAGAGTAGTGATTAATAGTTCGTGGTGTACCTAGAAGTTGGGTTCCTCAGGGGTCCACCTTGGGACCTATCCTGTGTAATAGCTTTACCAATGCCCTGGAGATGAGGCAAACCATACCCTCACTGTCAGGCCCCTTACTAAGAGCTTAGCTGCCCGTGGTCAAGGCCAGCGCTGATAAAGGGCGGCGACGCAACCTTATGCAAAGAGCTGCGAGAAAAAGAGCCATGAGAAGCCTCACTGGTTATCTTCCCCCCTACGCTCTTTTCAAAAGGAGAAAAATTAAATGTAAAATTCTGGCATAAAGCTTAAAATGTCAGATATATATTTATCTTTTTCTAAGTCATAAAATACTCCAACAAAAAAAATCAGGAATCAAAAGCTTGCTAAATCAATAAAAAGTCATAATATCAGTGGAGTTTATCACAGGATATACCACAGGAGAGAAAATTAAGGAGGGAGAGACTAGAATAGTCTGCTTTGGCATCTTTGAATGCATAGCATGTCTTCTGGGATATTATATAGAGTGCAAATACCATATGATTGAGATGTACTGGGGATCATGTTCTCAAGATTAACAAGAAGGTCTAAGGCAGATAAAGAACTCCACAGTATGGCATAGTTCAGCAACGTTAAAAAGATGGAAGGATTATCAGGATGGATTAACTCAGCAATTAGACTGTAAAAGAAAATACCCAGGCACTTCACATATTCACAGAACCCTAAGTTCAAACAAAGAAACAGTACTGGCACATGAAAACCTATCAGCCCCAAATTCTGTCATCTAGAGGCTCTCTGTCACCAATGCACACCACATACTTGCAATTTATTATAAATACCAGCAAAACACTGAACGATTTTAGCATTAATTGAAAAAAACATCCCCTTGAGTTTAGATATCCTTTGGAACGAGAACTGTTTCAGAAATCAGTACACGTAATACCGACAGAAATGACAGGAATCAAACTCATCCTCAGTGACATTACAGTACACGGCAGGAGCAGAGAATAAAATGACAAAAGCCTAATGAAACAAGAACACAATCTACAAATTTTCATGCAAAATGTCAAACAGTATATACCAAACAAGTTACTTCGGTCATATCTTCAAAAGAGGAGACATCAAGTTTGACTGAAAAAAGTGTATCGGTTACAAACACTATACCAAGATCTGCAGAAATCAAAGTACTCTCATGAGAAAGACAGAAGCACGATAACTGATACTACAGATAGTATAATAAAGTACACTTCAACATCTCTCTAGGTAGTACAGAAACCAAAATCCCCTGCAGGATTTTCTTTCCGATGACCACTCTAAATTTAGAGTGATATACAAAGGAAATAAATGATTCGATCAAGGTTATAAAGGAAGAATGTGGAAGATCACAAATAAGAACCTAAGCCTTGGCCAGATACTCAGGTATTGGTTTCCTCCTTCTTGCCATGCACAAATTGAGAACGGCAATCAACACGTACCATACATAGGAACTCAACAAAATTAAATTACACAAATGGTCAGCAGGTAGTAATCCTACTATCAAAAAATCCCTTTGCTGTAGTGAGCAAGGAGGAACTTAAACAAGCAAAGTTGTGTGTACACAAATAAACATCCTAACCTCGAAGTAGTTCTATGTTCCACTGGTGTGCTCAGGAATAGCCTCATCATTTGGTGGTGTCTTCTCTCCTTAAAAAAATTATATCCTAAAAGAAAGGGGGGAAAAAAGGTGCATCTCAAACCCAGCAAATTCTTGTCAGCATAGAAAAAGTCCATGCTGCAAGCAGGTAGCTTTGTTAGTGACCTTTTGCTCGCCTTTCCATTTCATGAGCTCTGCATTACTGCCATAATAAAATAGGCTTTTAAGGGGCAAAGTGTAAGGATTTAGATGCGGTAAATAATCTCAGTTGTTGGGTTTTTTTTTTCTACAAATTCCCTCCTGATCTTACCAAGAGTTCTGCAAATGCTATAAGGGCAAAGGATTGCTGATAGTTAATCCTTTTTCTGATTAACATAATCCCATGTGATTTTTGTTTCAGTGTAACTACAATTGCTCCATGTTATTGCACCAGCAACATCTATCAACACGTACTTTGTACTAGGTGGTTAAGAGCATCAGTGAAAGTTTTCCTCGATCTCCAAACATCCCAAGTCACAGTTGGCCATGGATTGAAGGCCCAATTATTTTTTATTAATGGTCTTCTGTATGCAAAGTTCAGGCTGATTACCGAAATGATAAATACAGAGGCATATTTTATAAGCATGAATACTCATTTTTAAAACAATGCTGACAGACAAATATTTCTGAGATTATACGTCATAGGGAGTTTCGGCTGAGGATGCCATGTTTGGCTCCTTTCTGATCTCAGTCCACAAGAAAGCTCCCCTGTGTGTTAGCAGGAGTATACAAATGTGTATCCAATCAATGCCTCTGTGGGTTTAGAAAAGAATTAAAATCACATCTTTTCATTCTGAAAATAAACAGAATATACCAACCTGCAGAAGCTCTAAAATGTTTAGGCTGTAATAATCTTCTACTGTTAGGTACTGATGAAAAAATATTTTTCTGATTAAAAAATAAGTCTAATTTAAAAGGACATACTACTTTGTTTGTACATTGCATGCTATAAGGTATGCCTCAGAAGTGTTTATCAAACAACACGTCATACAGTTCTAAACCAATTCTTCATGCGTATAAAAATCTGCCTCATTTACAGTCTTTGAAGTGAGCCCTAAGGGAATATTCGCATACATACCCTAATGCTGATTATTTTATCAGCCACAGGAGCAAAAAGTGCTTTATCACAAAGACACCAATTAATGCAAAGACAAAAAGCCCTTCACTTTTATGTCTGATGTTGAAAGAAACTCAGTTACAAAATAATTAATGGGAAATGTAGCTTCTGTAATACACATTGTGAATATACGCTCCCTGATGCTTTGTAAAAAAAAGTGCTCCATTAGGATTACAAAGGAAATATGTATTTTGTTTTTCTTTTCTGCCGCTAAGTATTGTATGCATATTATTATCTTTTCATGTGCTCTAGACAGCTGCACAGCTTTTTGTGAAACACACAACCCATGGAGTAAATGATATTGCAAGTCATAAGAGTAGTGGTTAATAAAAAATACAACTGTCGGAACACTGTACCAATTGTTCAAAGTTTTATCCTGGAGACCCACATTAACAATTTGCTATTTGTCTGTAAGACTCAACTTTTACCTCAAAACAGGCAAAGCCCTCAAAAAAAAAATTATATGAAGGAACATTTTGAAGTTCCTCAAAAGTCAGTGTGCTTTCTATTCTACTTACTGCTGTTGAGGTTTTTTAAATGGCTGCTTAAATTGCCCTCACTTAGGATTTTTCTGGAGCGTGATCTGGCCTGAAACCATCAGCCCAAAGGATGGTACACTGTTGTAAATTGAAAATTAGATTCGTACCAACATCGCTCAGCCAAACTACAGACTTGTAAGTTTGTCAAGGGAATGCTGTGTCACGCTGCTCTGTCTGCTGGGGAAGTATTCCCCACGCGTGTAACAAAGTGATTATTTGCGCAGTTCTTCACAATTTGTCTTGGGAAAACACAAAAGACTAGCAAAAGTTGCAGTAAAGCACTTAACTTTTCCTGCTGGAAATCAATGTGTCTGCGCCTCATCAACATGAAGCTCCAGTGGCAGTGACCAACTTTTGAAAAGTTCATCCAGGTTTTAGTACACATTTCTATTTGTGGTGGTGCCTAGGCTCCAACCAGGACAAAGTACCCCTGTGACAGAGTCTGCACACCCCAGTCTTGCTCCAAAGAGCTCTCAGCCCAAGACTTAAGTCATCTTTGCCCAATTTATACTTCTATTTATGCTAAGAGCGCTGCTGGGTCTGCAAAAAATGAATGCCCCCTCTGCCCGATGCTGTTTCGCGTGGTAGAAATACAAAAGGTGTGCCTATATGGCCACGTGAACAACAGCCAGAAGATACCGTTGCGCCAGAAATGAGTGGGGCAGGACTCCAGGCTGCAGCCTCCAGGACAGAAGGACCTCTCGCAGACAACTGACCTGCACCTTGCAGGGCAACTCTGCACTGCGAATCCAGGCTCAGTAAATAGGATGCAGAATTGCTCGGCACTCGCGGAGCGCCCTGCCCATGGCTCCCAGAATGGCGACGATGCTCCTACGTGTGACCCATCCCAACTCTCACTGTAACTGTTAGCGAGCGAAAGGCGTTTCCTGCAGGAGTACCTCAGTGATACTAACATCGCCCGTTCTTATTCACAAACATAACGTGCTAGAGATGCCCATGGATTTTTTTACCACTGGAAAAAAACAAACAAACAACAAACCAACCACAAACAAGGAAACAAAAAAAATTTCCTCCTCCTCTTGTGCTAAACTCAATAGGCAAATGGACTTCTTTAGGCTCCGATTTGCTCATGTCTCCATGTCCTCTTTCCATTCCTCAAGGTTCCATACTTTGATCTAAACAAGCACTAAAGCAGGACCACCACTAACACTAACCAGGGAACTACATAGTTATCTACAGACTTTCTTCTTGTGTTGGCTGGAAAGCCACTGGTTTCGGGTTTTGGGGGTTGTTTTGGGTTGCTTGTTCTTTTTTTTCCTCTGGCGCAGGCCTAGGATATTCATATTTTATAGAGAGAGCCCTTAGAAATAAACTGTCGGAACTACTGATCTGTACATATCCAAGTTGGAGGAAGCCTGCTCTCTGAACCAGCATGCCTTCTGCTGATTTACAAATACGTTTGCAAGGCTGGCAAAGTTAATTAAAGGTAATAGAAAATTTTAAAGCAAAAATAAAAAATAGAGCAGTAAGAAAAATTAATTAAAAAATGATCTATCATCTGAAAGCTGCAGAAGGGGCTGCATTCTCACAGGGGATACAAATGACTGCCATTTTATACTTTAACTTCTTCCAGACAGTACAGCACAACAGACTAATCAACTGTGTCTGTGTAATATCTTCAGACTAATGATTGGGCTTAGGTTGCCAGCTAGGGATTTCCTCATTCATTACTTTCAACGTATCTACCAAGTCTCAAAACACTACAGACTTTTTTAGCTTCTCATCTTCTGCAGAAAGGAAGAAAAGTTCTGTGATTATGGCTCAGCACAGCATCAGATGTCTTTTCCTTCCTCAGCTTTGCTTTGCTCCTTTGAGAATTTTAGCATTTCATCAACACTGTGTGTGCCTTTATTTGTCCATCTGCATAACGCAGGTGTCCGCAGTATGCAGAAGAGGAGAAATTTGCTAATATTTATAAATACTTAAAGATATCCACATGCAAGGTAATGTCAAATGCTCTTACGACACTATGTGCAACTTTTTGCTTTCACAGAAGAGTGTATGTAAAGGATCATTCTGCAGAGGCATAAAAGCTATGGTTAAGTATACAGGATGCCTTTGCAAGATTTTTTTCTTATTTTTATGTGCACACACTCAAATGAGGTATTAGTACTGAGAACGAGGAGATCCAGAATTTGTCACTGGCCCTTCCAATGACATCTTTTAAGCTATGGACAAGTCACTTTGTTTTCTGGAATTTATCTTCCTGGGAAATAGAAGCATTACCTTGAGGAACTGATGTAAAATCAAATTCACAAACACAGTCTCAAGTTTTTAAGATACAAAGTGTTAATGTGTGGAAGCCATAGATCTGTTAATTCCTGACTCCGTTAGCTGCATGAAATTGAGCCCAGAAATTAAACGACCTTAGAAAGGATCTGCATGTTCTTAGCCCCCCTGAGAATCAGGCTGTCCTTGTTTTAGAATACGATACAGATTTGCTTAAGAGGAATATAGAGTCATCATTTCTTGTCCTTTTTATTTTTTTTTTTTTTGGAATACCAATATAGATTAAAAAAAAAACCAAACCCAAACCAAACAAAACCAAACATGCCCAAAGCGATTACTTTCTGCTGCTTCTGGACTGTTAGTCTGGGGGCTGCCTTGCTTCTCTCCAACTTGAGCACTAACTCGCTTACGTATCCAGCAAGCCCTAGTGAAAAGGGAGTTTTGGAAAGCGCAAGCAGTTTGCGATCATCCCAACAGAAGAGAGTTATAACCACCAGCATAAATCAATTCAGTTCAACCAGAACTGAAACACAGACGAACTTCATTCCCTGTCTTCATGATGTCAAAAGGTTAAGAGAAACCAAACACCTGCTCTTTCACCAGAGAAAGAGAAGAAACTTTTCTTTCAGAACTTTTAAGATACTTTGCCTCATCGGTTTCCCAACTTTAATTTTTTCAACCTATTCTCCTCAAATCCAGGGATTTTCTAACATTCCTAGTATAAACATTCTATTATTCTAACCAATAAAATATTGACAGACTGTGCGTTTCCCTTCTACTTCCATCATCGTGTTGAATGAAAAGGGGAACTGAGGTAGTTAATATGACAGAATCTTATCTTCTCACCAGCTAACAAGCAAGTGACAAGCTCATTGTAAAGCTAAATTGTTATTAGTCACCTGAGCTGAGCCCCCTTCGCTCGGTATTCTGGCCTTCATCTACTTGGTATTCAAGTTAATACTGCTTAAATTTAATCACCAGTATTAATTTTTTAGGAAATTTGCAGCTAATTCAAAATCTGATTATTTACACTGGCAGTTCACTTTGTGCTACCCACCGCTTTCCATCATGCTTGGTCACCAGAAAACAAACAGGTTCCCCAACACTCATAATAAATTAGTAAACTAAAATTAAAGAACTAGTTACAAAAAAGTTTTTGCAACAGTCATTAGGCTGTGAAGAAGCAAAAATCTTCCAACAAGGATTGGATTCATTTTAAGAAGGATTAAGATGGCTAATTCTATAGAACACAAAGTGAAATTTTGTCACTTGCAGAAAAGAATCTCTTATTTCAACACTGAACTGAAAACATCACATCAATAAAGAACGTCGTACTTCTCTGGCACCAAAACGCCAGCCAAATTTGTGACAATACTGGGGAGAATATGGATGCTGTCAGAGCATTTATTTTTCAAATTTCTATCAGCAATTTCCATATGAATCAATATTCTAACTCTGGGCAACAACAATGCATAATTTCTTGAATATAAATATACAACATTTCGTTGATAAGCAGCAAGGAAATATAAAGAGATTTCATATGTTCACAAATGTATTGCATGGTATACTCATTAGTTCAGGTCATCAGATGACCTATATGTGATGCTGTAAAGGTCAAAGTAGAAGAAAAAGGGGAAAAAATTAAAGAGAGATAAACCCTCTGGAAAACAAAACAAAACAAAAAAACCCAAACCAATCTCATAGCGAAATGTACTTACTAACTAGGACTCTACACACCAGAACTAAAGAATACACTGGATTACTCTTCTCAGAAAACGTGTACCACCCTAAAGGTGTCACCCAAGTTCCTTTTCTTTCTTCCTAATAATTTATTTTTCTTCTACTTAATCTCATTTCCATTCCAGCCAACACACAATTACATGGGTGACCTGACCTCTCAGGACCTGCATATATTTCTATGGAAGGAGTTTAAGCAGGGCTGATAAGAGACGCATTGAAGCGCTTGAATTCATCTTTATTCCTTAACATTAGTAAAAGACATGTCTTTTACCTGTTGGGTTTTTTTTCAGAAAATATGATTTTTAAAGCTCAAAAGCCACATGGTCATATAACTGTAAGTAAACCAAAATGAAATATGTTTTATATTTCTCATTTCTGTAAATAACATCAACTTCATTGTTGTTGATCAACGATATACAGAAAATTCCATCTTCATCACCTTGAGCAAAGAATCAATGCAGAAAAAAACTTTTTTTTTTTTTTTAATTTGGAAGAACATGGTCTCAAGACATTATTTTGAACCAAGTGATATCTCAAGGAAGACTGACATGGCCAAATTCATCTGATAATAATACTCTCAAAAGCTACCATAATGTTATGTTATCAGTAAGCAGAGTATCTTGCCCATTGCTAGTACTTTGCTTCATAAAATAGGAAACTTCCAACTCCTTATTCTAAATTTAGATCATTAATAAAGTTGCAGTATTTTAACCAGAGCAGAATAGTATTCCATTAAGTACACTAAATAATTCGTATTGTTGCTAGACACTTAACTCCGTAGTACTTTTACCAAAAGAAATGATTTTACACATAGCATTTACAAGAATCAGATGCATAAAAGAAGAAATTGTAATCTATTATGCTGCACTAGAAAATGAATCAAATACCAAGTGCAAAGTCTGCTTAACACAGTCCACAGAGGAACAAAATATTATGTTTATTTTGTATTTACAGTCTTTTAGTGACAGCGCTATGTTTCCTAGTTAGAGTACTGTTAAGGGTTTCAGACTGAGATAAAATACCACGGCCCTTATAGTTCAACCTGTGCTGCAACCTTAGGGAAAAAAGATGGTGAAACTATCTAGGGTGCTTGAAAGGTGAATAGATATTCTAGAAAAGAACATCTGTAGATGTTTCCATTCTAGACACTTGAGACACTTGATTTTTATTATTGTAGACCTGCCATTCTGTTTTAATGAATGTGTCTTTAAAGCTTGATTTATCATCAAAGCTTCACATCCATCAAACTTATCCTTGGATCTATTTCAGTACAAATTATTTGTGGAGTCTAGCTCGTTGAAAAGCAAAGAAGAAAAGAGTTAAAAGTGGGATGGATCGGCACTGGTCACCCTACTGCTTTCAATGCGTATCCAATTAGATACACATTATGTAAGCAGGAGCCTATGTAAGTGCCTGAGCACAAACATCTTCACTCTCATGAAAATAAAGGTGCACAATCAGGAACCTCAGTTTTGCAGAATTACTACTTTCCTTTGATTAGTCATAACTGCATTGCTGGCATATTTAACACGATTCTTCATTGAGCTAAATTACCATTAATTTGAAAGCATAAGAGATTTAAATTCCATGAAGGAGGCTATAGGTCAAAATTAAATATGTATTGGCCTATTTCTGTTGTTTCCTTTATACTCAAATCGCTTAAGCATATACAAGTAATCTCAGGGAAAGGAGAAATAAAATAATTGAAGTATAACAAGGCACACTGATATAAAGAAATCGAGTCTATTTCAATTACCTTTTTGATGGTCATTAACTAAAATGAAGACATGGAGATTCTTTTAAGGGGCTAAGTGATACTGACACATTAATTAAATGTACCTTATACCAGAATGGCAAAGCAGTTGACACAAAGGTGACACCAACTTTGCCTTTGCTCTTGTATTAATAATGTAATTACTAAATGTGAGTTCACGTAATCAGGTCTGTTCCCATGTTCATCAGATTTTACAGATCTTTAAATCTAGGGTGTACCACTTTAATACAAGTAAACCCATGCTTTCCAGCTAGTACTACCAGAAACTTTGACTAAAGATTGTAAAGGTTCTTTTGGGGTTAGGATATTCCAAACTAAACAATTTAACACATTTCTAAAAGTACCAGATCACTCCTTCACGCATCTACACATCTTTAGAGCATCAGAACTTTCCAGCCACGAAGTAAGATTTGGCTAATAGGCAGCAATGCCATGTAAGGGCCAGCGGGCAATGAGTCTGCATAGGAATCCATGCAGATTAATTGTGCAGCTTGCTTTGTTACTCTATTCTGGGTGTATTCATGCAAACCCCTCTTTTGGAGCTTTAAATAAATAGCTGATTAAGTGAAACTAAAGGGGAAACTAAAGGTGGAACAAGGCCTTTGCCCAACGTGCTGTGAAAAACAAGGCTCAACAAATGAATGAAAAAGATACTTCCCAAAATACTGTAACTAAAAAAAGCAGTACAGCCTATATTTCTCAAGGGACTTTTCTAAATAAAAATGGGTAGGTGAAACCGATATTTCACCCACCACAGTTGCAGATATTCAAACTGAATAATTCCCAGTTCCCTCGGGGCGGGGGAGGGGGGGGGGAGGGGAAGAAAAGAAAAAAAGGGAATATCTAACTTCAGGCTCTTCCAACTGCTTCTTCATCTTTGGAAAAGCCACACGTTTATACAAAACCATATATTTAGTTTTCATCTTTCTTTAATGGAATTTTCTGTGAAAGCTAGTGGAGCTGGAAAATAGAAGCAATTTCCATAAATTTACTTCTGCTTCTTTCAAAAACAAACAAAGCAATATTTTTTCTTCTTGTTATATATAATTTTCTCTCTTGACTATCTAATTTAATTTAGATAACTATTTTTATAAGTTCTTTTTCTCTTCATATTGTAATAAAATGGAAAATCTATTGTTTTGCTGTATAGCCTCTCTTAAAAGCTCTTATTGTTGTGTTAAATCAATGTGTATCGAGGCCTAATCTGTGTAAGTGGATTTTCGCTCTCTCATGCTCCTATCCTTTTTCTCTCTCCCTGTTACAGCTCACTGATCAACTTCATGATGAGAAAGGTAAACTGCAGAAGAACGCAGCCTTGTCCACTCAATATCCCAAGGGTTTTCACATTTTACACAATCGCTATGCAGAAACAGAACAAGGAACATGCTCTTCTTACTAATAAGAATATCTTTTGTCAGTCCAAGGTCAAGACGTGCTTGCTTCAAAGGTAATCTGGAATAGCAAACAGCTACTGCAACAGCCCTATCTCGGAAAAGAAGTTCATGCAGCTGAAGAGCGTAGAAGACGAAGAAGCGACCAAGGAGCTGATATATCTGTGATGATGCAAACTGCCTAATGCCATGCTTACCATTCCTCCTGTTGAGCTTTTAACATTGTCCCATATTAAGTGACCCTCATCTGCTCACACAGCTCCAACTACCAGCTAACACCGACAACTTCCAAGCTCCATTTTTCTTTCCGTAACATAAACCCCTGCAAGCAAACCAGTTGGGGGAAAAAAAAAAAAAAAAAAGTCATTGGCATTACAGAAAGGGAAAAGACAAGGCAGGGTGTTCAGTAAGTTAAAAGACAGCAACTATGGGAACGGGTGTTCTATCACCCCAGTCAGTCCATTCTCTTTTTGTTTATGACAATATTAGTGACATATTAGGGTTGGGAAAAAAGAAACAAACAACAAAACAACCCAAAACAGAACAGCTACGATTTCTATTTACAAACAGCAAGAATGAAACAGATATTAAAGAAGGTGGGTTTTCAAACTTGGATAGCATTATCTAAAATGGCAAAACTAAACTGAGTGGAAATGAGAAGTATCCAATTCCCTGTGACTCATCATTACCACGTATTGCCATCACTGGGAATAGAGAGTCCTGGTTTAACCCTTAGTGCTTTTTCTCTGAATGAACTTGGAAATTTAGCAAAAAAGAAACCCAGGCAATGAGAGGTCTGACTTTAATTTATCCTAAAATATTTTTCCTTCTTATCATGAAGAAATTGGTCATATATGCCTAATTCTCAAAAAGGTACTAGCATATGTAAATTTAAGTAACTGAAATCTATACATATACATGTGTTCAAAATCATGAACACGTTCAAATATTTTGCTCAATCAGTTCCCTAAACACTAATCCAGTGTTTTCTAGAGCCGAAAACTGATCTCAAATCATACGCAAGTACCAAACTCAATGCACCAAGAATGTTCACACTTAACAATGTCTATCAGAATTTTTCCTAGAAGGTACTCCACTAGAGAATATTTAAGTAAATGTCATGTGAACATTAAAAAAGCACAATATTTAAGAGGGAATTCTAACAAAACGTAATTACAGGGATTAGGTGCCATTTATGCAGAGGCTTGTGTTATTTATTTGAACAGCAGATATTCAATGTAATTCACCTAATCAGGTCTATAAGGTTATTTAACTAGCTTAAATTAGGAATTAAATTAATGCCATATTCTATAATAAAAAGGCTTAATTAAGTAATTAAGAGTTAACTCTTCTAAGCTGATTAACAGCACTGAAGAAGAAAGAGTTTGTCTGACAGCTGAAAAATATGTTTTGGGGGCAGCAAACTAGGGAGAGTATATCTTTTAACTGATTAAACCCAGTACAGAGATCTAAATACTTATGACTGCTCTGGGAATGACACCACTATTAATAACTCTCAAACTCCTATGGAATGACTAAAGTGTGCTCATTAAAGCAAAATGCTTATTAAGCAATCTTGAAAATGCAAATGATGCTTCCCAAATGCCATTTTCTTTTTTCATCCTGTTTCATCCCCCTTGGGTTTCAATACAGGTAGCCACATCACTGTACATGGAAAAAACCCTCACTTTATGTAAATATATTTGAAATTGCCTTCATATTTTTCCTCTACTTTTGTTATTGGAAAATAAGAAATTAAAAGAGCAGGGAAGAAGCCTACTGGTCATCATTATAGCCAGGTAAGGAAACTTCTAGTAAAATTATTTAATCAGAATTCTAGTAAGATTATTTCATCAGAAGAATGTCAAATTCATTGAAGCCTTTGTTTGGTGGGCTTCTGGGAGTCTGGGTATTATTGTTATTATACATAAAGGTACATAAAATTTCTGTCCAGATTATATATAAAATAATGACTTTCATTTTACACCAGATCAACCAGCCCCTTGTACATAATATTCACCCAGAGCAGGAATATTAATAAACTAGTGAATATTAATTTACACAAAGAAAACTGCTTTAATGACATTAATCATGAGCAAGAAGACTATCTTGGTGGTTAGCAAATTTATCCGTAATACAGATAGGCTGTTGCAACCAGCCCTGTCTCTTTCCTTGGAGGAAGGGGGAGGGAAGAACAAAAAAAAGCTTGTGTAAGAAACTTTCTGCAAACGTTTTACCCTCTCAAGGGATGGCTGGTGCCAAAATACTCAGATCTTCAAGTTCCGATAATGATCTAGTTCATGTTATCATTTGACTCTGAGATTCCCCATCAAATAAACTCCTGATCACATACACAAATTATAACTATATGACACTTCTATTGAAAGATTTTACAAAATAGTCCCACTTGGGCAAAATTTGGCTTTCCGACAGAGGGTGCCACGCTGAAGCTGACAGGCATCCTCTTAAAAATGCAACCTGATTTACATTTCTTGATCAAATTCTTTCCCTTCCAGTATTGATCAGCTCACACTTCATTTGTTGGCATTCAGAGGCCAAATTATTGTCATTAACACTGGACCCAGTTATTCCTCGAGCGCATCTTACTGAACTCCTCACATTAACATTTAAGGAGCTTAGGGATGACCATCCCCGAGAGCACCAGCACTGAAATTCTGGAGACTGAGCTCCCTTCTCTCACCTCCTCCCACCCTGGCCCCAAACCTGTTCCCAAGAGATTGCCTTTTCCTGATGGTTGCAAACAAATTGTTCCTGGAGATACAAACGAGAACACATGCACGCACAAAAAACACACCCAAAAAACCCCCAACCCCTGTCCCTCATCACTCCCCCCAGTCCCAATACCAGCAAAGTAGGCCATATTTTAGGAGAACAAATCTCTGTTTTACACAAAGTACTAAATGTAATGTCTCTTCAACACAAAACAACTGAGAAAGAGCACTTACTAACTGAAAAAACAGATAACAGATAAAAAAAACCTAAACACCTGTAAGCAACCTAATACACTAGACATGCAATTATACATCTCTGTTTAAAATAGAAAAATGTCCCATTAAGTATGCTTCTACTGCCCTCTTCTCCTCATGTTCTCGATCTCCCTGCCCTAACCCAGTTTTCCTCCCGCCTCCCCTTGGGATACTTGCCCCTACTCTCCAAAATCTAGAGCTGCTGCTAATTTCAGGATAATACTTTCAGAAGAAAAGTTAAACCAGATAACAAAACTGATACCCGATTGACGGAAACATCATCTGTCTGTGAACCAGTAAAGAAAGCATCTTTATAGGAAAGTCTTACTAAGCCCTACATCCAAAGAAACAAACAAAAAAAAGCAATCCAATGAACTCTAATGAAGTCTGATATCTTGTAGGTTTGTGCCCCGTGGTTGATTGACCTTGATGTGTATTGAAGATGTAAACTCCCACTGAACCTCTTTCCAAGCCTAGGATATTTATCTCACTTTTACTGGATAATGAAGTAATACAGCATCTCTCTCATTTGGGCATGTTATCCATCTGCTTATTTTAACGTAGTTTTGTCTTTGAGACCGTTATCACACTGTCAAACCTGGTCAAAATAGATTCTTATGACCGAAATATATCCAAAACTTATTAGAGACAGAAATACCATGTGACTCCAAAAATCTTGTTTCTCTGGGAAAACAGACTAAAATTACCAAACATTTTTTCCACACATAAAATAGATTAAGTGTATCTTCAGCAGCAAGGTCATCTGGGGTTCTTTCTGATTCTCACAACTTTTCTGCACATTTACTCAACTAAATATTTCACACCCTGTTAACCCCTCCAAAATTCAGATAATCTAGCTCTTCAACTTGACACTCCCCCCCCCCCCTTTTAAAGCTTTAATGACAGTATAGACGGTACTTTAAATTAATGCAAAAGATGCTAATTCTTACTCAATTGCTACAGCTCTTAACATTTTTATGAGTTATGAAAATATTTTCTAACATTTAATTTCAATTTATAGTCTTTTTAGCTATGATATTAAAATCTACAGTGAAAAAAGGGAAATATAATTCCTTTTTGTTCTTAAACAGTTTTTTAAATCTCTACGAAAACCTTAGTATTCAGGCAGTATATTCAAGTTTTGCAGAAATAAAGGTATTCAAAATTTTAAGAAGTCTTAGATCAGCTACAACAATGTTGAGCATGATCTGCAAAGCAAGAAGCAAAAGACAAATAGCTACTACCTTTATGTACAAGCTGCATAATCTTCCTCCCACCTTGATAAAGGCTGATTGGCAACTTTTTCCTTTTTCCTCATTTTCACAAAGCCCCAGGTTGCTTTAAAAAAAAAAAAAAAGAAAAAGTAAATGACATAGCAAGATTTTTAAACAAAAAAATGAGCAAATCTCTATTTGCCTGATAATAGTCATAGTACATTTCACATTAACTACCAGAAATCCAAGAAAGCAACATGTAATAGAAAAACATACACAGCAAAACTGCAAAGGAATAGGGAAAACTTGTCACAGTTTTATGAGGGAAAACTATAGGGAATGCTTCCTCAGTAAACAGGAGAAGCCAGTAAAGACTACTGAAGCTATTTGAAGCTACCTACACTGATCTTTAGCATAAACGTTGAAAAAGGAAAAAATCCCCCATAGATGATCTTATACTTAATTTAAGCTGAGCAAGGAAAACGGTAAAGGAAACAAATTCAAATGCTTAGTTTTCATGAAAGCTGGAAAAACTAATTTTATGATGAATTTCCAGCTATTGAGACTTTTTTGTCCCTTCATAGTTGTATAAATTTTGTTTTCCATTTTAAAATCTTTTCTTTTGTTTTCAGATCACAATCACCGCATCTCAGGAAACAGAGGACTGTAAATCCAGTTCTCCTTGGGTGCCTAAATATACAGTTTAGGCAAAAAGCTACAGATCCAGTGACAGCTATGAAAAGTACAGAATATCCCATTGCTCCCTTTTACAGAGATAGTATAACATATGGTTAGCGTGGGGCTTTTCTCATCAGCTCAGTCTGATGCAAAATGATCCAGTTAGAGTCAATTTGCATGTATAATATCAGAGCAGAGCGTCTACACATTCATAAGCCAAAAGAAAAAGTATTCACAACTTTGGGAAATGAAAATTCGGAGCTGCAGACAGCTTTAGCTGATCTGAAGTCCCACACAGCTACTAGCTAAATCTCAGTAAGGCATGCAGGGAATTAAACATGCAATTCCCATCATTATCAAAGATTGCTGCTACTTGGAGTCTTTATATGCTGAAAACCTACCCTCTAGTGTTTACTAATAGCATACATTTAGTACAGCAGGTGAAATGCTGATTACTTAATTTATTTCTTAGTACTTTTGAAAACCTCCCACTGCATTTATTTTGCATATCCTGCTTTTCTTCGTCTGAAGACGAAGGCTACTGAAAAAATCCTCAGGGATACAACAGGACTACGGCACAACAAATGAGCATCACAGCATGCATACATTACAGGCCATCAGGGTGCAACACAAAAATCTTCTCAACAGTCCATCTACACACTGTGAACTAAATTCAGTCACTGTATTTGTATGTGAAACTTCTGCCTACCCCTGCAGGGCTGATATGTGCATACTCAAGAGTACGCTTCAACCTTTGATTGCTTTACCATCTAGTTCATAATTTCACAGATACAAAAATACACCAATTCAAACACTTTAGAAGCATTATATGAAGTAGAGAGGCGAAGAAATACTTCGATACGTTAAGATTTAATAAGTTGCTTTCCTGAACAAGGGCCAGATCCCGCACATTCTACATTCCCTACTGCGAGAAAGCAATCTCAATTTGTTACTAGAGAAAAATAAAATCTAAGTTATTCACTATTTCACGCCTTTCTGGCTCATGCGCTCTTGATAGTTGCTTTCCTATTCTCTTACTAATGTTTAGATGTAAACAACATTTTGCCAGGAATGCATACTGATCGCAGTTTTTGCAAATAATGAGTAAGTTGACCTACACAGAGAAAAGAAAGGTGATGTTTTCAGTTTGATATTGCCTCTTTCAACGTTGACTTACACTAGAAAAGCAAAAGGAATTCCTGATGCATGGTATGTAGTTCTTATTTCATTCCGCTTTATGAAGACAGGCACACAGTGGCTGGAAAAAAAAAAAGGCAAATTTAAACTCAAGAATTTTCTGTAGTACTCATCAGTATAGTAGCTTAAGCTCCTCTCAGATAAGACTTTCAGGGATTTTACATAGTCTCTGGTCCTCCTTTCTTTCCTTGATTATGAAAAGCTGAATTAAATGAGTTGTGGCTTTGGCCATCCTTCTCAAAGACAACCCTCTTTCTACAGAAACACTTTTTTCTTTTTTATTAAAGCACCTGCAACACAGTACCAAGCTTTCCAAACAAAAATCTTACTGCTAACTTAAAACAAAATTTTTTTTAGTAATAGATGCTGAGGTACAACTCAGATACAGCAGAATTCCTTGTTTCCTCTCTTCCCAAATTTTAAAGAATCTCATCCGCTTTTCCCACCTCCATCATCTCCCACACACTTATTTGCCTTATAACAACGCGGGAAAGACCTGCTTACCTACTAAACAGCTAGTTTGTAATCTAGCATGTTGCATAACAGAAGTTGGTTAGCAGACTTCTGTCCTTCCTGTTCTCTGATGGCTAAAAAAACCCCAACTTCACTGGCTTCGCTAAGCATCGTAGGAATCATGTAAAAGATGATAGGATCAAATGAATACCTTTCAGGGACCATTTGCCACCAAACTTATTTTATAATTCATCTATTCTCTGACACCGGGAGTTGCACTATTCTGTAAGGTACAACTGTACTTCCAATGCACTACTTAAATGTTAATGGAGTGAAATTGCTCACATCCATATTTTAACAGGCTTAAGTACGTCAGCTCGCTCACTTCTGGAAAGAAACTTATCTCAAGATATAAGAAAAAGTCTACCAGAGAAATGCAACTAAGTTAACTACAAATAAATTATATAAGGTTGGCTATTTCAGTAGGGATTTGGGTAGGAGGGTGTTGGCTTTGAAGGTTTGGGGTTGGGTTTATTTTGGATATAGATTTAAATATGTGGCTATGTTATGACTTGCTACTCACTTTTAGCTCCTAACAGTCAAGGGGAAGATTGTGAAGCTTATGCTTTTGAAAATTTCTCATGCTTCACGGCTACATGAAATGTTTTCCGCCCTCTCTAAAGCCGCATGTTTTTATATATCTAAATATGCCTATTCTTTAGCTTACAGATGATTTAGTGAGATTAGATTATTTCAGCCAATACATGGCGAAACGTGCTGACATATTTTGACATAAAACTTTCACACGTTGGGCTTTCAGACAACAGAATTGAGACACTTGTGGATGTTGAAGATATATATACACAGGCATACATATATGTTGAAGATCATATACATATAAAAATATGTAATATTAAACTCTGCCACAGCCAAAGTCAATGAAAACTTGGACAAACACTTTTTAAACCCACCAATACCATCAAACACAAACAAGTGTGTTACTTGTTTCATTGGCCTCTCTTTCATAGGGGCATTTTGGGCAGACAATTAAACAACTGAGGCAAGGAAATAAATGGCTGACCACATCAGTAACAAGACCAACAGTGCAAGAAGAAGCAGATGCAAACAATGGGTACAAGACAGAACTTGAGGGAAGATTTACTGATTGAAAAAAAAACATGCAGTGATGCTAAAAATTCCTGTTTCTCTTATGTCACCCCTAAAAAGTAAACTAAGTTGTAACCTCCACAAAATCAGGTCTATAGTCCATCACATCCAGAGGAGGGCAACAAAGCTGGTGAAAGGGCTGGAAGGAATGTCCTATGAAGAGCGGCTAAGGACTCTGGGCTTCTCCAGTTTGGAGCAAAGGAGGCTGAGGGGCAACTTCATTGCCCTCTACAGCTTCCTGAGGAGGGCAAGTGGAGAGGGAGGTGCTGAGCTCTTCTCCCTGGTACCCAGTGATAGCATGCATGGGAACGGTTCAAAGCTGCGCCAGGGGGAGGTTCAGGCTGGACATTAGGAAGCATTTCTTTACCGAGAGCATAGTCAAACACTGGAATAGGCTTCCCAGAGACGTGGTCGATGCCTATCAGGCTGGCAGTGTTTAAGAGGCATTTGGACAATGCCCTTAACTACGTGCTTTAAACTTTTGATCAGCCCTGAACTGGCAGTTGGACTAGATGATCGTTGTAGGTCCCTTCCAACTGAAATATTCTATTCTATTCTACTGATGCACTGGTCTAATAAGCAACTAAAGACAGGAATCTGTGATTTTACTAGGCAACATCAATCACACCAGATGTGACTGTGGGCTGGGGAATTCTTTTTTGGATAAATATTGCCATTTTCTTAAACGCCTTATCTCATCAGCTTAGTCAGTCTCCTTGTGGTCCTTATTTTCTTGTGTGCTAAGCCAACAATTCTCCTCGCTCAATTGCAGTGGAATACAATCAACTAGCTGTTCATACGGATGAGGGCCATTTGAGAAATGTATTTGAACTGCTGGTATTGCACACAAGAAAAGGCAACATAAAATGGACACGCACTGCTTCTAGAAGAGTCACTTGACATCTCAGGTTCTCTTGGATATAACACAATCTGACAATCTCCACTGACAGCGTGTCAAATACCGAGAAGTAATTTTAGAGGAAAATTTGGTTAATAAAGGTGATTATGGTGTGGTAAACAAGTGATGAGCCAAAAGCCTCAGAAATTCATATTTAGAAGACAGAAAATGATACAGTAAGTCCCTCCACCCAATTCACACAGTACATAACAAGAAACAAGGGCAATAAGTAGTCACCTGGACAAGACAATTCAGAACATGAAAAGGGAGGAATAAAGACTTTATAAAAATAAGGTGGCTCTCCAAATAACAGAACAGCCCACTCAACCTTGCTGTATAACAGCTCAGTGTGTTTTAAAGTGAGCATATCACAAGAAACAAATTAATATTTTGAAGGCAGAGTATGCTGACATAAAGCTCAGGTCATCTCTGTGCTTCAGGGCACACCTAACAGTTGCTGAAGCTAATGAAGAATGTAACAAAGAGATTAAAATTGTGGGGTGACCACAATAACAGAAAAATACCAATTCTTCATGCAGCTGATGCAAGAAAATATAGGGGATGTGATTTTTAGACACAGTACCCAGCTGAATTACTTGTTTGCTTCTTTATAGAATTAATTCTTTATTCAGTACTGAAAATCAGTTTCTCCCTGAGGTCCAAAGAATTCCTATTATATATATAACGAGGGACAAACAGTAAAGGATATATATAAGAAAAGTGTTGGGGGGTATTGGTTTTTATTGGCTGAGAAATATATTTTGAAATACTGAATAAGTCTCTTCTAAGACAGGTTTGGATAATCCTATTTAGGTTCTTCAAGCATGGGCAGAAATCATTACAGGTACACCAAAGAAAGAATATTCTTAGAGAAAAATGCCACGTTCAAGTAGTTTTATCCCATATAATCACAGGAGAAAAAAAATCATGACTTTCAAGTGCAATATACTACTTTGGAATATTTTTCCTCCTTGTAAAAAACTGGAATTCATTTTGTAGATTCACAGCCCTTCCTGTGAGTTACTGTGTTGCACAGCAGAAAGGAATAACTTCTGATACAGATGTCGGTATCATGAACTTTGCTGCAGCCTTAAGGACTGAACAGGTGCATATATATAAACAAACATACTCTCTGCTTACCATTTTAAAATCCAAATATTTCTGTCCATAACAGAGACAAGCCTGAACAATAAACTTCTTACAGTTGTTGAGTCATTCAGATTCTTTGATGATGAGAACTATGAAAATAAAGAGAGAGCAAAATTTGCTTTTACAATGCAAATGTTGTGATTCTTCAAGACAAACACCCCTCCACATACAACTTAAAGCACTTTAACTCTTGACCTCAGTGAAGCTACTCTCAAGTCACAGTGGTGAAAGAGGGAAAACAAGTAGTGTTTCTGGAGATTTTGACAAATTTTCACCCAGGATGATTGGGTCAGACTTCAAAAGGCATTTAGTTATCTAATTCCCACTAGTTTCAAAGTGAGAAAAACATACAGACACATTTAATAGTCTGGCCTTTTATTTATACCAAATATCCAGGGTTTGCTCCCTTTATAAACAAGTTTCTTGGTGCTCACTGTGCATAGCCTATTTCCAAAATTTCTTTCTTTTATCTTCAGTGAAACAGCCTTTAGATTTCGCTCTTTTGCTCTAATGTGTTTATGGTAACAAAGAATGTCCTTTCTTTTTTCCTCCTCTTCAGCTGAAAGGGCAAAGGAGAAATGAGAGAGCTCAAATGTGTTGTTAAAATATGTATGACTATTAATGACAAATGAGAAATTATTAGAACAGTGTTATCACAGTTACAGATAAAAGAAATAAATGGTAGAATACGGAGAGAGCAGATGTCTTATCAAAACATTTTGAACTTTGCATACAGTATGCTAATGTGCTACACATATATATATATACACACACACACTTTACAATTTCTCCTTCCAAAAAGCAATGGCACATTCCTTCCAGCTATATTTGAATTAGAGCTGAATATCATAAAGGCCAATGCATGGCAAGATTTCCAGGTGAAGTCTGGAACACCACAAACTTCACCTTAAAAGGTTTAAAACAATAATTTGCATCATTTTCTCTTTATATATATGTATGAACTTCTTACTACCGAACTTGTATTGAGAAAAACATTTCCTCCTACATCAGCTAACCAAGTAACAATCCAATACGGTACATTAAAAATGCACTAACTGCTTTGAAGACATTACAGTTGTCCTCCTTATTGAGACTGACAATATTGAATCCCCCAAATACAGGTTAAACAAAACTAATGGATTTCCAAGCATCAGTATTTCCCATCTCCCAGGTCAGTGGTATTATATTTTGATGGTTTTTTTCTTTCTAGTTTTTTGTCTAAGCAATGCTTTGTGATTTTAGCAGATAATATTAAAACATTCATATGCCACCCCCAAGGAAAGATATCTTAGTATATTAGAAAACATTCTCTAATATGATCGAGCCCATGATATTAATCAAAATTGAAACAGCCGAATTTAAAGGAAATTTCAAAGCCTGATTTGAGCAACTCCATTTGTCTTTGTTAGAGTCTTATTAGTTAACTTCTGTTAAATATTGTAATATTATTTTATGTTGCTCTGTCTCTCACACAGAACATTTAAATGATAAAATGTAATGCTTATCTATCATGAAAGCGTGGTGTTCTTTGGGCATTCCCCAACACCAAAAAATAAACCATTATTGAAATACAAGCTATTTTCTCAAAAAAATATTTCAAATATCTCTGAAAATGAAAGCTATGTTAAAATCAGGATAACCTTCCTCCAAACTAATTTTCTGCGTAATCCAAGTTTTTCATAAACTTTTCTGTACAAACAAATCAACTCTAAGGAAAATGAATAAGAAGTCACTTAGAAACACTGAAAGCTGACAGGTTTACAGAAGTATACCAATCTACATGTTGAAGTGAGCTAGAATAAGAAAGCAGTAGTGCTTTTAGACTCCCAGACACAGTCCACATAGCATCTCCAAGCTCCATTGTCTGGACTCGATACTCTTGTCCAGACACATTTTATAACCTTTTATAGCATTATTTTCTGGTGTGGTTAAAGAAGCCACAACACAGCTTTACATGATGACACATGAGATCCTGAGCAGATTATCTGCTTTTTTCTGATCTTAGTTCTACATAGTGAGACAGTTCTGATCCTACCTTAGCAAATTAATAATCAACTAAGAAATTTCAGATCAAAATAATAAACTTCATTTGCCTATATTCTGGTCTTACAAGTAATTAGCAGAGTCTGCAGAAATAGATAGAGAGTATAAATAGGCTTGTCCCTATCTAAAGATGTGTGATGTTATTATCTGTATGGTGTGCCTATGATACTATGATGATACCACAGAAACATCAATTAAAACTACACAGAACAAATATAACATGTCTGATTTCTACCGTTTTTACACTTATCACACAGACAAGCAATATCAATAGGAGTTCTACTTACTCTATATGAAAGAATATATACTCAACAGCAATACGTGAACCTCATTAAACACGTTGTTCTGGCTACAACATAACACATTATTTTCCCCACACACCTTTAGGCACTCATCAGTGTCCATTTCCCTCATAAGCATTTTAGTTAGTCTCATATCTGCCAACACAACTTCAACATATATTTAACCCAACAAGTGGTTCACCACCCAGGATCCAGGATTAAACGCCAAGCAAACCCCCTGCTTGCTTCGCCACCTCACTCAAAACCTTTTGATTGCACAGGAAAGTCACCTCAGTACCTCCCACCTATGTGAAGCTCAGTTTCCTATATTAAATTTTCACTTTAATTACCTTTGTTTCCCCAAGACAAATAATTTCCACTGTATGGAAATTTAATAGCACTTAAATCAATGAAGGCTTAAAAATAATCTATCTTTGCCAGTATGAATAAGTCGGAGTTTTACTAATGCACATTTCAAAGACCCAAAAGCACTATTGCAGCCACTAGTCTAGTTTGTCTCAGGCTGTGGGTTGTTATTTCCAATGGCATCATCAAAGGTAACGATGGCTCTGAATGACTAAAATCAAATGGCTAAAAGAAATCTTTAATTAGGAAAATTAACAGTCACAAAATTAGTTTAGTTAGAAAAAAATTCTTGAGCTGTTTAAAGGAATACTTGTTTATTACTATCAGCATCTCAGTTATTCCAAGGAAATAAATTAATAATAAATGTTGTCAAGTGCTTAGTAGGTATGTCCAGCAGGCAGCTTAATTTATTCTGGTTTAGAGCCAGACTGCAAATACGAGCAGGGAAGGTGTACGGGGGTAACCTGTACATCCATGCCGGGCCTCAGTCAATGGAAAAGTTTGTTCTGTTGTCACAGAAAATGCTCAGTATTACGTAAATAAGTCACAGCAATGAGGCTTTTCTTTAGCAAAGCTTTTTTTTTTTTTTTTTTCTGTCATAAACAAGCTATAGTAGAGGTGAGAAAACCTACACCTTCAGATTTCAGAAACCTTCCTCATGGAGCCATTCTGCAGTCAGTAAACCCAGTGATGTGTCCAGTAACTAACCTGTGGTAAAGCCGAAATCAGAAGCTAAGCCACTTAAAAAAACCCCAACAAACAAACAACAAAACAAAACCTGTTCCTTCCATTATCTGAGTAATGAAATATCCAGTATGGGCCACGAGTGCTTCAGGTACTCTGCAAGTTTTAAGTTTTCAATGTGTTTCACTATTTGTATTCGTTTGTTTTGATTTTGCAGTTGTGATCTTGAATATAATTTAAAACTTCAAGCTGTGCAAACTAACACTGTATAATTCAGCAAGTGTTAATTTCAACAAGTAACAGCTTTAGTCTAATTTTAAAAGTTTCATCTTGCTTTGTAGCTGCTATAGGCTTAAAGCAGAGGAGACACACCTTTTTTCCACGGGGCTGACCTAATGAAATAACAATTAGATCACGTTACATTAGCTTTGTTCTAAGCTCTTTGCATTAATGCATACAGATTTAAAACACAAAGGTAAACAGCGAAGTAATGCACCAAAGAATGACTTGCATAGAGAGCCCTGGGTGATGAGCAGGAACAGTTTAGTAGATCTATTTTCAGAAGCGAATATTGTTTATATAATAAAGCTGAGATCCTGAAAGAACAATATCTTTCAAGAAAAATAAGCTCATGAAAGCTTTGTACGACGAGAAGCGTTTCATCATTTCAGACGAGGCAGCTGAGCCCTGTGATATTACCCTCTCTGTAATTTGGGTGAAACACTGTGGAATCAGTTGCTCTTAATAAACTTAATTCAAAAAATCTTTGTATTAAATGTAAAAGTTTCCTTGTCTCTTCTCACAACATGTATTTCTTTACATTTACAATACTTAAGCAAACCAACAAAAGCACGTTTGTTTGGGCTTTTTTTATAAATTCAAACACAGGAGAAATGCGTAACAGTTTTCTGGGGCACTCGGCAACAGATCAATCTTCATGAGTCCCTTCAGAACCCCTTGAAATATTTGCTGAAAATAGTCAGTGCCCTCAGGCACTATCCTCAAAGAACGGTAAAAGAACAGTTCTGCTAAATCATTATTTCAACTGTTTCTAATTTCTTTAATCCACCCAGACTGCGGGAAAACTTGTCACATGAAAAGTATCCAATCAGCCCTACATTGAAAATAAATAAACCGTATTTAGTACAGTTCAGAAAAACAAATTTCTGTTTGTATGCCAGTCAACTGTATATCTAAGAAATAGAAAAGTTGTTCACAAGCTGAGATATAGCTCCTGTGCCAAAAAGGCAGCAAGTGAGAAAAAAACCCGTGCAAAATATTACACAACTCCGTGACCTGCTGGACTCGGTAATCCGAAACACATCTCTTGCGATTGCCGTCAGACGCAAAGGCATCGACTCTGGGAGCTCAGCTCTCGGGCACCCGCAGGGGTCTGGCGCAGGGCGCTCCCATGTCAGGGAGTGGGCGCTGGTGGCATCACTGGCCCCCGGTCCCCGATGCTGGCTGTGTACCCCACCAAGGCCACCGGATCAGAGATGGAGGATGCTGCTGCTCTGTGATGGGAGAGCAGGCAACAAGACAACCACCTTCACAGAGCTCCCCTTTAACAAAAAAAGCCCTGAGGAGGACAGGTCAAGCTCCTGCTTTTTCTCCTTGAGATTTCTCCCAGTGCGGCAAACAAATACATCTTCAAGAGATGTTTTGGAGCAAGGGGAACTTCTGATTCTCCACCACCTGGCAAGCAGCCACACTAAGGGCTGCTAAGCAGCCGTTGATCCAAAGGGCAAGCAAATAAACACAGCAGCCAAGTTGGCTGGATGGCAAATACTCATATTGCCTGGGAAACAACCATCTTCTAAAATACATTTTCTTCAGAAATGGGGATGAGGGAGGGGGGAAAGACATACACAAAACCAAACAATGCAAAAGCTGAACATTAAATATATTTCTTAAGAATCATGAGGAAAAAAAAAAAAACAAAACACTTAAACAGCTGAACACAGCGAGATTTTGTCCCTAAAATCAGAATGGGAAGAGTGCAACTTTGTTTCGGAATTCATCTGTCACTTATCATCATTTTACAAAATGTGATGATAGGCAGTCAGATCCACACTAGACGTTATCACTACTGGCACATCATGGTGAGGCTACATCAGTACAAACATCTGATTTATCCTCCTTATCGTGCACCTGATAACCTTAAAATGTTATATTAAGCTGTTGGAGCAAAAGCATTAGGGAAAAAGGAATTTAACAACAAAAATTTCCGTGGATATTTACACTTCGTTCACACTTCTACAAGTTGTACTGAAAGAGTACCTGAACTTTATTTTAAGTCAAATTGGAGACTACGCGAACATTTTACATACTACTAAGGAATGATATTCCTTTGTAGAAGCATATTTCCCCATCTGATTCTTTCCATTCTGCCTCCCTGAAGACAGCACGCCTCTGCATCAACAGCATAATCCTTCCTTTGCTCTTTCTTATGCAAGTTCTGGTTCTTTCACTTCAATAGGTCTGAAGGTTGGGTAAAGACTGGCAACAGTGTAGGCTCTGGCGTTGTCACTGAGCTGTGAGCTCAAGCCTCAGACTAGGGATCCTTCTGCTTTCAGAAAACCTGCTTCTCTTTACTAAAAAGAAATCATTTTCTCTAACTAATCTTAACAGAAATCACAGAAGCGTGAAAAGCACTCAACATCACTACCCTAAGGAATGCATGGAGCTCTTTCATGAATATAAGATAACATGAACTCTTCTGAGCGGTCTTCCAAACGTATCTCCCTGGCTGTAATGTCTGGCAAGAGGTTATAGCTCTCCCCGCTATAGGAAGTGGTAAAAATATTGCAAGTAAAGGTCTCCTGCAAAAGTGGGACTGGACACCATAAAAGAGGCAGTGGAACTAAGACTTAGGAAAACAACACACTGAGTCAGAATGAACAAAGCCTGTTGCAATCAAACCAAGGTTGAGGTGCGTTTTCCACCTTTTTCATTCATGACTTTCACAAGTCCTCTGTGGATGTATGACAGGGGATGCCCACCCTTCCTCAGCCAACACTGCCAGTGCTCTGCCAGGGTGAACGGTCAAGGCAGCAGAGTGGCTGGCACAAGGGCCTAGAGTATCTATATTCAACAGCCAATCAAAAAATCTCACATGAAGCCATAAGGAAGAAATGTGATTTCAGAAAATTAGCATGCCCAAGGGAAAACTTAATAATGCCTTAGCCACGGCTGGTTCAACTGCACAAAAGGAATAGAAAACCCAGTAAGCTGCAGGAAGCGATGAAATAAACTAGTTTCCATTCTGTCAACACAGTAAAGGTGACTCAATTACAGTATTTATTAGTGAGATATGCAAGATTCTCCCTCAGCCTATGTGGATTTTAGATATATTCATATAGATACATACGCAGATGCGCACAGTTTTGTCTCTTACTCTGTGTACACATATTTTTCAGAGATAAACCTGAAGAAGGATTCTTTCACAGAAAAGGAGTTTCCAGCCACTCTAAACTACTATGGAGAAATCACCTTACACAAAAGATGGTTTAATGGTGAAAGAAAATTTTCCTTTCTGTCAAGTTCTTTCAACATTGATGCACGTATTTTCACATTTCATCCTACTGAAAGTTTTAGTATTCACATATCAGCCATGAACATAGAAATCATGGGAACAGGTTCTCATGAATAGACCTCATGATCAGAAAAACTTCCTTGGGATTTGGGAGAGTCAAAGTTATGGTTCTTCCTCCCAAGATACTTTCTGCGTATTTATCCATTAGCTATAAATGGTAAAATGTTTTATCTCCTCTGGAAAAAGAAACAGAATTACATAGTACACTAACCTGATCACTAAAACTTTTCTATAGAATCAGTCCAGTCCAAAAAAAAAAAAATTAGGGCAGGAGCAGACATTCTCATAGCCAAGTCTTTCTCGCCAGTCATGCGAGTAAAAAATACGAAATATGGATAGCACACATGGTAATTCACATATGGAGGGATCTCATCAATATGTACAAACACCTGAAGGGAGGGTCCCAAGGAGACAGGGCCAGGTGCATCGAGTGGTGCCCAGTAACAGGGTGAAGCAATGGGCACAAACTGAAACACAGGAAGTTCCTTCTGAACATCAGGAAACACTATTTTTTTTTTACTGTGAGGGTGAATGAGCACTGGCACAGGTTGCCCAGAGAGGTTGTAGAGTCTCCATCCCTCAAAAAGATAATCAAAAACCATCTGGTAATGGTCCTGAGCAACTTGCTCTGGGTGAGCCGCGGGGCTGGACCAGATGACTTCCAGAGGTCCCTTCCAACATCAGCCCTTCTGTGATTTTATATCAATCACACAATCATTCATGTATGCATCTCATAATATCCGAGGAACTCGCTTATGGGTGAAAGCACATGAAAGTAAGGTGTCATTAAAGACAGACTTTTATTTGAAATAGCACTGACAATGCACAAACATATGCATTTTTAACCACTAATAAAATCCAACTGCTTCACCTGGCTTGGAAGATTAGGTAGAGCATTTGCTGACAGCATGCATCAATCAAACATTTTTAAATAGTTAATCAAACACTACATACAGCTGGCTCTTAATTTTCAATAGGTTTCTTAAATCATTGCTTATTACCCTGTTTATAGCCCTTTAAAAGTCAATGAGTGGCGAGTAGTTAATTCACACAGCAGCATCACACCCAGACACACTAACACATAATTAGTGGGTCAGTTACACCTATAAAGTAGGCTTATGTGTGTTATTTAAAGACCGTTTGCAATGCCAGATGTTTTATTGGCACCTAACAACTCTAACCATCCTTGGCCTGATGTGTTAAAGTTTCAGAGAACATTTGACGCCAATTTTTTGCTGTGAAAATGCCAAGGAGACAGGTTGAAAGACGATAAAAAATAATGTCTAAATATTTGAAGATAAAAGCTCATGGAAACTTAAAATGTAGGTAGAGGAGCTTTTATTACCAAATTTTACGTTTTGGCAAATACAGGTGACAGGAATACCATGAGCAAAAGCAATAACGTTATGAAATTACTTTGGTGTTAGAAAGTCTTTTTTCCCCCCTGCTTGTTTTTCAAGCCCTTGCTACGTGTGGTTGATATATCCCCTAAACTGCCTTACTCTCAACTCTTTAGTCTCATGTCACTGAATCGAGAGAGAAACATCAAGCTTATCCTGGAAGAGACTGCTGCTTGGTTCATAAAGCCACTAAATGAGCATAATCTAGATACCAATACTACCTCACGTAGTTCATAATAGTTTTTCATCGCTTCCATTAAACGAAGGTTTATTTATATCATTGCAGCCTTACGATAATAAATACCGGGTGCTGCGTAACCTAGAAACTGTCAATAGCTACCCACTAACCTATGATTTCAGGTAGCTCCACTAGACAGTACTATATGTGTCATGTCCAGTCTTGATGACAAACAGACTTTGGTGAGAAGTAATTCTTCCCAAAACTTGTTCTTTTTTGAACTCTTCTGGGATCCAGAAGGGGAAGAAGAAAAAAAAAAAAAGTAGAAATGTAATCTGAGAGCAACAAAAAACAGAATCCACTGAAATACTGAAATTTCCTCCTTCCTTTTATATGTTTTCTTTTTGTTGTGGTTTTTTTTTTTTGGTTGGTTGGTTTTTTTTACATGGAAAATATGGGAATGCATACATTGCATACACACATTTTGGATAGTGTATAAAACAAATCTGTAAAGGTTATATTGCCTGTATTAGAAAACTCTATTCTATTTGAAAATCAGAAATTTGGATTTCAAAACCAAAAGAGGATTTTGGAGCAAAGCCACCATCTCCTGTCAAAACAACCTCCTCCCTTCAAAAAAAACCTTTATTAACATGTAAGCAGATGGTCAAAGGTATTGATTTGAACAGGAATACAGAGATACAGCTTCAGGTGTGTCTTAGACCTTAAACTTTACTGAAGAAATAACTCCCCTTTGGTTTCTCGCTTGGTTGCCTGAGACACTAATTCTCAGCTCAAAAGATTATCTCACACTTCACTAGCTTTGGTACCTTAGTATAATCATCTGCTGTGAACTTCTTCTGCACTTCACAGATACACTGCGGGGAACAGAGCAGTCATAAAAGATTTTTTTTAAAAAAAAAAAAAAAAAAAGCTATAAAAGGCCACAGCCAATTTCATCATAATAGCTACTGTTTTCTTTAGATTTCAGACACACTTTCCCAAATTTTATTTTGAGTATTATTCAGGGTGAATATAGATAAGAAGCCAAAGAAATAGATTATTTTTCCCTATTCCTGAGGCAATTTCACAAGTCCTTGCAAGGTCAGCCACTGCATATAAAAGACAATAGGTCTTCTCTTTAACTGTGATTAATGCCGTTTGATCATCAGACAACATACTTTAAAACACTCGTGTCACAAGTATATACTATGCACACTGTTATACACTCAAGCAAATGTACATTTACATGTAACAGCCTGTACTCTAGAGACAGTCAACTTGGTTATGTTTTAAATCCTAAGCTGTACAAATATTATTTCTAAATGTTATGTTTTGATATACTAATATATATTTTTTTTTTGTGCTGCCCTGCTGATAGAGGAGTAGAGTTTAGCCACACTGAAGCAGGACAGGCGGCTTATGCTAAGATCAGCGTACAAGACCTAACTCTCATTCTCCCATTTAGTTAATATCTGCGAGAGTACAGAATTATTCTGAGTGTTGCCAGAGTATGTTTCTGAAACAACTATATATATTTTTATGTAGGGAGATTATAAGTTTTATATAAAATTGTAACATCATAAATATTTTATGTATGTCTTTTATAAATACGTATAAACAATAATGTACTGGTACATTAAGTAACAGAAATTCTCCCTGTTTACCCTCAGCTATTGAGTACCCGAAGTACTCTGAACTCATAACAGAGCTCGCAAAGTTCCTCCTGGCGTAAAAAACACAAGGTTGTATATAGTAGAGTTGACTGATTAGAAGACCCAAATCTTCAGGGTTATTTGTACGAGTTAGGGGTGCATAGCTGGAATTACAATTTGTTCAAAGATGTATACAAAGAGTTCATTGTCAAACTGCAATTTAGTCGGCTATATATATTTTTGTGTATACAAATGCTGGATTTCTTGTTTTAGTCACAAATTTGGGGCCAAATATTTCTTTCTAATGGAAAAAAAAAAGATTTACTGAAACCGAAAATTTATTAAAAAGAAAAAACAACTTTAATTACATTTGGTGTAATAGAAAGAAACAAGTTTAGATTAAATGCAGAAAACCTAAATTCCATGCCAAATAATTAATAGTTTAATTATGATATATGGAATCTCTATGATATGATATAGTAATATAGTAACTTCATTTGGTTGTCCCATATTCCAGGTGAGATCCCCAACTCCCTGATAATAGTTATTTTGGTTTTGTCTGTCTGTGGTTGTCGGTTGTTTTTTTTAAACCCTCCAATGGAGTCTCCTTTAGGAGCTGCTCCAGAACTTTACCTTCCAGTTGGAACACTTTTTCTAAAATTGTTTGGATAAAAATACAAATTAAAAAAGCCCAAAAGAGCTGATGATCACTTCTTTCTCACAATTGTTATTGCAAGGCTGATACCCCAGCAACCCCCCCCAGATTTTATTTTTATTTAGTGAAAAAATGATTCCAATATTTTTTATTTTCTCTTTTCAAAATTATCATTATTACAGGTATCTCTGAGCTCTTCAACTGCTACAGCTGAGGCCTGGCCAGAAAATGACTTCTGTCTTTTCTGGAACACTCTTGCTGACTTGGACTGTGGTGCGCTGTTCTTTTCAGCAGCACCATTGCACAGCTAATTATTCTCCATCTTCTTACTTGCACTTGTCATCTTTGATCTTATTCATCACAAAATTTTATTTTGATCAAGATAATTTTGAATTCCCAACCTGGATTCGAAGTGTTTGCCACACCTTGCACTATAACACCTCTAAGTTTTAATAAATATATTTTCTACCATAGAGGGTGCTAATGAGAACCAAACTAAAATTAGCCCACGACAAACATCTTTCCAATTTCAAAATGAAAACCAGAGAAATTTTCTCAGCATCTTGTGCATTTACCTCTCGGTGATTTGGTTCTGAAACGTACAGAAGGCTGTGTAAGAAACCTCTCTGAAGTCAAAACGTATCGCAGCTGCCGCTTCCCACCTACCCAACAGTCCAGGAATAAATCCTCAAGTTGACAGTTTGACACGGTTTGCACTTGAAAATCCACAGTGGTTGTTTCTTAAATCCTTATTAACCCCCACGTTAAAAGGATACCAAAACAAATTATCAAATGTTTGTAAAAGCATTTATATCAATAACATATCTATAAGTCCACTTTTTATTGTGACCAATGAAACAAAGATTTTTGCCATCCAATATTTGTTTTCCTTTCCCGTTTTGCAGCTTGCCTGTGCCTTCCTTGACCTTCCTCTTAAGCTAAATTTAAGAAACCTATTTATTTTACATTTTGATTGAGAGGTCTGGAATTTACCCTATACGTTTATGCTATTCCTTTACACTTATCTTTTACAGCACAGGTAGACATCAAACCTCAAGGCTGAACCAGTTGGACCCATGCCAATTCAAATTATCAACACCTTACTTCAAAACTTGTATCTTTAAAAATCAATATTCATAGCACTATGTTATGGATTCTAAGTAGATAGTATCAATGAAAACTGTTTAGTCACATTTACCACACAATTCTGAAGTCTTGAAACAGTATGCAAATATAAAAGACATCTAAATGCAAAAAAAAAATCAGATGCAGCCTTTAATGAATGCATCCCTTAATGTTGCACAATAATTTCAAAGTAGTGTTTGTTTAGGCTAGATAGTCTAATGAGATTTTATTTCTTCAACTGCTGTAATTTAATTTTATGGAAAATTATCTCCAAAGCCAGCACCCACAACAAAATTAAACATACAAAAGTTCTAGATAATCAGAATAAAACCGTTCTGAGAAAAGCAATTATCTAAATAGTTCAATTTCACTGTGTACGGGACTCTGTGGGTTTTTTTTTCTGTTTGTGTATTTCCCCGGTAGCAGAGAGCAGCACGGGAGCCAGAGCACAGCAGGGGCTGAGCTTTGACTCACAGTAAGTTTGGTCCTTGTTTCCCTAGTTCCTTATCTTTAATAAATTAAAAAAAAAAACAACACACTCCTCCACGAGGAAGGCAACAGCCAACGTGCTACAAGCAAACTCACCGATCCACTTCTTCCAAGCTGCCCCGTGGCCCTGACTGGGTTATTATGTGTGATTCAGATGATGTGGGCATGCAAAGAACTTTTCCCATCCTTTTTAGTCCTTGGGCAAGACATAGCCAGTACCAAAGCCTGACCTAGTGGCAGCACAAAATTAACGTCTTTCTTGTAGGAAATTGATTGTTTCCTTCTCTTTGCATTTAATATAAATAGAATATATTCTAAGACTTTTAATCAGGAAAAAAAATAGAGGAGAGGGTGGAATGGCAATGGAATAACTGCAATAAATAACTTGGCTCTTTATTAATGCTACACATATGAAAAATAAACAAATCATGAATTAAAATATTTACATTTTCCTCGTAATTTTTCCAAAAGTTGAACATGAAAAAGAAGAGCAAAGCTGCAGTAGAATCCAGGCTAGAAAAAAAAAATCTTTTTTCAGTGACAACGATTTTAGAAAAGATATTCTACACAACTTTTCAGAGATACATCCCTAGTGTGAACATTTCATTTTCTCCGATTATCATAATATCTGCATGCTTAATTCACTACTCACAACAGCAGATTGGTTTCTGAAAGTGGGAAAGTAACGGCGTACAAAGTGAATGCATTCAAATCCCTTGCTACTAAAAATCAATAAACTGACCAATTTTGAAGCTGAGCTGTTTTATTACACTGTAATGAAGCTTAGAACTTTGTCAACCACCACCTAGCGCTGGGACCAACCAAGCAGTTAAAGGCAAGGAGAGTTTGGTAGAGATTTTCTTAAATTAATCAAATGATTCTGCAAAGATATACAGATGTCCAAAATTATTATACATAAGTGAAAGATTTTTCAAGCTATGTGGAGCTGTACCTGAAATTGGTTCACTTTGAAACTATAAATATGGAAAGCACAAAGTGGTAGAATGGTTTCACTTCCTGAATTGAGGAAGTGAAATTCACATTATTCCTGTGCGATAAAGCCCACTTAAATACCAATAAAGCCATAAACCTCATTTATTTTACCTTGTATCTACAGAGACAAAACTCAAACTTCTTCAGAGAATCTACCATTATTTTTAAAAAATGGTGCAGCTTTTTGTGTAACACTGGCTGTCAAAGGGTTTCTTTTTCCTCAAAAATTAGAGAACAAAAAAATTTGAAATGTCTATGGCTATTTACTTTGAATGACTTCACCCGTGCGCTCTGTATCTTAGTGTTTTGACACTCATTACTGTCAAAACTTTTCAGTATTGACACCCAGCGTGTGCCACTCAACAGAGGTTGCCTTTTCCTCCTCCCCTGAAACAGGCCCAAAGGTATCTTTCTATTCCCTATGATGAAGTATCAGTAAACTCATTCTATCCCACAGCTCCACAAAAATAATGAAGATGTGCTTCAATTTGGTGGAAGATACAAACATTTCTGTAGCAAGGCAGAGAAGACAGCTGTTTAAAACTGCTTATGATTTCAGAATGAAGACAGCTTCCCACCTGCAATGGGCATTCTGATGCTTCTCCGGGAAACATTAGGCTATTGATCCCACCTGGATTTTTTTTTTTTTTAATGAAACTATACTATTTGCAGATCCATTTGTCTTGTATTTCTTCATTTGCTCATTTTATTCTCTGTATATAGCACTAGTGACTTACAGCTTTGTTTTGAAGTTCGATGGCTACCTCCATGTTATTCAAGTCTCCACAGTTTTAGGTATGTCATATAGAAAAGGGAGAGAACACTTAATGTTCCTGTCTTCCCAAACACTCCAGCTTTTCCCAAGTTTAGTTACTGCTGATTGCATTGCTTGCCGCCTTTGCTTTCTCTGCCTCATTAATTTCTGATATCTGCTGCATGGCTTACTGAACAATAACATATGCTCTCTGATCTCCCACTCTCTCCCGCAACCTTTCTCAAGTACACCTAGCAAAGGAAAACTAATTTGTTTGTAGGTTACCTCTGGAAGAATTACATTACATTTGGCAGAAGTGTGAATACTCACTCAAGGCTAAATGTTGTTTGCGCAACAGAGAAAAATTGAGTTTCACCTGAATATATTTGGTCATGCATCAGTAAAGGATAGGTGTATTTTGATTTCTACGTATCAAATGCAGTTAAGAATACATATCACCATTACAAAAAAACATACCCTGCATGTATATACAAGTAGTATATTTTTCAAATACTCTTTTTGCATGTTCAAAGATTGCAGTGATCCTCCCAGTTATGCCATCCCATCATTAAGGGTTCCTGATGCTATATTCTTTGAGATATCGATATCCACTTTTAGACAGCTAAATGGAGATTTGTGGGGTTTTGAGCTTCTGTCTCAAAAAGGCATTCTAAGTGCCTTAAAAACCACGAGCGGCCCAAAGAATTTAAGAGCAATATGAAATGTTCTGAGAAACACAAAAGCATGTTATCACTTAACAAGGCATAGGCAAGATTGAGGGTCTGCTTGTTGGTTCAGCA
>NW_009649940.1:1657477-1749488 GCF_000708025.1 Charadrius vociferus
GCTCGGTGGGTCAGCAGCCAAACCCCTAAAACTGGGAGGGGAACTCTACAGTCCAACTGAATTTTATATGTTTTTGTCAGTGAAAAAAGTTTAATTTTATATATTTAAAAAATATGTCATTCAATCAGAAAAATATTTTTTTAAAAAAAAAAATATGTACACACAAAAAAGGCTTCATTGCAAGCACTTGTTGGAAAACTGGACCTTCAATTTCAGTGACATTTTCATCTCCCCTGAGTGTTTCATTTTTTCCTGGTTTTAACTGTCGGGGTGCCCACATTCTTGCAAACTGCTCACATCACCGATGTTATCCACAGATAGAGGATTTTCTGTTGATAACATGCATAAAAGAAACAAGTGTGTCAAGTTCTATGTCTTAAATATGAGACAGAGGATGGAATTAAAGTGGAAAGCTTTGTGATGGATTATTTTTTTTTAACAATAAACCTGCTCTTATTTCCATTTGGCTACAAAGTCTATTAGCTTGTTTTATATCCTTATGCTCCTTTAAAGTAAGTTGAAATCTGGCTTCTTAAGAGGCATTCACCTCCTCTTTTGTCATTTCGCTCTTCCCAGCAAAACCAGCCCTTGTATATCTGCTTTTCCGAAGCTTTCTAAGGAGTCCTTGGTTAACTACTAACACCACCTTGTCCCTTTTACTGAGGGTACAGTTCTGTAGCTGCTGTGTATGCAGAGCTGCTACCAAGTTCAATGGTGTTCCAGAGCAAGGGCTGCTAACAAAGAATAGCGTCCTCAATGAATGTGGGGGTTTAAGTATATTTATTATATCAGCACGTCACCAAAAATATAAATACAGAGCCAAATTTTGCTTCTGCCAATTCCCAGAGCTGTAAAACAGACGCATATTTTTGAGAGAGTAAGAAACCGACATACCAAACAAAACCACACACACAAAAGACCCTGGGTTTTCTACCATCATAGAACATAAAAGATAGTTACACAGGAATGTTTGTCCGTGAGGGATCCTCACTACTAAACAGAGTTTACACACAGACAGTACGCTCTCCTCATGGCCAATTTACAGTCCACAAACATTTTCTGTGCTTCCAGAGGTTCTGCCCAAATTTTTATTCAGGGTAGGACACTTCTAGAAGATTTGAATTTTATCTAAGCTTCATAATTTCAATGGATAGTTATTTCTATAAATGCAAAAATACTGTTCTACTAAAACATTAAATATATGTTTCTGCTAAACATAAAAAGGCGCAAAACACACTCACCCAAGCAAAATCCCTTTGGAAGAGAAGATTTAGGGTTTTTTAAAATTAATGTTTCACACAGTGTTAATACAGATGGGATGGGTGTGAATTTTGTCATCATTTTTGACCATCAGAGTAGTAAGAGACCATGGTCTTTTCCATCGGTCTTTCCTATGTGCAGCAGAGTTTGAATAGCTAGAGAGCAGGTGCAAAAGGCTTCACGGTGCTGTCCATACCTCTCCATACACGCTTTAACTGAAACCAACAGCAAACTTCCTCGCTACCTAAGAATCACATTCAAACCTTAAAAACCTTCTTCAGGTAAAGTATTGTTCCTCCTTACGAAAGTGAAACCATGTCCATCCATACACAAAGCTGAAGCCTGTTTACCATTATATGAGTAATTCTAAAATTTTCCGGAAGGAAATGGTCTAAAGACCATAAAGAAAACTAGAATCTATTTAGGACAATAAAAGATAATTATATAGCACATACAAAGAGGACAGCGTGTCTGTGCGCGGGTCATATTTTGTCATTTACCACCCTTGCTGTTTTGATACTTTAGCTGCACATTTTTATGTGAGATGGTTTACACATCAAAATAATTTCCTAACTAAAGAGGAAGAAAAAAAATAGCTAGAATTATTGTTCATCTAATGATTCAATGAGTGGGCTTCTAGGAACCATCCATAGTCAGAATTTTAAGTTAAACAACAAAACTGAAACCCTGTATGCAATTAATTCCCAAATGTTACAGCAAATTGTATTGTGAGAGCATTCACCTGACTGCGACTGAAGGAATCGACTGACAAAGCTTGACCTCTCCAACACTCTAGAGCAGCCTTTGTTAGCAAATTCTTCTCCCCTAGCTTCTCTGTGACAGTTACAAATAAATCACAGACTGCATTCCCACACATACATGTCTAAAAAGCTAAAGGGAAAGTCGGATAAGCTCTGTACCACTACAACGCTATACAATCAAAGCAGTAATGATAGCAAAAGGAGATTATTCAAGCAGTGTCACTCTGCCCAAAAATCTAATAGTTCTACTAGACGTACTGCTGAGGAAATTCCCGTCAACAGTATGGAATATTTTTTCACACTTCTAAAAGCCACTGCTGCACCATTTACACTCTCTGCCTCAGGAGTTTTAGTCAAAAGAATGAACACAGTAATGTGAGGATTTTGGTTTCTGCTCAAGAACCACATCTTCAAACGTGGTTATAAGCAGAAGTTTCACTGTAAAAATGCTTCTTTTGTGCTAGAATTCTATGTTCTCCATAGACACCACAGAAACACTGAGAAAAAAATCCTCATTTATTTCAGTACGAGTTGAAGTAGGGTCTGCAAATTCTGTAAATTGTGTCAACTTACTACACAACTTCAAATCCAATACAAATGCAGGAGAAATGCTTAGTTGGGTTTTCCATCCCGTGTCATGGGCTGCCATGTAAATGTTAATTTAGGAATCCCTCCTTTGCTCGAAACTCGAAGCTGAACAACATATTTAGCTTTCCTGGACCGATGTCAATCAGAAAAATCAGGACTGACCCATAATTTAAGCACATTTAATGTATAAAGTACCAGTAAACATGAATGCCCTTTTCCAGCTATTTTCTAAGCAAAACTGCCTGTTGCTGTAAAGTTTCACTGCAAAACATGGCAGTATAGAGCATAACATTAGCAAAATTTAAAAATCTATAATTCATTTTAAAAGTTCAACTTAAAAGCACTCAAAGTAAGAAAAAAATGAAGACTTTTCTTGTTGTTACCTGTATCTTCCCCTTGGAACTATTTTACTTCACTTTGTTGCTGTTCTTTCTCTGACCTACACGGAAATATCTTTGCAGCTTAATTAATGTCACATCCTAATTAGAGTAACTATTCAGTGCACTTCTTGCCATTGCTATCTCCCATTATCTCAGGGAGTCTTCTCCCTGTGTACACACAATTCAGAGAGCGAGATAGGAGAAATGGGTTGTGAACCGCAAACGAAGTACAGCCAAGGTGGCTTCAGATCCAGCAAAAGAATGACTGCAGAAAATGTTTGAAAATGTTTAAAAGGTTTACAAAGGTGATAGCAAATCCCTTCTCGTAACACAAGAATTAGCTGGCACTGAACGAAATGGGCCTAAGTTAGGAAACAGTATTTTTTTTCTCCATACTTCACAGTGGTTTGTGGAACAACCGGCACTGTATTTTTACTGGAAAAATCTTAAGAATTGAAAAAGTAGTTACATAAATTAATGGAATAAATATCTATGAAAAACCTTTATTAAATACAATGGTTTGCATAAAAGAGCTGACCCAAATCTCTACACTGCTGATTACCGAAAGCTGAGACTATTTTAGAGGAAGGATCATTCCATACTTGCCTTCTTCCTCTATTATTTTCCTGATCATCCCTTCTGACCACTGCTAGAAAACAACACATTGAGTTAGCAAGACCTTACAACTTAGCCAGTATGTCTATTCTTCTCAGCAAAGCACATACACCTTTGCTCGCCATGACTGAACAAGCAGGACACTACTATTCTTCTAGCTGTTCTCAGGTTCCAAACCATGAAATTCAGTAACTGTTCCTTCTGGGTTCACGCAGACCTCGTATTGAACTTACGTTAACTACTGGTATGAAAGCATCAACAGCTTTGGCTTGGCCTTTTCTTCCGTGTCATATTCATCTCTAAGACCATGCAAATTACTGGGCACTCTACACCCCAAGAAAATTACTTCTGATTTAGCTGTGGTTTAAATTTAATATTTCCTACATTTTCTAGTAATGCAGTCTTTTTGGGGTGGTTTGTTTTTTTTTTTCCACTGAAAAACTTGCTAATATCACAAGGCAACATACCATATATATGGAGAAAATAATTGATTGCTCTAAATAAAGTCTTATTAATCGAATTAAAATACAACAAATAGCTATTATTAGTTCTGTGACCATAAGACACACTCTCAGAACCCACCTTAACTGCTAAACACAGAAAACCCTCAAGACTAACTCAGTTAAAAGCTTTGTAGAGAAACACTTACTGGTACCTACCTAGTTTTCTATAGGGTTTCTCTGGCTCACCCCATGATGTTCCCCTGGGTCCTAAGGCTGATGCTGCAAATCTTCTGGAGAAGGGGGTGAGGGCATCACAGAAACATCAGTATGTTTTCAGTGGGGGACAGAGGACAAGAACCTCCTGGTCAGTTCTGGGATCTGCTCAAGTTTATCCAAATATGCTTTTCTTAACACAGCCTGTTTCCTCTTCACTGATTTCCAGGTAAAGTCTGTGAAAACTGATGATATGCAATTTCCATTTTTGATACAAAGCTTTATACTAAGCAGATCACAAGCTGCCTTTCCATTCCTTGACCACAAAACAGCATTAAAACACTATTTTGCAAATATTTAGGAAATGTGTGTATTGTGCATTATTCTTAATATGGCAGGGATCCCCTTATAGGTTGTTTTCTGATGTAGTCGTGTCATTCAGCCACTAAAGTATGCATGGGATGCATGCAGGATGCACAGACACATCTCGCATGCACATACAGAATTTTTATCTAGTCTAGAAGAAAATATAGATTCAGATATCTGCAGGTTTATCTCTTACCTTTCAAGATGTATAGCTTATAAACACATTTCTCTACAAAAGGAAAAGCCATTCAAATAAGCCAGTTTATTAAAATCACAGACTTAAGACTGTAGAAACATAAAGCCTGAGATAAATAACGAGTCCTAATTTTGTAGTTCATATTCAAATTTTTGACCTTTGTTCTACTTAGATTTTAGATTATGCAGAAAGACCACCAATCTGATTTGTCTAGCATGCTCTGTGTATCTGCAGGCAAGAGTGGTTTTCTGCCTCTTTCTACCTGAAACAAAATTATGTAACGAGCCCTGAAAGATTTCACAATTCTCTTTGAAAAGGTAGGCTAAAAAAAGCAAAGGGGTGCCAGACAGATCTCCGCGCAAGGTGCTAACTGATGCACATATGAGATGGGAATCTGCAGACTCTTGGTTAGAAAAATATACATTGGCAAAATGATTCGTATCCCTTTGTGCATAGCTACAGAAGCATTATTGAAGCTTCTCCATCCACTGTGTACTTGCACCGCTTTAAATCTTGCTGGATTTACAACAGTGATCAGAGAACCTTCAGAACTTAACTTCAAATAATCATCTCAACATTAAGCTGTTTATCAAAAAATATCACACCTTTTGCTACTCTATTTACTGCGACTCATATCTCTGTTTCCCCGTTTGCTGTGATCACCGTTTCAATGCCCTTCTTCCCCTGCTCTCTCCGCCAGAGACGACAGCAGTATTTCCTCAAAGAGCTGAGGGTTCTCTGGTCTCCTCTCCTCTCTCACCCCCCCTTCCTCCCCTCTCCCCCCTGCCACCAATTTACACAACTAGAGGCATAACCCACTTCAGTCCCTGGTTTCTTTTCCTCCTTCACAGGTGTCTAGTTTGAATTTTCAAGTATTCTGACATCTAAGCAAGACAAATCCTCGAACGTGTCAGATTATCTTGCTTAGCTTATAAAACACTGAATAGCTCAAGGGATTGCTAATGGCTAGAGAGCCTCTTGTTTACAGGCTGCGGTTTCAATACCAAATCACGCCCACAATGGCCTTGAGTCAGTTTTATCCGAGGCCTGTTTCATGAGGATACATAATACGAGTTGTTGAGCCCAACCATCAGTTGTAACAATAGAAGATGATCACAGCTAGCACTTCTGCCGTCAGACTCGGGGGGGGAAGGGGGGGTGAAGGCTGAGTGCAGAAATGGAAAGTAAGGGAATGCTTTACACGTGCAGAGATCCCTGAAGCAGTAAACACTCATTTTGCTAGGCCTGCATGATGCAGTGCAGTCCAGAGCTACCCAAAGTGGTCAGCTTGGTCCTAGAAATGGTACACAGCTATAAATACAAGCTGGATTTCATAACTCGGGCATAGCATCTCCCTAACAAAGGTGTCCTCCTTCAAGACCTAATGTGAACCCTAAGCTCATGTATTTCTCCAGAAAGACCAAGTACGCTTTCAGGCACGAGTCACTGCAGGAAGGGCTGTCCTTCTTTTGGGGGAGAACGCTGGGAGAAGAGCTGCCTTTGGATACACTCCGCTAACCCCAGACAGCAGCCTGGAGCCCTGGTGCCATCATCATCAGGACTTAATTCACCCAACGCAACCAGTAATACCACCTTTCCTTGGATAACCAAAACGTGTTTTCTTATCCTTAAGACACATGAAAGAAAAAAAAAAACCAAACATATTTTCTTAACCATTACCTACAATTGGGTTGTTCAGATGTCCGTTTGCTTGTGCAAGAATGTACTGGATCAAGTTCGCTATCACAGCTCCAACAGCGAGCAGCTTCAGACGTTAGGAGAGAGTATAAGCCACACAAATACAGAGTGATACTTTCCTTGCCAAACGCTCCCAGCTTCCAGATTGTCATTCCTGAAATTCTACACCCGATGGTTGCATTTGAACACTGGACTTAACAGCCAGCCATGAACCCTACCTACCTGTATCCGTGATGCCCCTCTTTTTTAAATTTAATTATATAAAAAGGCACAAATGGCTATATCAGTAGATTTATATATGTGTATTAAAACACATACAAAGAACAGTAACCAGGAAAAAAACCTCAAAACATCCAGCATAGCTCCCAACTTTGGAAGAGAACCAGATCAAGGCACTGGCTATATCACACAGGCTCTTCCCAACAAAATCCTTCCCATTCTGCTTATCTGCCCAACAAAAGCAGAACTGGATTACTGTAACTAACAGTTACAGTATGGATGGTCCTGTAGTCATTGCTGGTCCAGAGTCAATTAAACATGGTCGGGAGAGGACGTGTATAGATGTTGGGAAGTTCTTTATTCCCCCCGCCCCCCAGTTAAAGTTAACTGGAAGAAGGCACTTTATTTAAACCAGAAAATTTTAGACCTCTCCTGAGGAGAGGGTATGAATAGCTCACAGCTGCCTTAAACCTTCCTGAGATATGCATAAACTACATTTTTATTAGAGCTGGATTATACTAGCAGCTATCCAGGAGGTTCAAATGCGTAACCACTGGAGACAATCAGAAGCACACAAAGATCTCTGCATAATGAACATAAATATCCTTTCAAACAGAAAATCATAATCTACTCTGCTGTAATCAAGTCTATATTGTTGCATAAAGAATTTTAAGCAGAAGAGCAATAGATAGGACAAGAAAAAAAAGAGAGGAACAAAAGAAACTCGAATGTTTCTTTGTGATCACTCTGTTTTAATTTTTTTTTTTTTCAATAAAATAGTTATCTATGATAATTTATTATCAGATAGTTTCTTTGGTCTCACAAGTACAATTCTAACACTAACAAGGTAGTCTTTCATCCTCGTATTTTAAATCGAAACTTATTGCAGGAGTTTCAAAGTGGGTCTAGGATTTCAGCGTACATGTTTGAGACTAACTAGTGCCTGCAAAGCATACAGATAGGCACAGCCTATTGCCAGCACTTTTGGGAACAGCTTTATACAGTTTAGAATCCTTTCAAACAAGGGCAAGCCCAACGCCAAACCTCAGCCCATGCAAAGAGCTGGCTGTCAAAGATGCCCGGAGCAGTTCTTTATCTATTCTTCTTCATCCATTACCTGACCTCTTTTGCTGCTAAATAACAACTTAGCTTGTGGTGGACTTTGGCAAGTGAGTTCTCAACAACAGAGTAATAACATCACCACTTTGAATTTTACGTGCCTGATTTGCAACATTCAAAAGAGAGGATCACACAGGAAATCTGGGTCAACCTACAAAAGAAAACACAGCCTACTTTGGACAGTGTTTGTCCGTCTTTCAGTAAATTTACACCCTGAATATTCTGAGGAATGGAAAACATATTAAGTTATATTAATCCAGAACAGATGCCACCTTTGATTTCTTGGCAGCAAAATCTTTTTAGAGGTATTATATTTACTTGATCCAATGAGCGGGAATAAAATGGAATAGAACGAAAACAGGTGCATCTGCTCCTAGAAAGAGTCCTGCTGCAGAAGGAATGCATTGATTGTTGCAATTGTATGCACTGTAGTCAGAAGTGCATTTAGAAATATTTATTGCAAAGACTTCTGTACGATTACCCAAACTATTTTCACAAAAATCAGTTGTTTATTGGATGAGTATCTCAGGTTTACATTTTATGCCTATGAACACTATATCTCCAGGAAGTGCTATTTATAGGGCACAATTAAATGACTCCTTTTCCCCCTTTGACTTTCCTGATAGCACCTCCAAAATACATGAAGAATTTCTACTACATCACACAGCCTTTTTTAGGACACGTAGAGATAATTATATCTGAATGCAGAAATCAGTATCTACGTAATATATAAAAGCAGTAATGGTTTATTCACACATGTATTTAATACTACAGATGTGAAAAATGTCAAACATTTATTTAAGGGATAAAAATTATTCCAATATAGGAATCAAAAACGTAGCAATAATCTTTATCAGGGGCTTATTTCTAAAGAAAATGTAAAAATAAAGCCACTTTAGAATGTTTTAGAAGACTATTAAAAAAACAAAAACAAACCACAAAATACAAACAAACAGAAAAAATGTAAACCCAAATCAAACTTCAGGTGAAGCTAGCAAGGCGTGTAAATCTAAGTTACATACTAAATGAGTAGACTGCACTGCAAACTCCTGAGCAATCTTTACCCATCCATCCCCCAAGTGTGGTGATTTTTCCACTATCTCATTACTAACCAACCAAAACCCAATAAAAAAAAAAAAAAAAAAGCGTAGCCCTCTCCAGTTTACGGATTTTGTGAGCATGCTGGAAATGCTGCTTAAAGGAAACTTTAAAGAAAAAAAAAGCAGAAGAGAAAAATTTTGGCACAAAATAAAAACGTCTTAATAGTGGAACCCATTGGATAGTGCTCTGGATTAGTTCCCCCAAGATAAATACCGAAAGCCTCATCACTTGATTAGTTAAAACAAAGCACTGGGTAATATACATTCTAAACATACCAAGGCAATCTTGCAGTGGATGAGATTGAACTGAATGGCATAACACATATTTTTCCAATTCTAATTTCTATGACTATGAAAATATTGCATTTAAAATGGAAATGCATTATTAATAGCATATACAAAGCTTAATAATTTACAATCAGTTTTTATGTTGCCTAAACAACCCAGTATATCATTTCATTAATAAAAGCAGATCCCAGGAGAGACTAACCAACGGGGGAGGAAAAAAAAAAAAAAAAATATCACTCAGTTCTTCAAGAACATAATAACTATTTACAGTTATGAAACACAAGTACAGAGTAATAAAGAACAGCAGGTTCTACAGCTTGTACGGCAAAAGCAGAACTCAGCTTTGAGAAGGGAAGGAGGAAGAAAGATACATAGCATTGCTTCAGGTTCAAGTTAAAAAAAAAAAAAAAGGCAGGCTTAGAAGTTAGATGACAAACTCGGACAACATTAATCGATTCAGGTCCGCTGCCTTTGAAATGGGGGCTTTGGCTATATAAATGTAATAGCATACTGCATATGCAGTCAGTGGAATCTAATTTGCAGTCATCTAACCCATCTAGTGCTGATGTCCCAATCACTGAGGGAGATCACCTACAGGCAACTCAATATCTCAACACAGCCCTTTGGAGGAGTGGGGTGGGGAAAAAAAAAAAAAAAAAAAAAAAAGAAGGAAATGGAGCAGTAGATTGGGGGGGCGAAGTAAGGAAGATAACTTTTTTTCTTGAATTAACACAAAAGAAAAAAACGCAAAGGTGAATTTAGCACAGTCGGAAGCTAAAAAGTATCCTTTTAAACTACCTACTACTAGTATCTAAATACAAGAAAATGCGAAGCACCACTTAGCTGCACCAACACCTTGAATATTTTTTAAAAAAACCCAAACCACTTAGTAACAGGAATGAAAAGCAATTAAGGCTCTTTCATGGAAACATCCTGACAACAAGCTAATAAGACAAAGGCTGGATACAACTATACAGCAGCTGGTATCTGATATCATGCAATTGCCATTAATATGAAAGAGAAAAACATTTCTTAATTAACATACTAGTGTATTTACAGTATATACATGCGACAAGGCTCAGTATGTGTTGAGCACTCTTCACCTCTGTATTCATGTATATGAAACTATCATCTTTTGAACTATGGTCCACATTAGATTCCTTGACAGACAGAAGGTGAGCGCACCGCCTATCTACTTCATGTCTGCCTCTTAACCAGCCATTAACCGGCCAGGGAGTAGGTGAATCTTAATATTTGTTAGAGATTACTAACCACAGTGCCTGGGTTTCATCTTTCCAGGTACAACCATATAATTAAAAAAAAAAAAAAATAATTAAAAAAAAGGTAGGCACACAGATCTATGCCGGGAATCCGCAGCTGCTAACTCAGAACACCTCTGTGCTGTTGCATAAAGGGATTGGGGTCTGCACGCCACAGCACATTTCATATTTCTTGCCTCCTTAAAAAAAAAAGAGTCTTTAATCACAATATTTTATGTTTAAAGCCACGCAATTATTTTAAAATTCAGAATTTCTTAAAATATCTATTGCAGATAGATAAGAATTTGCCAGCTTAACAGATAACATGCTTTATTGTTTTTTGTAGGGCTGCTTTGATAAAATCAGCGTTTCAAGCCTGTAGCCACCAGGAGCACAGGGATCAAAAAAGAGAAAAACAAACCAAACCCCCAAAAACCCAAAAGAGTGAACAGCTCAACTCTTAAGTGACAAACCCCAAAATATTGGGTTGGTAGCATTCCCTCTCTCAGAGGCCTTCATACAGCAGCCACGCAGCAGAAAGCACCAAATCCTTAATGTTGACAAATCATTTGCATTTAAAACAAAAACTTCCTTATAATTCAGCAGCCTTTCTGCATAAAGTAGTCCAGGGGGACAACTGCACGAAGACATCCACTCTATTTTGACACTTTTCTTTATAGAAAAGAAAATGTGAAAAAAAACATGAAAAGAAACCAAACAGCTCCATTGCCCTAAAAATTAGCAAGAAGCATTACTGATCACTGGCATTTGTATTCTTTCACTCCAAAAGCACAGCACTTCTTGACTGAGTACATTTCTGTCCTTATTCAATACAGTGGACGGAGTTTAAATCCCACGTTCCAAAACTAAGCGGTAGCAATGAAGTGATACAATGCAAGATTGTCAAACACTGGTTTAGTTTACAGAAATGCCACCCCTCTCCGTGCCACTCCTAAAGACAATACTGTACATTCCTGAAAGTACGCACGCGATATTATTTGGCAGGACTGGAGCACGCGCTCGCTTCCCGCTTTATACCGCAGCAGTCTGACTAATGAAGGTTACACCAGCTAGCATCCTTCAGCTCTCGCATTCGGAAGAGCCTTCTTACAGGCTCTTTTTCTACCCTTTCTAACCTCGTTCCCCTTTGCACACAGACACACGTTACAGTAGGGACCGGAGGGCGAGGACTAAAGCCCTAAGCATGCATTAAATTAACTCGGTTTAAATTTAGAGATGCACGGACACACCATATAAGACTTGGTCTCAGGGGCAACATTTTATACTGCCACAATGTTCTGTTTCCACTGCAGTACATCTCCAAATGGAAAGGCAGTAATTTAGCTTAGCTCTAACCCGGTATCTTATAATTAAAGGGAAATATTTAAAGTAGGACTCAGAAGAATAGAATAACTTTTTTTTAAAAGTGCGTGAAACGGGCCTATCCTGAGATGGGCGTTATTATGTAACTGAACACCTATCAAGGCACCTGAGAGACAAAAATCTTTATAATACTCTTTTTAAAGTCAGGGTTATGCTTCAGTCACATTTAAGTGTATTTGGTTGGAAGGCATGAAAAGTTTCAGTAATGCTCCACCAAAGAGGAGAAGCTAGTGATTTCAAACGGTCAAATACACATATATGTATCTAACATACATACACATAATCAGTACACACACACATAAATTACACACACACACACTTTTAAACACAAAGCTGATTTTTTCCCCTCTGGGCTTCTGTAGCCACTGAGAGTCACCAGAACTGCAAGTGGTCCTCAGCAAGTCAGACCCAAAGGAACCCTCTGCCTCATTCGGAGAAATTTTAAGCCTACCACGGTGTAGCTTCACAACTGTTCCCCCAGACAAAAGTAAGCTTAAAAACTGGTAATTACAGTGTCGCAGCTGTGGCAACATTCAAGTTAGGGCTGAGATTGTGCTTCCACTTTTGTTGCAACATTGCCAGAAAATAACACCTTGGCCTGAAAGTTCTCATGCTTGATCTGACTGCAGATGTTTGCATTTATAGATTTCTGTTTGTTTGTTTGTAGCAAAAGGGAGTATTTGGAGGGGCAGAAGGATAAAAAAGGATAAAGAAAACAGTAGGTTGCATATACAGCTTTTATTCTTGAGACTAATATTCCCAGATTTTTTTTAAGCCTAGATAATTTAAAATCCATTACTATTAATCCTACTATCCTTCACTGAGCAGAATTTAGACTTTTAATTTCAAAACTGGAAAGTGCCTTCTGCTTTTAAACGGTATATAGTGTAACATTGTGCTTTTTCCCTAGTCTGCTCATCTGGCGCGTTAGCTTTGTCAGACTTTCCCAAATCCTAAATCCACGTTCAGTATAGAGCTGCCCAGAGCAAGGAGATGAACAGAGAGTTGGGAGTATTTGGGAGAGTGATTTGCATTACGGAATACTGAGGATACAAACACATCACTTCCCTCATCCAAAGATTCTCAGCCTGATCCCGAGTGTTTGGACAGGATCAGAGCTGCCTCAGATTTGTCAGATGCAGCACACAGGTACCGATTCCTCTCACAGGAGAGTTATACACCAGGGAAATCCATGGCAGCTCTGCCATTGACATCCATATGAACACTACCAATCCTGTAGCAACCTACACGCAATGTTAAGTAGTCAAGCAGATGAAATGGAAAATAGATTCAGCGCATCCCCATTGCTGTAACGTTGCACAACTGATGAAGTCCATAACAATGAAAATGGAAGATCATCTGGGAGTTTCTCCCAAACTTTAGAAAGCATCATACTAGTTACAAGAGTTTATCATAATATAGCAGCACAAGTTTTATTTTTAATCTAATTTTAGAAATTATACATCAATGCAAATCAATCACTAGAACTAATGAATTTTCAGCTTCCAATCACAAGAATTTTATGTGGCTTCATTTCATGATTTCAGCCAACCCACTCAACCCACTCGTAAATTAAAACAGCAATATAATCTACTTAATTGCCATACGTGGATAATATTAATAACTTCTAGTTATATATATGGTAATATCCATAATTTCTAAATATCACCACAATGCAACTCCACTGTACTTTGCATGAAGTCCACTGGTTCATGGGCTCCTGAACAGGAGCATCTGTTACCGTACGTACTTTTCAGCACAAGCAGAGACGGGACTATTCTCTCCAATGTGATAGTGACTACAACAGGCAAAGGAAACTCAGCATCTTATCAACACAGAAATGTTCGTACTCCGTTAGGTGTTTTATAGTTAGTTTTTTGCCTTATTTGTATCACTGTGATTCCTGTTTTAAAGTTAAGGCAACCAGAAGAGTTGCTCTGTAATTAAACTTTTAAATATAACTTTTTCTTTTTTTTTTTTTTTAATATTTATGTATTCATGTGGTGCAATTGTAAAAATAAAGTCCTTTACTGTAGTGCATACACTCGGGGGGATGAAGATAAGGTTGTAGTGGGAAAAATTAACTGTGAATTTCTTGACTTGTGCATAATAAAATATCAATTTAAATGCTATATTAATATTCATATATTTGATTCTGTAATTGTTTTAATTGAGAGAGACCAATTAGTGAGGAAGAAAGTGCCTATTAGCCCACAATAAAAATAATACATACAAGTACTTCATTTTGTAAAGATGTCTCTGCTGGTTTTTATTGAAATTTCCACTTAGGGAGATTGCTGGGGTTTTTAACCTGCTTTTTTAAAACTGAAGAAGTTTTCATCAATTCTACCATCAAACTTAAGGAACTTCCAGGGCTCTGTAATTTAAATCAAGTTATGTCTTTCTAAGTAGATGCGAAATTCAAAAGAAACTATTGTTGAAATTTTTAAGCATAAGTGACATTCTACTAAGTTCTTCATTGCTATTTCATTTAACCTCTGGTAACTTACAGAGCAGGCTATTAAAATGTGAACTAAGTGTGAGAGAGGAGGCACTACTATGTGAACAAGCACTTCAAAACTCTTGTCAAGTATTTTGGTTTCCCACTTGGCCTTTCTCGGGAAAAGAGAAAGGAACAGCAGCAAAATTTTGCCTGAAAATTGGCCCTCAGTTTTAACAGCTAAAATTATTCTCTTAAGAAATAATAAATATTTTAATGCAGGGTCACTTTCAATGTGTTTACGGACTCACACCACACACTTCCCCCCCTTTTAATTCCAATAATATTTCCACTGCCAACTCCTCAAGTAGAAAAGAATGCATCCTACATGAAACATAGGCAGGAAAAGCATAACACCATTTTGAGAAAAGAAGAATTATCCACCCCGTAAGTTTATTAAAACCAAATAGTAATGCACTACTAATCCTGCAAAAGGATTAATACTACTGTAGTCTTTGCCAGTGTTTTCCTCCTCCAAAATGATTTTCTATCATGGATTGTTTGGACTTTTTGTGTGATGCCATGATTTTTATGTGGGAGAAGGAAAAAAAAAACAAACCACAACAAAACCAACAAGGTAAATATGCGTAAGCCATTTCAGCAAACAGTTGGCATTACAAGGATACGTGAACAGAAGAGAAAAGAACATGTTGAGGAATGCATTTGAGAGTCAAAAACCACAATTGTACTAAGCGAATTTCTGACAACTGATAAGTGTCGTTACTTGCTAACTAGCAATGCTGAAAACAGAGGGATTTAGCTGTGACAAACAAACTTCATAATCCTCCCTTCACGGTACAGACAAACATCCACTCATAAAAACCTGCCTGCTACTCTTCCCTGGATCCCCCAGTCTCTTTAATGCATCGACTGTAATTCACCTTCAAAGATGACTGCAAGCTCTCTGGGACAGTTGTTACAAGGAAAAGGACATTATTTTTAAAGCTGAAGTTTGTCTACAAAGAAAGATGGGCTGCCTACTTGGAAGAGATGGCAAAGCAGACTACAAAACTCTACGTCTTTTTTAAATAGAAGTATTTTACTACTAAATGCAAGAGCTTAACGTTTCAAAATGAGAACAAGTATCTTTTCTATAACATCTGTACAACACTGTCAGCACGTAACTGTGTTGTCACAATTGATTTTTTTACCTTAAAGTGATCACTTTGAATGAAAATTTTATGAGAGTAAAAAGGAGACAGGTTTTTAGAGGGGTTCTTTTACGTTGGCTTGGGTTGTTTTCTTGGTTTAATACATTTAAATGTTTTGGGTTTCATTTAACAGAACCTTATAAACTTCTGAAATATGAGTCACTGTGCAAGATGGTATTGTTTAACTGGAGAAACTGAAAAGACACCTTGAAGAATATTAATTGAGAGTAGAAAATTTCTCAACAATAAATAACTGACTTGAAAAACCAATGAAGAAAAGGATGACTTGATAATAGGATAATGATACACACTGCATCGAAGTCTGTTAATTGAAGGTTTGCCATGACCAGTGAATAACATTCATTGTAAATGTCTTCAGAAAAATAATAGCCTGCTAAAAGTAGAAAATGATCAAGAGGAAAGAAAATTGTAAAGGAATGAAAATTAGTAGACTTTACATAGTAAAATATAATGGTAGTTCTCAGAGCCTAGAATGGCAGACTAATTTTCCAAATTAGACTGGTTAGTTAATTGTGCACTTCAATATGCCAAGCATTTCTGAATAATACTAAAAATGATCACAAGTTTGATAGGCAATAAAAATAATCCAAAAACTATACTAGCTTAAAGACACGCATACACAAAACAAAGATGACAGAAGCAGCCTAGCAAACACAGAGCTTTACTGTCTATGTAATTAATCATCTGTGGTTCAAATCTGCCTGCATGTTTTAAAAAAATATAAATATTTCTTTTTAAAGAGTTGGTATCTCACATGCTAGAATTTGCCTGTAAAAAAATGAAGAGCAGCAGCGAACACACATATGGAATTGAATAATGAGAAATATTATCAATTCGGGAACAAGTAATTTTTAATATATACATATAACATATTACATCCAGTAGCATAAAAATTAAATCACATATATACCATACCTTACCAGAATATGACTGGGGTTACTTGCAAATGTAGTGTTGTCTTCATGAGGAGACACATACAAGATTTAAGAACGGACTGCAAAATTTACTTTGTTTTTGCTGTAACAAGTTGCCAGAGAGGGAAAGTTTTTTTAACTGTTATAGAATGGTATTGGGAAACGGAACAAGGAATGAGAATGATACATTTAAAAGATATGTTATTAAAGAATAACATATGCACTGAAAAGAACGATTATAAGCATTTCATTTTTACTCCATTTAAATAACCCTGGTATCTGCTCATCACCACAGAGGAAGGAACGGTGAGTTTTCTGCAGTGCCTTATAGTATTCAGAAATGCAGAAACTGTATTTCAGAACAAAGAATGGAGCAGAGTACAAGTTTGAAAAAACACTGTTTCAAGAAACGCCATGGGTGTGACAGCCTGGGAACATTTAGGATGGATAAACTAACCAGATCTAGACGCAGCAAAAGGAAAAATGATACCTAAAGAATGCTGAGAACCAGCAGAATGAACCAGGCGTGAAAATAACCACACTGTAAAGAAATAGGATCTATGTGGCTGTTCATATACAGGAGAAGACACGCAAAAAAAAGACAAATTAGCAAACTGCTCTAAATAAGCCAATTCAAAACCTCGGAACACCAGAAAGGTACATCCAGGGAAACTGAAAGATAACAATATTAAAAGAAAGTGCTTATCAACATGAATGCAATTACCTTTTGGAAATCTTTTTCACAAGGTATAACTGAGGCCAAGAGCTTAAAAGGATTAAAAATACTAATTCAAATGCATATAGATAATTAAGGAGTCCAAATGTACAACAGCAACTTAATTCATAAGTGTTTATTTCATAAGTGCAAGGAATCTTTCATCTTCCAAAAGCATGTGGTGTTGGCCACTTTTTTTGGCAACAATGATATTATTTCCACATGAACAGGAAAAACAATAGGTTTTTTCCCTGTGTTGAAGCAATGGTAAACGCACCATTTAAAAAAAAAAAAATTAAAAAAAAAAAAATACTGCCAAAAGCACACTTTGCAGTAAGAGGAACAAGATAAAAACTGAACATGGAATAAAAGAAAAATGTCAAATGCCAAAGACATGAACTGGTAAGATTTCCCAATATAATCTGATGCAGAGATTCCTGGACAAGATCCCTGATCTCTGTTATGCATGAGATCAGATTAAATTAACCAAAGGATCCCTATCTATCTTTAAAACGTATAAATATCATTAGTTTAATGATCCACTATGTCTTCATAGTCGCATATGGGGGGAAGACAGCAAGGATTTTGCTTTCCCTGCTACTGCAACATATGACAGACACACGACAGGGAACTGCCAATTTTCTCCCTACACTCATGTGTCATTGTATGTATGGGCATGAAGAAGTAAAAGTAAGAGAAAGTTCTTCATTATTTTTGATAAGTAGTTACTATCAAATGCTTGCGCCAAGTAGCACAGCATGTGCAAGCACATTTAATAAGCTTATTTAGAAAACATCTCTGCTCCACAGATATCTGAGAGGAAAAGTCTTAACTAGTATGAAAGCCAATGAGAGCAAATGGTCCAGAAAGCACCAAACCTGGAGACTGATTTCTCGTTCAAGTTCAAGAGCACCCTGATATCTGATATCCCTAAATCCACAAATTATTTACTTGGCAAGCTGGCCAAAAACATTTTTCTTTTTATTTAAATTAGTTTTAATTAATTTTAATTGACTTAATTCAACTTTTTTAAATTTTTTTACATTTCACATTAGGCAACAAAGATAAAAGCACTTAATACCTATGTCAAGACGTCTCCAGTTTCTGACTAGTGTACTTATACTATCTAAGAACAGCTGTAAGTAACCTTAATCACACTTAAAAAAACTGAATGCAAAAGAGGATGACCGTAAATATGGAACAACCGCTAGGATTCATCCTTTGCAGAGCCACAAAGCTATCTATAAAAAATTTATCTCCTGTTGGCTATTTACATTACTACAGCATCTGGATTACCAGTCTAGAATCAGACTGCATTTGAGGTTTGGACTTCGTTTTAGTTCCCAGGACTCTACATAAGAAAGAAATATTCTCCCCTCACAGGACGCAGCTTAATGAAGCACATGAGAAGAGCAGTAACAAAACCACAACTCTTGCACTCCGCTGTTGTTCAGGGCTTTCTCACCTTTATGTAGCTCTGGATATGGTTCTGTCCTGGTCTAGTCAAAGCATTGTTCAAGATGAGGATGATACGTTGATCTACAGTACTAACATCATCCCAGGAACCCGAACTGTGACAGAATTGCCGGTTCATGTTCCTCTCTAGAAGTTTATTCCCCTCTAGCAGGCTTTAAATTCTGCAGAATTCTAATAGTTGCAGTTAGAAGTCTAGGTTGGATTTGGATTTTATACTAAAAAAGAAAAAAGTAGATTATTTCTCTCTAGAAAATGCATGCCAGTGCAAAGGAAAACAGAACCCACTGGGAGAATTACCACAGAGCACAAGATTGTAGTGTTCACGATGAGTTTTGTTCAAGCTATTTACCTGTGAAATCAAAATCCATTTAAGATCTACTATAAGTTAAGGCCTGGGGTGTGCTGAAGCTGGTTTTGGAAAGGGAGGGAGGGAGGAAGGAATACACTTTGGAACACATAGTTTCAAGCATTCCTTTTTTAGTTTGAAGTTTAGTTTTGGTTTTAGTTTACCTGAAGTCTTGTGAAGAACATAGTTTAAGATAGCTGAGATTGATAAAACATTAATTAGTATGTGAATTTAGTTTTAAAGCACATACAGTTCTTGAAGGCCCTAATAAAACGAGTTAAATAGCAAACCAGAATAACATGACTTACGATCACTGTTTGTCTCACTGGCTACATTCAGAATGGAAATACTTTGGGGAAGAAAAAAGCTTACATAAAGTATCTATATAATTAATCCAGCATCCATTAAAGACAAGTTCCCCACAGTGTATTATTTATTAGCATGTTATCTAGCCTTGATCCTACATATATCTACTGTTCAGTTTTCAAGCACTTCCCCTATAGTGATCTCTCGGGTATATGACACCACTAGAAAGGTTTTCTTCATCATGGTATAAGACAGTTCTAAATTATCGCAGTATATGTTTGTTTTATATTGTGATTATATTCTTTCAGTTCCATGATTCTCCTTACTCCCTGTGATTATTATGCAGCAGAAATCACTTTACAACGCTAAGGGTGGGGGAAGGGGAGAAACTGAGAATTTTTCACATTCTTAAATCGACATTTGAACTTAGGCTTAGAAGGTGGAAAACTCAAATAAATTTGCCTAGAAGGCCATCTATTGTGTTTCATGGATATGACTATGACTCTTCAGGGACTTACAGATCCAAAAAGATATAATAACTAGATGCGTGGGATAAACACAGAGACACTTAGAATTCCTTTCGTAGACTCAATTTAAATTGACTTGAGAGGTTTCCTTGTAATTTTTTGTTTGTAAAAATAGTTGTTACTAGCACTTTTGGATGACACTCATTAAATGCAAAATACTAAAAAAAAAAGTCTATATGGGCTTTTTAAAAAAAGTCTCATCCTCTAAATAGATTTTACTAAGAAAGTTACAGTTATATTCCAAAAAGGACATTTTCCAGGATGTACGGTAACACAAAATAACCATTGCTACCCATGCAACACAATTAACTACTATTAAAATCTTAAATCAATTCAACCCACAAATACAGCACAGAGGTCTCAACCAAATAAAAGTTAGAGAAAATGTCAGAAGACAGCATGAACTACAGTCAATGCTGATCAGTTCAGGATTTTTCTGCCAAACAGTATACAGCCTCCTTTGTAATGAACCACTTGCCCTCGTTGCCAAGACCCAGCACTGTGTTACTGGTCAGGATACTGAGTACATCCCAAACCCAAAGATAAGGGAACCACACAATAGCGTTTTCAGCTCACCATGAAAAAAAGCAACAAATATCATAGAATCGTTTAGGCTGGAAAAGCCCTTTGGGATCATCAAGTCCAACCATTAACCTAACACTGCCGAGTCCACCACTAAACCATGTCCCTAAGTGCCACATCTACACATCTTTTAAATACCTCCAGGGATGTTGACTCAACCACTTCCCTGGGCAGCCTGTTCAGAATAAAAGAAAATGCTTTCAGGCTTCTTTGCTAGTTCTATAATTATTTATAGATCACCACAAACAGAAGGGCTTCACTGATACCTTATTGAGAAGGGTGAAATATCCCAGTCTTGTAACTCTTTTTCAAATTTGCTTCCCCACAATTTTCAGAAGCCTGAACCCACCAAAGCTAAGTACATTGATTCCAATATTTCACCTCGCTGTCGAGAACATTGAAGAACAGGCCACCCTCTTGTGCTGAAGAACAGGCCTCTTCCCATGAAGCACACAAACCAAGAACAAACGATGATTCCGATGACACCTTTAAAGATTTGTAGATTCAAAATCAAAATAATTCCCCTGCCTATAGAAGAATGGCATTTCAGCAAACAAAAAATAAAGTTCTACGGAATCATCAACATGTTTTGCTCTATATTAGACTAACAACATGATGTCCTAGCTGTCCTCATTGGTTACCTCAATCTGTAAGACCCTGCATTACTTGGAGAGGAGCAAATACTCAGATGCAGGTGGCAGAAAACAAAAGCAACTGTAACATACCAAAAATTAAGAGACCAAGTTTAAGTTTGGCTTTCATTGGAGAATGTTTGTCAACCTCAAACACTGGAATCAGAAACTACTTTTTCATAATGGGTGTCTACTGTCTGTGTAAGAACATAGAATCACAGAATTGTCTAGATTGGAAGGGACCTACCACTTCCCTGGGCAGCCTCTTCCAATGCTTAACACCCCTTTCTGTGAATAACATTTTCCTAGTATCCATCCTAAACCCACCCTGGCGTCAAAGCAACAAACGATCATATAAACTGATGCAGAAACGAGAGCTATGCTGATAGTAAACGGATAAGTGAAATACAAAAATTTAATCTTCCTACTATTTTAATCCCTTTCTTCCACTATCTCTTGGAAATATCAATCTTCCCCCTTAGAAAAATCAATTGTATTAATGGATGAACCATCTTTTATGAGACTGCTACAGAAAAAGTACAAAACATGGCATAGGCATTAGCTCTAGAGCATCCCACGGTTACCACAGAATAGATTTTAATATTAAAAATTTAATCTTTTGAATAAATAGCTTTAGTATAAAGGAGAAAACATCTAATCTGATAAACTACAAGGAAGGAAAAAGGGCAACTGAAGTTTTCCTTTAAAAAAAAAAATCATCAAAGGATTATGCATTCTGACTCTGATCATTTACTGATGGAGAAAAAATGTCCCACTGAAAAATATTGGTCAGTCAAGGCAAGAGTCTCATGTATACACTGATCTCAACAAAACTTTCACCAAGAAAATATTATTTTGCACTCAAAATGAAATTCTGGTCAAAGGCAACAGGAGAAGAGCAGAGTATGTGTGCCTCCTTTCTGATTGGAAAGACTGACAAATTTAGATGCTGTAAAAGGCTGAGAGAGAAGATTTTCTGCCCAATTCACTCAGCTGTATCAGCCTTTGCAGTAAGTTTACAGCTAAACAATATTTTTTTCACTTGAAATGACCAGTTATGCAACAATATTCAAATATCTTAATTAAGAGTAATAAAATAAATGCATTGGTGTTGCAGAGTAAACAGATTCCTTGTATGGCAAATAAAAAAGGAGAACAAGGGAGTGACAAGATCTGGAGTAAAGAGATTTGCTCTGCTCTGCCTATCAAGATAATTCAAATAATAGGAGTTTGACAGCTTGACTGTCCTCAAACTAAAAAAACATTACTAAAAAGAAAAGCAGCCTCAGACAGAAAATGAGGACTGCATATATGGCGGAAATTAGTGCATCATGAACTAAGCCAGAAGGTGAAACAGTATTTTGAGAAGCAGATCTTTTTCAACTAAGGATGAGCTACTCTATACCCCAAAGCATTGAAGATCACAGGACTGGAGGAACTTGTTTGCTCTCTACAAGCTGTGCTCCCCTGATCTGATTGCCTTCTTGTCTAACACATTCTGCATCTCAGCAGAGAGCTTCCAGCTACTGCCAACCTCAAGTGCCCTTCGTGAATCCTTCTTTCCTTTCCCTCCAAGATTTCTCTCTCACATGTGCTTCCTCACTGTGAGAGGTGACTCTGAAAAGCTTAAGCCCAGGAATGGCACTATAAAAAGCTTTGCGGTTTTTTTTGTTCCTGTCCCCCATCACCCTCCTCCTCCCCACCCTGTTTGCCAAAGTTGATGACCGTGTTCAGCAAGCATAATTTAACAGTTTATTAGTGGGTGCCTGACTATTGGAATTTCAAAGTAATTTATCCTTCAACAAGACCACATAGGATCCTATGCTTTCTGATTCTTACTTCTCAAACTAAAATTAAAAAGCAAATACAGTAAGAATGCAGTTTTCTTAGAGTAGGTTATAGAAAAATCTGCCCTTCTAAATACTTTCCCCACAATAACCTTTAGGGTTTATAATACAATTACATGCACCACATTCCCACAATAACCTTTAGGGTTTACAACACTGAGGGCTCATTCAGCTTTATTTTCAGGTTTGCCTGGATCAGGTTCTGTTACCTTCACAAGCAAAGTGATGTTTGTTCTTGATGTTGAACAGAACGTAGGTTCTGTCAAATAAAAAATGACATATATAAGATTTTTAGCTGAAATTAACATATTGGGATTGAGAAATATGCCTCTGTATGCACAACGCACTGATTTTTTTTCAAACCATTTTTTGGTTTGGTCTAGTATATATTTAGTCACAAAATATAGTCTTAACTTCTATGCCATCCATAGCTTCTTCCTTTCTATTTTAAAGAAAAAATAGGTGGAGAACTTGGAAAAATGCAGCGGAACAACATTTACTCAGATAATAACTTTCTGCTAAAGTAATTTACATTAACACTGAGTCGTTAAGTACCTGACGGTAGTCTCTCGAAGAGCTATGCTGCCATCTCTTGGTAAAGAAAATATACTTCAGATGTTTTTTGAGAGCTCAGGAAAGCTATGTTCTATTAAAAAACAACTTTCCTGCATTTATAGATCACTCAAGACAATAACTCTCCTCTCCTTTCCCTTTGCTGCTAAGTACATAATGGACTAAGTAATTTGGACAGAATCATTTGTACAATACATCATCAGTGAAAGTTTCATAGCATTTAACACTTGAAGATCACTCAACTTACACACATACAGTCAAGCCATATTTTTTTCTTACAGATGTGCTCATGTCCAAACACATTCAACACTAAGGCACAGCATCACACAAAAGGTCATTGTGGAACAAGTGAATAATCGCAGCTATCAGCCAAACAAATACGTGCACACAAGAGTAAACATTTAATAAAAAGGAGGCACCGACATAAGTTATTTCAATAGGCTGTTAACTGCTTACCGAGAAAATTATGCAGCTAGGGAGCTCCTAACTAATTCACCCTTCCACAATAACCCTACAGTGTTTAAGCATGCATTACCACCTACAAATTCTGTGAACTTCAGCGAATTCCTGATACTTGTCTGCCATATTCTTCATGCTAAAGGATTATCTGATGGATAAAAAAGCAGTCAGTTATTTTAAATTAATAGCTGCTTTAAAGAAAGGAATTTAAGGGTGTTATTTCTTTTATTATTTGTATAGCAATCCCTGTTTGTTGTGTGTTTTGTTTGGGTTTGTTTTTTCTTTTTTGTTTTTAAAAAATCAGAGTGGATGCACTTTCAGGGAACAAGAACAGCAGCTGGCAGCAGAGATCCCAGAACACTTACAAATTATGGAAGCTACATGCTCAAAGTACCAATTCTTTCCTAGCACCAATAGATTCTTAAAATCTTGCTTCAGGAGACAAAACAAACATCATGCATTATTTCTGAGCAACTAAAGAGCCTGACTACTTGCAGTCACCTTTGCTAAAGATGAAATTTGGAAAATAATTTTAACTTAAAAGATTTTGTTTTGGTTTTAGTAATGTTATTTGTTGGGATGTGACCAAAACCACCATGCATCATTCAGGATAATTAGACTTTGAATTCCAAACTCGATTTTGAAAAGCTGTGTTCTTCTATTTGAGTTACATTTGTTCTAATAAGAACAAAATTTGAGTCTTTATTTTCTTTTCTCCCTTGTGGCATACACTACAAGAAGATAACACTGGATACAGCAGAGGCTCTCATGCTTTTTAGCTGGTGGCAATCCTCCTCTGCTAAGACTCACCACTGCCCAAGCAACATTGTACTTCGTGTTGCAGTGTGCTCTGGCACTAGTATGTCCAACACCGGAAAAATAATAACTCTTAAGATTGTACTTGAGGTTATAAAATTCTGGTGGGGATGGACTCCACTAACCCCTGATGAGAACCAACCCTGACTGCATCTGCTTTTCTCTTCTTAGCTTTGATCAGTATCTACTCTCTTCTCCTCTCCATGCCCAGATTCTAAAAGGTGAAATGAGATTTTGAAAAAAAACCCTACATCTTTTTCACACGGAACACGTGTTGATTGTTACTTATTTCAAGCCTGTGTATATAAAGGCTAAATTCCTTGAACTCAAATCCCAGAATGGAATGTATTCCAAGCTCTGAAAGGCTGAACCGTCTATCAGCACAGCTCAACAAATGATGCTGGGGAAGCCTGGAAGGAGAGGTGGTGGTGAAGCCTATGCCAGAATAAGAAACAGTGGCAAATACGTTCCAGGATCCCCAAATAAGACGACAACATTTATTTGTTCTGCTCTGATGACAGCTGATAACCAATGTCATATACAGACATATTAGTTATTTCCCAGTCAGCTTCTATGTGCCCAACTTGTTTTAGTACGACCATGCAAGTCTGGATACAATCACTTGAAGAAAAAGGAACATGCAATCACACACACAAAATGTAAGAGTGTTTAATGAGATTTTGGTAACGCATTTTCTCAACCTTAGGAGGCAAAGGCTCTTTAAAGCCATTTTTCACCCTTTGAATGTGCACACTGCAATTTATTATTACAAAGCAAGATAGGGGAATCTTATTTGATACACTTCATTGTATTTTATATTAAAATTCAGGAATTCTAAGCCTTTTTAATGCATAGAAATGTGAAAGAATTTACATCTTCTACTTTAGTAATCAGCCATGTTATTGTCTGTTACCCTTAGCTGAATCTAATGTCAGAAGCAATACCCTCATCAATGAATCATGGGGGGCCAAAGCAGCAGTTTTTACTCATGCAAAACTACCATTGACTCCAATGTCTAGAAATTACTACATACCTAATATGCAAAACTACAGAATGATCTAAGACCTTGGCCAAAATTAAGCCCAAGAAGCGTACTTACTTTTTCTTTTTTAATATACGTGGCAACAATCTCACTATTTTTAAGCACATTTAAAATATTAAATCCTTTGTTATCAACATCAAGAGGATCTTTGCTCGAATCAGATCGGTCTCTGTCTTCATACTGTCTTTCTAATCCCCTTTAAGCACTTTCTTCAATGAGCTTTCTATTCTTAGACTTTTATTGTATAAGACGCTAATTGATACCACAACAGTATTCGGCACAGCATAGCAACATTTCTCCAAAAAAGCTCATCTGGAAAAGGAAAAACAAGTAGTGTAAATTACTGCAGATTGGAACTGAAAGACATTGGTACAGTAGCACCTGAGAAATATGAATAATGAATTTCTATATTGTGCCTCATTCTAGAAAGTGATATTAATCCTCCATCATTGATACTGTTTAATTTTTTTAAGACAAGTATTTGCCTGCAACTGAAAAATGAAGGCAAATGCTGGCAACAGAAACAAGACAGAGACATGTAACACACAGAAACCACCAAAATAAGAAGAGATTAAAAGGCCAAGACTCAGGTTCCAACCCACAGAAGATGAAATGCTGGTCACTGTTACTGATGTCAGCGTGCTTCCTTTTTAGGGAGGTCAAGTGATGTTTTATTTCCAAAAAAACTTTTAAGAGAATAGATCAAATGGGCATATTTTCAAAGCAATATATGTGGAGGATTAAGGGTGGCCACAGAGCTTTGAAAATGTTCCTAACTCACAGATTCTATTTCTGATATACTGTATTTTATTTTCTTCTTTCCCATGTGTGAGTCTTTCTTCTCCCTGTCATCCTAACCCCTTCTTTATTTGGATTCTCTTCCTTTACATTTTCTCCCTTCCACCAGTTTGGAGTTACCCATCTCCCTGTTGCCTCTTTTCTCTCTGTTTAATCTACCTATTGGCAGCCATGCTGTACTTCCCAAATTGTCTGTGTTGCTCAGCATTTAAAAAGCGCTTCCAGATTAATGTTCCAAACGGGAGGGTCCAGCAGCTGGAGCCAAAAGGAAATCCCCCTGAGAAGGTCAAATATTTCAAAACTAGTTTATCTCTAGTGACTTCCACATACTCTGCGTGGTGGCTTCAGCTGGCTGGCGCTGTCACAGTGCAAGTTGCTAAGCGTAGGCTCTGAACACCATTACGACAATGGAATACAACAGAGCATCGTTTCCCACTGTGGTAAAACGAATACATCTCAATGATATTTTTGGCAACTCCATAAAGCAAGCAGCATAAATTCCCACTACTCATAACCTTTTATCTTAGTTGGCTGTCTCATTAGGACGAGGCTTTTTGTTTAGGTTTCTCCTTTTATCCATACATCTCATGTGGAATGTTGATTCAAGCTACTTTTAAAATTTTTTAAAAAGTTTTTGTCTAGAGTTAATTGTCACTTTTCATGGACAGACATGATGAAAACAGCAGAATTAGAATTTCAATAAGAATTCGTATGTATACATATACTAGGCTTGAAGGTTGCCTCTAAACTACATGACAGGATGGCAAGCTATCCACTGTCCTGGACCACAGTACCACAGTTCATGAAGTTGCTTCTGGGAGAGATGATGACTCCCCTCTGCACTTCAAAAAATTACATTTCCTCCCAACAAAAAACGAGGCGAAAGGATGAGTGAGCAGGGGGAGGGAGAATTTAAATGAAGCACCAATCCGTATTTCAAAAGGCTTTTAAATCAAACTAGTGTCAGTGGAAAACAGGGGCTTTGCATAAACCTTTGGTGAACATGCCATCCAAATACTGCAGTACATTGGCTATTTACAAATAAGTGGGTAAACTGAAGCTTTCATGGGAGTTTTAACTCAAGTGTTTCATACCACATTTTCTAGTATAGGCTAGGCTACCCAGCAACATTACTCAATGCATTTTTTCCACTTCCTGCAACAGGCAAAGTATATTATGGTTAAACTATGCAAATAAGTTATTATTGTAATCACATTTTACCTCAAAAGCAGGGTTCTTAATGCAGTTCAATTTCTTTTGCACTCAAAAGGGTGGCTGGACTATTTCCCTTCACTGAGCCCAAACATACTGGCCACTTACCACTGGGGGCTTTTTCAAGGGCTGGCGGGTGGGAGAGGGGATTGCCATGCTGCAATTAAGTGCTCATGCTTCATCCACAGTGTAGGGTTTTTTTGTCATTTAATACACCAATGTTTTCTGTTTTAAACCCTGGACCCACATGCCACAGCCCTGCTCTGCCAGCGTCTCGGACAATAGGATCATATTTTAATCAGCAAGAACAATCTCTAGGCTGCTCGGTCTTCTACCTTCACTTCTGAGTGGCTATGACTAAACAAAGGTACGATTTTTACTTTAGTCTGAGCACATCCACTGAGAGTTTCAGATTCCTCCACCTTCTCCATTAACCGCTGGACCTGCTATTCCCTATTTACCTTCCACAGAAAAGGTGGAACCTCCACCAGATCTGCCAGGGCTGAGGAATCACATCCCACTGGACCTTCCTTTTCCTCTGCATTATTCTTCTCAGTGCACTAGGAAGAGGCAAACTTTTATATAGTAGTTTGATACAGAAACACTTTTGAAATGCCGTACAATCAGTACGGCACCAGACTGAGAACACAGAACAATTTCTGAGAAAACCACCAATCCTCTTCTGATTAAGATTCAACAACAATTTCGTTTGGAATAATGTCAAAGACCCAAACCGATACGTTTTATCCATCTGTAGACAGCACAGACACAACATAAATCCTTTTAGCTGACTCTAGGCCTTCTGTCTTTTTTAGAACAATTGATTTTTTTACTTAGTTCACCCTTTCTTGCATTCCTTTACCTTAAGATGGTGCTATGTTGTATAACTAGAGCGATGACATGTAGTAATGCTCACTGTAGCTGAGAACTTCTGATAATTTAAACTAGTTTAAAACAAGGTTGGTAAGGAATCACGTTCCATAAAATACCAACTTCAAGTTTTATTATAGGATGAATCCAATCTGCAAATCACATTTTAATTTCTACTTACTTAAAAATTTCTACATATTCAGAAAAATGTGTATTTTTCCAATCATCATGCATCAGACACATACAGAGAGACAAGTAAATAGGTTAGGTGACATCTAGATTAAAGTTGTATAAATAATTCATTCTTAAAATTGGTGCTTGATCAACTCAAAAGCTTCATTTGATCTTCTCAGGGAACTGAACAACAGAAAAGTAATTTCAACATTAAGTTGACTTAAATATTTTTGAAGTCATAATCTTTTCAAAGAAAACTTCAGAGGAAAAATAATGTCATGTATCATCTCGAATACCTCAGAATATTTAAACTTTCAGAAGAGAGGAACAAAGAATTATTTTGCATATGAACCTGAAAAGCAATTCAAAATTTTTATTTTAGTGAATTATTCACTAAAAATACATATTACATAGTTCCAATTGGTAAAGTTCACAAATCAGTATCAGTTTACAAATACATAGACAAGAACCTGAGAGCTGAGGAGCCACGGGATATGAAGAATTAAATAAAAAAAACCCCACAACAAACAAACAACAAACCCCAAAACCAAAACTACTGCATGAGATCAGGAGCTATCTGTTATGTTTTTCAAGTATTTTTTAAAATTTAATTCATATTAATAATTGAGGGAGATTATAGAAAAATACTTGACTGCAAATCAAATATCAAAAGTTCATTCAATACATCTCCACAAATAACAAACATTATTTGTCTAACATCCAAACCACTATTATCTATTTATATAGTTGCAACCAAAACATGTTAAGTATAATAGCAACATTTATAAATAAATTCTAAAGCTCATTTCACTCACATGAATATTTTCCAAAATATGCTTGCAGAATCCTCTCACCATGAAGGTTTATAATAATAAACTGCAAGCAACTTGTATTTAGCTTTAAATATTGTATTTTATCCTACACATAGTAAAGTAGGCCTTCTAAATCAAACACATTTTAATATAGCTGAAGTCACACATCTAGGGAAGAAAAATGCATGCTGTACTGTAGCAAAGAGGCTCGTGTACAAACATAGGAGCAGAAAGGTCATTTTATCTCTATATACAGAATCGCTGGGATCAATGCTGGAATATCTCCTTCCAATACTTTGAAAAGAATATTGAAAAATTGAAGGAGGTGTTGAAGAAAGAAGGAGCCTCAAAAAATTAATCAAGGACTGGACAAAAGGTCTTAAAGTGAGAAAGTGAAATAGCTCAATCTGTTTAGCTTATCAAAAAGAAGACCGAGCAGTAAAGCTTGATTAGAGTGTGTAAGAACATTCACAGGGAGAAAGCATTGGGTACTAAAAGTGCTCTTCAAACGTGGCAGAGAAAGACCCAGCATTAAGAAAGGGCTTGACATTAAATCCAGACAAATTCAAATTAAGAATAAGTCATAAATATTTAACAGTGATGGTGATTAACCACTGGTACTACTGAAGCCATTGCCCTTCTCTCAGCAGTTTCAAATTAAACCTGGGTGCTGTTTTGAAAATACACTTTCATCTGACAAGTCACTGGTCTCCAAGTGAGGAAATCCAGGTGAAATCTTACAGGCTATGGAATCAGAGGGGACAAACTCAATCTGCTTGCCTTAACATCTATAACACATACAGTGTTCATTCTAAGAGCTCCCTACAGGTGTTAGTTAATATAGCTTTCTAAACAGCTTCTAGTGAGACGTGTTCATTTCTCTCAAAAAAACCAAACCTTCAGTTTCCCACTTCTGCCAGAGGACTCTATGAAACCCTCTGTGCACTAGCTGGAATGGTATATATGGGTAGCTGCTTTCTCTAAAACCTAACCACCTTCGTTCAAACAAAACATAAAATATACATTGCTTGTACAACAAGCCCAACAGCTTCGGCCAGCACAAGGGTCAGGCTCATTTTTACAACATTAATTTGAAATCATATGGGATTAGGCAGGAAAGGGAGTGCAAAAAGATGAAAATAAGGAAAAGAGCAGAATTTGTCCCTTCAGCATTTCCACAATTTGTAATTAACAAGTGTCCTAAAACATTTTTTTAAATGGATGTTAAAGACATCAAGAACCAGAGCATGAATCACGAGATACTTTTACTACACTGTCAGTCTTTTTTGTAACATTAACAGGAACTGATATGAGCAGATTCACACATGATTACTTAACCTCTTTCCATTCCACATGGCCTATCAAACCATCACAGCAGCAGCTATCGGAGTCAAATGTGGGTACGTACACTGCCTGCGTGGTCACGCCAAAAAATCCTTCCTTTAGGTTTTATTGTTGGGCATGACGTCATATGGCATGGAATATCCCTTTGGTGAATCTGGGTCAGCCGCCCAGGTTGTGTCCTCACCCAACTTCTCGCCCACCCCAGCCTACTCACCAAGGGGGTAGGCAGAGCAAGAAAAAGAGAAAGCTTTGGTGCTCTGCAAGTACTGCTCAGCAACAGCCAAACCACTGCTTTAGTCACAAATCTGAAACACAGCACCATATGGGCTGCTATGAAGAAAATGAACTCCATCTCAGATGGACTCAGTACACCGGTGCATTTAGTCTTCAGCAGACAAGAGCTGAAAATCACCACTCCAGCTCCTAAGGGCTCACCAAGAGACTCAACTGAACTCAACTGAAAACAAGAAATAGGCCAGAACAGTAATAAAAGTTATAAAATAAAATAACAGCAGGAAAAATATATATCCAGAAGAAAATATTTTTCTTGACCTTCCCAGTAACAAATCAGTCACTACTCTTGCTCTGCAATAGGTTTGAGATGAAAGAAGGTACAGAAGGGAAGATGAAAGTAACTGAAATTCCACACATTTTTCATCTCTGTCATCTCTACACACAGCCACTCTATCAGCAACCCCTGGTTTTCTCCCACATGAAACAGACCGTGAAATTTTACTTTCCCTCAAACTCCTGCATGGCCACATATGGCAGGTTATGATACAAACCCACATGGCCAAAATACAGGGTACCGCTGTTCATCAGATCTGGGACCATTAACATTACTCTCCCATAAATAAAAATAAAGCCTCCCTAGGCAGGACAGGAACATCCTTCTCGTCTATACTATGTCTCTTTTGTAGATGGAGAAAGGACTTCAGTTCCTCTGGCTGTCAATCTAGTTCCTTTCATAAGCAGTAAAATTCACTTTAAAGTCTGAATAATGAGGAGTGCTGACCCTTCCGCACTGATAAAAATAAATAAATGTCAGTCAGACACCAGTTTAGTCACGCAGGTACAGTAAACTTTTTTCTAACCAGACTGCACAGATTTATTCTTTAAGCTAATCAGAATTCAAACAGAACAGAAATCAAATGTCACCCTGACACAGTAACATCCATCAACCACAATGATTACATCTACATCAATCATTTGATATAATAGGAGTAAAGTCATTATAACAGAACGTTGTCAAAAGATCTGGAATTGGTCTTCTATTTAGTATTCCATCATATAACATCTACAAGATTATTTCAAAGGCAGCAGTGCCTGCTTTGAAAACATAAGACAGCTTGCTTCAGCATTTTCCTGGCAGCAGACTGTTATTCAACGACAGCGTTCTCCAAGAAGTAACATTACTGATTTGAGCTTTATAGTAGGGGAGGGCATTGTGTTTTCTGTTCTATCAATTCTTAAACTGGAACTGAAAATTAAACAATTGCATTACTTGTCTATACAACCTTCAACTTACCTAAAAGAACCTTACCATTCAGCAGAAGTATTGGTTATACCTGATAGTTCAGCAAGTTCATCCCAGTGCCTCCATTAATTTAGAAGTCCCGTTGAGACTGTCCCCTCCTGTGTCTGATTTTGCCTGAAACACCTCACTACTTCATTCCCAAGTACTGGTTTTCTGAAAAGGGTAGTGCTACCTGAGGGTTACATACCCGCAAATACTGCACACTAGTATTTCAAAACACAGAGTTCACCTACTGCATCGGAACACGTCTTTCTCAGTTTACAGGTCAGACCAAAGCCTGATATTGGATTATGCTTTGTGGTGCTACAAGACCGTTAAAAATTCTGCATACAGACCGCGCATGTTGCACTCAACACTCGGACAGCCAGTCAGAAGCAAAGATCACACCAGAGAAAAGAAAGCACAAGCAATACACAAAGTATCCCCTTTCTGGACATCATGGATAACGTCCCAAAGACAGTACGTCACCGACACTTTAATCAAAGGGGAAGATCTTACTCAAGAGTGACTTTCCTGAGCATGAATCACCTTAGTGAGCATGAAAACCCTTAACCACAGCTAAAATCATGCTTCTTTTACATGGGAGGTATTGTGTGAAAAAATTATAAAGACAACTAGTAAAATGAAAGATTCCGTGAAAAACAGTCCTTCAGATCCATCACTACAAGGGTGAAGACCATGGAGACCTTGTTCCGCTCGTCTTGGAAAGCAGACATAAAGTAAAAACCATTTAATGTTAAAACAAAAGTAACAGTGCAGATCAGATGCGCAGTATCTGCTTGGACGTTATCAGTCTACTGAAGTTTTTTTTTTGCAAGCAGTACTGACAGTAATAATATTTTTACTCAGATGCAGTGGTTCATAACATCAATTAAAATACTCACAAGAGAGTTTTGATGGAACTTACAGTGTCACCTGACTTCCTCACAGGCTATTTGTACCTTGACCCTCACTGGCCGTTGCTCATTTATTCATGACAAAAGTCATTCATGACTGAATGACACAACAAAACAGGATCTTAGATCAACAGGTAAACTTCCAGGCAGTTGAAACCAGCCTTCGCTAATAAGTCAGACTTGTTAGTGTCTTCACAAACCTGAGTTGGAAGAACTGCATCTCCATTTACATCGTTTGCTGGTTTTACTTCTAGACAGATATATCTGTCTAGTCAAGTACTTAACCTGGATGTGAAGTGCACCCTTAGAACCACTTGCTTGAATAACTACAACACAGCAACAAACTTGCCTGCAACACTTTTTTTCTAACAAATAATCACTTAGATCATGCTTATGGATCACACTTTTGCAAATACATAACTTATAATAAATATATTATTTCAGGCATGATACTTTACAAACGCATACAAATAATGTTTATCGCGTACAGATGTTTAGCTGGCTTACAAATCAACGACAATTCCTTTAACCAGTAGGAGTTCATATTTGCAGTAAGTACATTACAGATGTTACTCTCTTGGGAATAATGATAAAAAAAAATTCCATCACAGAAAAATACCCCACTAAATTAGAATGCAAATAAAACATTTTCTGCCAAAGGCCATCATACTATTAAATAACTGACCATAATCACCAGAATTATCAAATCCCATTTTCATAGATATGTTTCCATTAGTGAACAATCTAAATCTTTGCAAATTCTTTCTACATATTTATTATGGCCATCATGTTTTAAATATAAATAACAATGCTAGTGTCACATATATCTCCACAGAATTACCAAGATTTAAATGGTGAACATTGTGTATTTACTTGGCATTTCAGTGAACATTAAGGTTTATAGTTCTGAAGAAAAAATTGACTTTGGCTTTACTTCAGTCAATATTTATTTCTCCTTTCAATAAACATTGATGTTTGCCTCAAGATAAGTCAATATCCTGTTAAAGTACATTACTTGAATAACATTTGGGAATTACTAAACAAATGAGTCAAATTCAGTGGATCAAAGATAATGGGACCAAGAAAGACCTTTCAGGTCATTTCTTTAAACTTGCAGTCTTAGCAGAACTACCAGAACATGATGTGGAACACCCCTCTGAACAATCCCTCCTTTAATGTTCAGCATGCTGGTACTACAGCCAATTCCAGCTTCAGTGCAGTCCACTTCCCAAATGTTTAGGTGCAAGACTTTATCCTGTGCCCTTCTGCAACGCCTCCAAAGCTAGCTTCTACTTGAAATATGCTTTGCTTCAAAGATCATATAGATTATAACCACATATTCTTATATTTTCCCCATTTAACCTGGTTTTCCCAGCTCGTCATTCATGTCTTATATTGGTACCTCCAAATGTTCTTAGAGGAACTCTATTTACTATACTTAGAATTTTTACTGGAAGTCCATGCTACAGGACTTTTAAGATAGGGCTCCCTTCCCGTATAACCACAATACTTTAATACCATTAAAGTTTACCACACTTGGCCACTCACATGAGGTAGTAAACTGAGGAGAATCATCAAATTTCACAAGGAAAATAATCTTAAACAGTGAAAATATTTGCAGCTTCTCTCAGTTCTCAGCAAATACTTCCCCTTTAATAGGCAAAATTGTATGAATAGTTGAAGATATGAAATTTTCTTATCATATTAAATATTAAAAGGCCAACTGTGATGATAAACCTTAGCAACCTGTCCCAGAGGAAGCGATGGGCACTATCAGCCTATAACAAGCCTATATAACAAGGTGTGACAAAGCTTTAGAGACTGTAATTTCCATTATCTGGATCCTCTTTCTTCACTAGCCATAGTTGCATGGTGGACTATGAATTCAGTAGAGAGAAAAAACTAGCATTATCATGTTGCATCAAGTTAATAGTTTCTGCTTGTAATGAAAAGCCCTGAGTTTCTCCAAAAATCTTACAAAGCTCACTCTATCACTTTTTTAAAAGCATACTCACAACTTCATATGCAACATGATCATCTGCTAGTGACAAAGTGGGATCTTAAAATGAAGAGTGAAAAATCACTTAAACATAAAGTTACAGAACTCCATAAATGTTTATAATTTTGGAGTATTCAATTCCAAGTTGGGAATATAGAATTGAAATAGTTTTTCTGTTCATTTAAGTCCACAGAGAAACATCTTACTTTTTGGAGATCTAACTCTTTTGGGAAATAAATACCACAGCTGCTCTATTATACTTACACATAGCATGAATATAAGCCGCAGGAAATACTGTTTAAAGGTCATGTTATTAAGAGCCAAATTATCATAAATAGGTTCAAAGATATTTTTTTTCTTTCTATAAAGTATCACTGGAAAGATAACATGTATGAAAAAGAGGTACAGCCTTGAACAATTAGGTTCTGACTCATGTTTGTTAGCTTCCTCAGACATTTTCAAGGAGCCCACACTTAACAGGATGAGAGAGGGAGAAATAGATCATGTATTGGACATCAAAACAGTTCAAGAGCAGCCTGCTGTTCCTTACCACTTCTGAGGAAAGAACTTTACTGGAGTCTGAATTTGAATAGTCACCTTGACACCTGTAACACGCTTTTACCACTTCAGAGAAAAATTATCCGCGTGCTGAAAGCTTAGTGCTTTCAGCCCTCTCCCAGAAAGTGTCTCAGAAAATGTAACGATCAGCTGACTGTAATACAATGGCACACGTAGCCTCATAAGCCAATTTTTAGCAGGTTGACATCTTCAAGAGAGCTTTTGCTACCATTGCATTCTCATGTTTAGTTCTTCTGCAAGTAAATTTATCAAAAAAGCCAGGATTTGAAGAAATACATCTCAGAGCTACAGATGAACTCTGGACAAAATCAGGTGCGTCATTGGTAAGGCATGGAGCAGTACGAAGATGGCAGCAGCAATATCTGTGCTGTTTTGATTCTTTGTACAGCTATTGTCAGATTCCCAGAGCTGTCAATCCAAGACTACTAAACCTTTCACTAGTCCACCCTTAACCTAATCTTTCACCTATCAACCTTTCTCAAATACTAAATTCACATTAAGTACATTAGGAATGAAAATAACCCTCTATTCTAATAACCAGAAACTGCCAATTAAATCCATAATGTATGGACATTTTCCCCTTACTTGCCCTTTTTATGCAAAATAACATCGTAGGAGGTTGCACGCAATACCAACATGTTGATCATTTTAATTATTTCTGGGTATTTGTCCATACTGCAATAGATTAATATAGTCCAAAAACTGATTTATTCACTCACTCGTAAATTGCATTTTAATGCGTTCACAACTTGTTAGCATTCATAAACAAAAGATCTAAATTAGAATTCTTTCCCAGTAAAAATGGGCTAGCTTATCTCCAGAAATTATGAAGAAGCACAGTTAAATGCATTTTTTAAAAATAATTATTCCATATTTTCATGCATGTCTTGCAAGATTTTATGAATGTTAGTGAAAGCTAACGTCGAAAATGCCTACAGTAGTAACCTTTTATGCTTCCTAAATACCCAGAGTCCTACGTAGTATTCTGGCGCTCACTGTAAGTCGATCTTTGTAACGTGCTTGTGATTAAAGATAACTTTCCTTTTAGAAGGAATATATGCAGTTTAGTTCTAACAGTCAGTGGCAATCGGAATTCTGATTCCTCTCTCCCTGGCAGCAATATCAAATATGCCAAGTATCACATTTGCACTACTGGAAAAACAAACAACCAACCCACCCTCCCCCCCCAAAACCCAAAAAAAAAAAAAAAAAAAAACCCTCAAACACACAAAACTGTTAAAGACACAGATTCAATGATTAGTAAATTTATATTACACTGACAATTAGTTTTATGCAAATATAATTTTCTACCTATCTTTCTGGAAAAATCTATCACTATAGTAAAAAACCCTCAGTGTATTTTCTTTGACGTTTGGGCACAAGAATTAGTCAAACACAGGTACATTTCAAAAAATATAACAAGCAGTAGACACTACAGTAAGTCATCCAAAGATAAGAAGTTGCAGCATATGACGGCTATTAATTCAGGTCAGGTTTTGGCTCTTGCACCAATTAAATCACTAATAACATTCACTAGAATCACTGTTTAAAGAACTAGAGAGAAGGCAAGCTACAGAAAAAGCTTTCCTTTCTTCCCCTAAATCAGATTTTTGAACAGAAGTTACCCCAGAAACAAAAATGATAGAATCATAGAAGGGTTTAGGTTGGAAGTGACCTTGAAGATCACCTAGTTCCAACCCCCCTGCCATGGGCAGGGACACCTCCCACTAGACCAGGTTGCTCAAAGCCCCATCCAGCCTGGCCTTGAACCCTTCCAGGGATGGGGCAGCCACAGCTTCCCTGGGCAATTTGTTCCAGTGCCTCACCACCCTCAGAGTGAATTTTTTTTCCCAATATCCATTATAAATCTCCCCTCTTCCAGTTTGAAGCCATTTCCCCTCATCCTATCATTACATTCCCTTGTAAAACAGTCCCTCTCCAGCCTTCTTGTAGGCCCCCTTCAGATACTGGAAGGCTGCTATAAAAGGTGTCTCCAGAGTCATAGCTCTATGGCCACGGTAGTTTATAACAAACTATATGTTTTCCCCTTTTGCACTGACCAAGTAGAAGGGAGGGTATTAAGGTTAAATTTATTAACTGCCATTATTATTGCACAGAAATCAAAGTTGAAAAATTAGGCACCGACTTTCTACACTAACTGGATATTTTCAGTTGTCCAAAGGAGATATTTGAGTTTCCACCACAGTGTGAGCGACATAGGAAAGGGTGGCTGTAGAGAGCACAGACCAGGGGGAATACATCAAAGCCTAAAATCTGTTCCTAAGAATAGAGTGAATGAATTGGAGAGATTACTCAATAAAAGCATCTCTATAAAAGGTATAACACAGACCTCCATGCTTACAAACCAAATCATTTCCCTTATTCTGGCACTGTTTAAACTCATGCAAGGACTCAAATTGACTTGGTTTAGGTGAAATGAGATCAGTGTCAAGGCCACTGGAACTGGGGCCGGAGGCTGTATTTTAGCTTTTCATATCCGCCAAATCACAATTCTTTTTCCTTTTCCTTGTTCACTAAATAGCATCTACATGAAAGACTCAAACATACATAGGTGAGTGCAGAGAAATATTCATAGTAATTTAAGTCTGCTTCATTTCCTATTTTTAACGTTATTGTATTTGTGTATATATAATACATATATTAATTGTTTAATTTCATATTTGCTAAAAATAGTCCATTTGATTTCCCCTACAGTTTAATTTTAATGGTGCTTACTGACTGTGACAGAAATATACTTTGTTCACTCAATACGCTTTCCCTTATGCTTTAATATCCTACTTTTTACTAAAGCATATTTTTACATTTTCTTGGAATTTCAATATTCCAAACATCCGTTTTGCACAAAGCATTTCACCAAGTAACTACATTAGGCTGCTCCTTGGCTACTGGCTCTAAAAAATTAATTTTTCAAGATTAATGTGTTTTATTTATTATAGCTCAAAATGCTTCATTGTCACACTTTCGTAAATTTCTAGTCTTTCATGTCTCTGTTGGGGAAAAAAAACAAACCGTGGATTGTTGACTGATTTTTATTCAGATCTGCACAAATACATTTCTTATCACAGAAAGTAGTTTTCCCTATTCCAGGGGACAATGCCTGTGCCTGATCTTCCCCAACAGGAAAAAATTATACGCTTCTCACAAATTGTAGTTTTATTTCCAGATTATTTAAAAAACTAAGTCCTTTGGTATGTGCCATACAACTTGGATCAACATGCTGTCTTCATACATGTGTGGTGAATCTTTTATCAAAGCATCAGATCAAATTCCCCCCCGCTGATCGAATATTAGACAAAGTGTTTTTGTTAGACATAACTAACAGCCAATGTAATAAATGTACTACATACATCAGTTAACTCACGAACTGTAAGATCAGCTCAAAAAGCATGAAATTTAGAGCTACCTTAAAAAGAAGGCTGGAAGTCACTTAACTCAAAAACCCTTCAAAAGTTTTATTTAATTGGTCTTCACTGCTAAATACTGTAGCTTCATTATGAACAGCTACTCTCCCATTGCCTAAGGGCTGATGCTCTCCTACAGCATTCTCATGCTATCTTAACCCCTGAGTTTAAGGAGCAAAGGGATAGGAAACAAAGTCACAACATCAAGCATCTCTGTAGTTGTGTCTGGGTGTTCTGCTTAGGTAACTCCTTAGATAAAAGCAGCATGTTGGGAAAACAGATGCCTCCCACTTCTTTAGTTTCTACTGTGGAATGCCTTATTCATGGCTAAAGACACGTTTTTCCTCACCTTAGAATATTGTGATCAGGCATCCAGCAGCCAAATTAGATGATAAGTATCAGCATTTTCCATTTCACTCAGTAACATATCAAAACTTTTGTATTTGTGTGTACACCCACGTGTTAGATAGAAATACTTGCGCTTGGAGAGCTTGGCAGCACCGCCTGCAAGGAAGCCACCTCCTCTGAAGCGGGAAGATGGCACTGAACAGCAGGCAGAGTCCCTCGGTGCTCTGCTCCCGCTAAATCCTGGGCACAGCAGCGACTGAGATCACTTGTAACTCACATCAGGCAGAGTTAATCTGGAAACTTCAGGTTTGAGACAAACTATTCTATCCACTGTTCATGTACATTGCCCAGCATAGAGGATGCCGACTTCAATAAAGACTTTTAGATGCTGCTGGATTACGTATCTTGAAGAAAAAGGATTAATCAGTCTCTTTCATTTCCTTAAGAGTCTGTGCAACTGACATTTCCACGTAAGCAAGGGAAATAATTCTTCAGAAATTACCCAAATTGCACATTTGCCACGACTTGCAAAGGATCAAACAGCAAAGACATATAGGCTATAAAATAGAACGATACCATTTTCCACTCAACTGAAGATACTGTATAAGGTTATACGAGAACATTAGCTAACGCCGCCCCAAGGAGAGAAAAAAACTAAAACAGCCTGACTTCAAAAAACGTGCCCTAAACCACAAAAATGCAACAATTTGCTGATACGGAATGGAAAATAGCAGCCTATTGCAGATTAGTAGAGAACAACACTCCTGAAAAGGAAAGGAACAAGCCGAGAAAGAGCGCTTACTGCTCTTTTCTCTTTGACTTGCACTCCTTTTTTTCTGTATTTCTAGGGTAAGTAGTTGTGCAGAGCACTTGTAGCTCATCACTGTGGTTAACTGACTTCTCAACTCCTAGGACAGGGCAAGTACCCAGAAGGTGTGGCTCCACCACAAACCACAGTAAAATCCCGTCAAACTGTTTTAGGTTTACACGAGATATCCATAAGCCTGGAGAGCAGCATTAGATTTACTTTGTCACTTATCAAAAGTCAGTTTTGACAGTAAAAGCTCTCTCCCATCTGCGTTCATCCACACTTACTGCAACATTATAGTTTTGAAGAAAAATGGAGTAGAGTAGAAAACAAATGCAAACCCACAGACTATTAAATAACCAACAGTATAAATAGCAATTATGTTGACTACATTTTCTGTAACACATAAATAGTGTTATTTCAATGAAGAACATTCTCCTTACTGAGAACTGAGCATTTACAAGAAGCGGTAAATCAATGAATTATTATCTTAAGTATACAGAGAAAGATTACTCAGTCATTATTTAGTGGGTTTTCTTCAGCCTTCTTGAATATCACAATATGCAATATTTACTACATTTACGCATAGCTGTGTATTTAATTAAGGCTGCATCCTTCCCTTACTTGAGTTCAGCTTTCAGCTTAGTGGTTAAAAAGATATTCAGTAGCTTTCATATTCAAGAGCCCATACTACCTTCTTGGAAGTGGATTCTGAGATAAATACTGGTAATGAGAGTAGCACAAAGAGGTTAATTGTATCATTAATCTTGTCAAATACCCTGCACCAACAGTCATGAGTTACCAGACAATGAAATAGAAGGCAGAATAAAATACCGGTTTCAGCTTTACTTGTGGTAACAGACAGAAGATTCTCAGCTGGGAATATGAGAGAGGACCGAGATAAGAAATGCTTGCATTTTTTTCAGGGGCTTTTTAAAGCCTGATAATATTTAGCTAGATAGATGGCGTCAAAAACAGTGTTTTAAGATGATGTTAGCTCAGTATATATAAATTAAGTAAACATGCATAATGTGTACATAATATAATATTCAGAAACCACTCACTCACAAAACATGAGACTATTGCAGATATTGTGAAGTTGCAGTTACCCGTACAGGGCTCCAGTACTTCCAGTTTAAATCCAGGAACAGTAACTTATTGAAGCGAACCCACAGAGCGGGGGTGATTGCAGACTACACAGGAGTTTGAAAGGGACAATAAGTGTAGAATCAGGCCTCTACACGGCCTATTAAAGCAAAACACTATTAAGGCCATCTTCGTCATTACTACTTGTCCATCTATGAAAAATTAGTAAGAATCCTAAGGTAAGTCATTATTAATCAAACTGACCACTTAAAGTAATTAACACTTTAGTAGAGAATTTGCTTTAGCGAGAATCACCACTGCCTGTATTTCTTCTTTTATGACTTCACGATACAACATGTTCGGATTCAATTTACAATTATCAACTGCTTTATACTTCTTTACAAAATGCTATTTTATTCTGCCTGGTGTTTGTTTTTTTTCCTTAATGTCCACTGCCTTCATTAAGCAAATGAGTAACACCGAGCTAACTACCTCTTTCGTACAATGCTTGCTCATGCAGTGGTATAACACTTTTGTGTTCTACGCTACTGTCTTCACGTTCCCTAGCAAGTGGTGAGAAACAAAGGTTTGGGTTGTTTTTTTTTTTTAAAAAAAAGTAAGTAAGTGAGGTCACTAAAAGGGCTAGCTGATGAAATAAGAGTGGAACGTGCCATTGAAGTGTTTCTCCACTAGCAGAAATAGGAAATATGCATTCCAGGCTTCTGTGTTGAAGAAAGAATTCACTATGCGTTCCATTTAGACAAGCAATGTGTGCACAAACTATACTTTTTATTTATCAAACTAACTTCCTTAACATTTCTATCACACGTACAGAAGGCACCATTCTGTGGAGCCTATTCAGGACAATGTTTCACTAAAGAACCCTGAATGAGCAAGACCTGCAATAAAAATTACCCTGACGTACAGTGGAATATCAAACTGCACATTATGTTTTAAAATTGATGATCAGTTCACATAAATACTATGTTTCTTTTCAGCCAAGCATTGACTTTCAGGCTCCAGTTTTAGTTAAAAAACAAACCAACCAACCTGATCTTCAGTTAATTCGCTAGTAAACTCGCTAATTCTGAGGTTTACTGGTTTCTCTCCTATGTCCATCTAATCACTACTAATGAACACCACTATGCTCCAATACTGATATTAATATGTCAGAGTATGAAGACTGCAGTCCCACAGTGCTTCCCCACATTGCTCTAAGCTCTGGGACTTGTAGGGTTAGGGGGGTTGTTTTTTTTAGTCAACACCTTTCCCCACTAATTTTTCCTTCTTTAGGACTACTTAAATGTGAGCTTTGTTTCTGATGGGGAAGTAAGGTGGCAGATCCTGCATTCCCCCGAAGTAAAAAGAGAAGAAAGCAGAGAGATGAGAGAAAGCAGAAGACTAAGATCCAGACCTGCCTGTGCAACAACAAAGTGATGCCAATTCCAAACAGAAAGGATGTGCCCCCTACAGAGATATTAAAGATAAATAAGTAAAAACCCAACATAATCTATTCTAGCAGAACACAGACCATCCCCAAAACCCATCAACTCCATACAATGGTTAACAGCTACAACCAGCCTCTAACATGACTCTGACAAATTCACATACTTAAACAAGATGAGCAAGTTCCTTGAAATATTAAATACAAACACTTAGAACACGACTTCTCTTTACTGCACTCTAACCAATCCTAGTCTTTTTGCCTATTGCTCATCACTCCTACAGTCTGTACTATTAAAACTCGTACCGAGTTCACTGCACCGCACAGCTCTAGAACTTCATGTCAAGCATTCAAAAATCCATAGTCGCCACACAGCAGTAAGAAATTCTTTGTTTCTGTTTCAGGATAAAGAACAGCTGTAACGTTTCAGAACCAACAACAGTAAATAATGACGGCTAAGGTTGTCTAGGCTATGTAAGAGCCTCCCCCCACTGCTTACAAACATATTGGCCTTGAAAAACGTTTTCCCCCCATTATAGCAGCAGCCTTGTTTGTATGAACACATACTACTACCCTTAAGTAGCATTTACTTCAACTTGGTTTATTTCCATTCACGATACTGTATTTTCAAACGCATTCAAAGTTACTTGCTGCATTGTGCATTTATTTTAAATAAACTGTAAGGATATGAAATTTGCTGTGATGCCACTGGAGTATCATACATAGTGACGCTCACAGTGTTTGACTGTATCGCACGTTTCAGCACAGAACCAAGTAGAAAGCCTTATGTCACTATTTTTTTGGTTGTTACTACGTTTTGAAAACAGAAAAACAACTGCCTGGTGCTTTGTTCAACTTAGAGCACTCAAGAGAACTGCATTCAGAAGTACAACATTGTGTCAGTAATTTATAAATTTAGTGTAGCTGTACAGAAGTAAATAGACTAACTGAATTTACTTAGTTACTTGAAAAAGTTTCCTTTGCACTACAGATGAACACCAAATGTCTGGATATTAATCAAAACCTGAAAAATATCTTTGACAGACACACCACAGTCAAAAAACCTATGATTTTTGGCTGGAAGTTTAATGAAGAGTTTTGCCTTGGGAGTAAATACATTTAACCCGGGGGGCGAACAAAACAACACACAGACAACACAGATTCCTGCATCAAAATAGGTGATAAAAATAGAGCTCAAACTCATTCTTGGAGATATTTTCACATTATTTCAACACGTGGATTTCTCTACTACTACATTCACCTCCAACTCCCTTTCTTCTGCCAGACCGCCTGTTCTATTCATGGAGACTATTAAATAAAGTAGCAAACAGAGGAAGAGAAATAAACAAACAATACACTCCTGCTTGCTATTGCCTCCTATTACATCCAATAATTTTTTTTTTTTTTTTTTACTGTAATAACAGAAAGTATAGTAGCTCATACTGCTTCCTTTTTGGTTTTGTATTTACGTACATGCAACTATTTGTCTATTGAGCAGCTATACTAATAGTCTCTCTGGAAGAAAGAATGAGATGTTAATAAAACCTCGTTACACATTTTAAAACAAAAACAGCATCATGCTGCTCTCACCTAACACTTTCAGAAAAATCCTAATTAAAACTACAGGAGAATAAAATCCTTCTCACGACATTTTTTGACTTGACTCACAGTTTTTGATTATATGGTACTGACCTAAATTAACCTAAACCCAAAACACAGTTGAGGAAATTTGTGAAGCCTTGTTTTTCTGCAGTTCCCTGTAATAACACAATCTGTATCTATCTTATTTTGTGTAACAGTGTGTAATTACAACATATACCTCATGCAGTTCTCATAGATAAGATCTCAGTTTTATGCCTTTCCTTGTTTTTCACTTCTTCACCATGCTGTTCCTTTTTCTTTCCTAATCTTAGCCTTCCCTTTCCAAATCTGTATATAAGAACTCCATTATGTCGATGCAGTTATCTTAACTGATAGAAAAATTACTGAAGCATAAAGGTGGACCCTGCAGAGACCGCAGTGATTTGGGACTCCTTCAGCTTTTTTGCAGCTACACATGCACAGTGCCTCGGCCCCGCTGTGACAAAGTCTGCTTCCACGTGGTAAAATCGGGTTTCACGCTGTTAAGAACAGTTAGGAAGGCAGGCTACTGACGCTACTCCACAGGAGAAACAGCAAGGATATTTTCACAGAAACCAGCCACTATCAGGCCTGCTAATTTCATTTTGCACAAAGCAATACTCTACTGTCTTCTTAAATGGCCAAGAATGAAAGTAAAATAAATAAATAATGACACAGTAAAAATGGTATCGCACCTGTCCGCACCTTCACCCTCCTTTGGCAGAGACAAAATTCAGCAGCGCCGCCATCCTCCAATCCCTCTTCTCTTGTCCAGTACTCTCAATGGCATTTATTCCATGCTAAAGATGAGTTTCCAGACCTATTTTTTTCACATTGAATATGAGACATCATTACATAAGTTGTCAAAAGAAAGCTGGAAGTTGTGACAGCTGAGAAAGGGACAGCTGAGGCTTTTAGCACCTAGGAGAGATGTCAGAGCTGGCTGTGGTTTCATACATCCAAGAGACAGTTAAAATACTTGGTACTGAAGGCGGCATGCATTTCCACTTATTTAGTACCAGAAATTTAGGAAGAACTAATTTTAATAACAATTAGCCACCCACCACATCCCAACACGAGTCCTGACACATTACCATCACGGTGAATGTTGTCGATTTGCTGAAATAGTTAGAGTTTACTTCAGTGCCATGTTTCTTATCAGACATTAAACCAAAGCTGCTCTTAACAGTATCAGAAAAGCGATTTTCTATTAATACGCTGTTTCGTTACAACATAAAAATTTATTTTATCATTTACATGAACTTTTCTTGTCTAGAAAAAAAGTTCGTATCGCTCAAAACTAGATAAATGGAAACATTTGTCACAGACAAAGCATCTAACAATTCCTGAGCAAAATGGAACACAGCAAATGTCAGCATAACTGTGAAATGAACTACAGGCTTTCTTCCTAGGAAGAAGGGGCACATGACACATTACATGAAGGAGTCCACACAAAAGAAAGCAGGCCTTTGACCTCCAAGTTCTTCAAGGAAAAAACAAAAAAAACCAAAAAACAAAACTGAGTTTACACATGATCTTTATTATGCAGCAAACATTTTGACAGAAAGAGCTTTGCTCAGTGAGAAGAATGATATTAAGGATACAGCCAAAAGGAAAAAATGCAAAAGAGATCACTTGGTTTTGGAATATATTGTCAATGCTCATTTTTTCCACTAGTTTTCAAAGCACTCACGTATGACATTACACACAATTGGACTGTACAGCACAGATTCTCAGAACGGCGGGCTCCGAGACCCATGTACAAAAGTGAAAACACTATTTGAAGCTTGATCAATGTGCAAAAGCATTATATAAATGTTGTTGCTTGAGATAGGACAGAACCGCATTCAATGACCCAGAAGATCTACGCCACCCCTTTGTGCTTGGAATAAGCATTATCCATGCAAAGCAGTCTGTTGTATGGATGCATTTTATTCTTAGCATTTGACCTATTCAGACATTTGGAGAGTAAAACATATGCAAATACCTTCAATCCATGTATTTGAAATCAATAATACTAATAAACATTATTTACAGTGAAAATAGTAAACTTTGACTATCAGCCTTGTCTCTTCTACTTTGTTAAAAGAGACTGTTTTCCTTATGAGAAAGAGTTATGGAAACTTGAAATTCTTCACAACAGGAATTAAGTCTAAACAGGTCACCTTCACAGTTTATATTAAAGCAAAATCAGGTTCTTTTAACTAAAACCATCAATTAAATATTATTTGATTTCTCCCTGTTCAGCAAACAATTAAACTCTGCCTTTTGATTCAGACTGAGTCTACTAAACATACGGTTTTATTCCCAGAGAGAAAAGAAGCACTCAGAAGCACCGCATCTGGCTCTCCACATCCAATTTGCTCTCATATTCCATAATAATATATTACCAGACATACATATTTAAAATACCTAATTTAAGAAAACCAGAGCCAGAACCACTTAGACTACAATTATACTTCTCCATCTGAATATTTTTCTAGCAAAACTTTTAAAAAAGAATTTTACGTGCACGGTGAATTTCAAATACTACAGCATTATGCACAACTACCTATTCTATGCTATTCTAACTATCCATACCCTCTTCTTTACCACTGCCAATGTTTTTAATGCTCATTACCAAATCATCTTTAGAGCCATTGAAAAACAGTCCAACAGCAAATCAACTGTAGTCACAAAATAACTTTTGTAGGAAAACAGAAACCTTAACTACTGACAAAGTTAACATGCCAACACATAGATGTCTGATTTTTTTATTTTTTTTTTTTTGGGGGGGGGGGGGGTGGGGTTAGTTTCCTACAAAAGTTTAATCTTAAACTGTACCTCAAGACAACCCTAATGTGTCTGTTGGCCTGTTACATTACCAGTAACCAAAGCTACCACTGGCACTGGAAGCATTTCAGAAAAAAAACAGGTGTGAAAAAAAATCTCTACATAGAAAGAAACAAATGTTTTCCTCCAATATCAGTTAGGAGCGTCTTCCTGTTCTTAGCATTTATTCTCCTGTTGTTTCCGAATACCCTGTGAATTACTCTACTAGGTCTGCCCTGCCCCGGTATGGACAATGGCCATAACGCTTATCCTGCAGTGTACAGTCTCTGGGGAGACAAAAGACAGCTCAAACCATCCTCACAAACATTCTGGCATACGCTTTCTATATCAATGATTCTTGCCCCTCCATTTAATAGTTGAAAATATATTTGTGTGAGAAATAATGCACCCCAGTAAACAGCAGCACAGAAACTACACACAGTGGCTGAAGACACTTCCCACTAACTCGTATTTACCTGACATTACAGCCACCTAATTCTCTCATGAGTCCCATTAGAAGATGTAAATAACAGAACCCCAAGGAGTTTACAGCGTAGACAAATGGTAGAATAGAAAATTAGGTGCATTTTAAGATGATATTAAAATATTGTGCGCCTCTGATGAAAAAAAAAAACCCACCAATCTGTAGACACAGATGGCGAAACTCTTATCTACTGTCTCTCAGAAAGCTAGACGCTGACAAAGATCAAACGTTCTATCTTCCTGAAGTTAACCTGTCCCAATGGTAAGAGACTCCAAACCCGACTGATAGTCATAAAAGATGGGACTTGTGAAAGCATTTAGGCAGAGCTAAAACTTTAAGTTAACCGTCCTTCTCACTCACAGTAACGTTACTATTATTCCCATAAAGAATTTAATCAGCAGTAGCAACAGCAACAAAGCTAGGTCATGCACATTTCCAAAAGCTCTTTTTTCTTTCCTTCCACCCCTTTGTCCTAATTTTCTGTTTCTTTAATTTCAATTTTGGTTTATAATGTTTGTGTTATCTTTAGCATTAATAAATTTTGCTCCGATACAAAGAAAACCAAACAAACCAAAACCAAACAAAAAAACCACCCCATACAACTAAAAAGTCACACCACGGAAACAAAGGTTTCCCCATTCCTCTCTTCTAGTTGAGAAATTATTATTTTTTTAAATCATTTTACTGCGTCATGATGTAAACCATTACCACTCAGTTCACAAATAAAGTCAAATATCACTCAAAAGTTACAAAACCCCATCTTCAAGTATCTATTAAAGGCTATAAACTACTAAGACATGCTTGAAAGTGAGTGTTATATCCTAAAGGTTATTTATCGCCAGGAGAGGAGAAAGCATGCTGTGTGTTTATGCCAGACTGGCAAATGACGGCTGCACAGATTATGAATCTTTAGTTCCAAACATGAAGTACTCAAAGCCACAGTCCCCAACCACATCAAAAACAAGAACAGTTCACAAAGGGCTAAACTAACTGGGGCTGGACCCAGTAGGAATACATTAATCTGCAGAGCGTGTCTTCAGATAGAGTAAAATGAAGAGAAATCAGTAAAGAAAACAAACCATTTATAATACACTGTGAAAAATCACTAAAACAATAGCTTTTGGAAACCTTGCATCTGCAGAAAACCTTCTGGGCTGAAATCAAATACAAACCTGTCAGAAAATATTGATGAAAAACGTACATTTACAATTGTAAATAAAACATGAATATGGAATCTATTCCTAAAGTCAATTTTTCCAGAAAGGAAATACGGCTTTTTTTTTTTTTTAAGACTATGTTATTTAGTTAGTTGATTTAATTAGACACTGGTTTTGGTAAACAAAATTACTTCAGAACGAAACCCCCACAATAACCATTGACAGACAAATCAAATGGACATCAAAGACTGTTACTGTGCTTATCTGCTTCGCTCATAATAGCTTATTGAAAGTACCTGTAAGAGTCTAGTATTATAAAAACCACCTTCCCAGAAGAGAAATATGATCAAAGCAATTGTCAGATGGCATAAGGCCAGCCTTTCATATACCGCACAAGGGATTCTTTCAACTTTGTCTTGAAAGGCCTTCTGATGCTCTGTTCCAGATTCTAATCCAACTCTGCAAGTGAAAGGTTAATGGAGTGCACCCTTAATACACAGGCACATCTTAACATATGCCAACAAAATAAAAATACATTTTCATTAAGGAGGGTGCTCTTTTTAACATATTAAAGTAATAACAGGCCTTCTGCCATTCCCTGACAGCAGTACATGCAAGCAGCTGCTCAACATTATGGATTAGCCTCAAGAAAACCTTCATGATTAAACTCCTTACATCAAATGCTCAGCTGACACAGGTTAGTAAACATATTCACTATGAACATGTGCAACTAAACTTCTGAGGTCCACTTCCAAGTGGTCAGATAGATTATTTGTTACTGTTATGGGTGGTGACATTAAACTTTTTATTTAAATAGATACCAATTCATTTTCCACAGTATGACTGTCTGAAAGGATTGGATCAATCTGTGCAGCACAGTGTCAAACAAGTACAAGGAAGATACAGAATACAAGAATGAGAACTTAAGAAAAACCTACTTGTAGTGTCTTTCTGGCTAATTCATGAAATAAGTTGACATTTTGGTGCTACTATGAAAGGTAAAAAAACCTAAACAGCCCAACACATGAAATAAGATGCCAGGATTGCACGAGGAGGCAGAAAAGACTGTAAAAAGATTGTCAGTTCTCAGGCACCCGCAATTCAGCTCAGTCTCCTTAAAGTCTACTGCTCGGCAGCAACTCAGGAGCTGCATAGTTTTCAGCATAAGAAAAAAAACATAAACAAAAACAAAAAACCCACGAACAGAAATTAAGTTCTAGTGCATAATAGTTCAGAAATACAGTCTGTGGGCGACATGTAGCTGAATCAATAGTAAATCATGTTTACCACAGTCAGCACTAGAGGCAGTACAAGTCATTGGAATGGGTAGCTGCACAAGTAAGGCTACACTCACTTTTAATGAGGAACAACTCTCCATTGCCTTGCTTGTGTTATTTCCCTTTTTTTTAAACACTTCAGGTAGATAGAAGGGAAAAAAATAAAAACGGGTTAAATACAGAAGTAAACCAAATTCAATTTTACTCTAGATTACAGCAAGCAACATTTAAGCTACCCAAGCAGACTGCTCTAGTGCACTTTTCAGAGGGCTATTTTGGTTTGTATTAAAAATGAGTAGTGGTAATGAGAAAAAAAGCAGTTCTTTTAATTCCACGTGCACTGTGTGGTAAAAAGATTATAAACCTTTCTTCATGTAAGTTTGGAGAACTGAAATGCAAGAAGTCTCCATCTTCTAACTATGTCAATATCTAACTTCCCATTATCACATACAAGTAACTGAGACGCTCTGCAACGTGAACTGAGACTCTAGGTTGACCCCTGGGAATTAACACATCAAACCGAATGTGCGGAGGGCTGATCTTGTGATTAAAATCAACATGAACGAAATTTATGCATCCATCAGGACATATGAAGACAAATTTCTGATTCGTAAACACATCTCAAAGAATACGCTTCTTAGGATTACAGGACAGGAAAGGACCACCAAATTTCAGTTCAGTCCCCAGCCACAGTAAGTACTGCATAATTTAATGCTTTTCATAAGGCAATCAAACTCCTTCCTAAGGGTGCTTATGATTTTGCTTTGATTGAAAAAACCATTGCAGAACCTCACTGCTCTAACAATTAGGAACCTTCTTTTAATTCTCAGCTTGAATTTATTCATAGCCAGCTTACACCCATTAGTTCTTGTGCCAATATTGTCCTTTAGTTTAAATAGCTTTTCTCCATCCCTGGTGTTTACCTCCCTCATGAATTTAATTTCATTCAATTACATTTCTTAGGACTAATTGTTTTAAAATGAGAGGACGCACTTTATAAAACCATCAATGGCACATTCCATACGGACAAAAATTAACTTCTCTACCAATTAAATATCCACAAAAGTTGAAAAGTGCACAGTAAGGCAGTTATAAGCCCATGGAAAACTTGTATTAACTCCAGGATGTAAGGGAGAAACGATTCCAAAATGAAGATATTAAAAGCTGTAAGATTAGAAGCTTTAGAAGCATACTGGAATGAAAAGGAGTTCTTATGAAAAGATATGTTTATTCTTCAGCACTCTTGCAGAAGGACTTTCACTCAGTTTGAAAATCCTTTTAATGCTCATTTCCCTTGCCACTCTGCAAAATTAGGAAAAAAAAAAACAACCAAAAAACCACCCACAACAAAAATCACAAAGCAGTAAAATAAAATACTCAGGGGCCATGGAAAAGCATGCAGTATTTTGTATGCTTTTGAAAGGTTAAAGAGGCTTTTTAACTTCCACTGGGACAACTTTTAGTGTCACTTTGGTTCCTCTTGATAGTTCCTTTAAAGGTCAAGCCAAAGTGCTTCTTGATCAACTCCCAACCATGGCAAAACCAAATCATCTTTTTATAAAAGAACTGTTTATTTTGGGTAGCAGTTAGATAAACTCTTGTTTAGTGATTCATCTGATGTGTTACCTTATGGAAGCAAATAAGCGCTTACATCAGTGTTTCAGAATCACACAGTTTGATTTCAGGAAATTTTATGTTAGTAAACCCAAACCTTTCAGATAATTTGCCATATACTTAGCTTAGTTTATCCAAAAATAAAAGACAATGGTTTTTTTTGTATTCTTAGTTTCCATTCTGTTCCTACAATATCCAATTTGAGGACTACTGTAAATTCAAACACAATTTTCATGGTAATAATCTGAAGAAATAAAACACCTATTAATTTGAAGCCATCAATTTATACTTGTTAAGAGCTAGAAAATATTACTAACTCAAGACATTAGGCAGATGTATTACAGAGAAAAGCCAGAGCTCCACTTCACTATACTCACTAAGAAAATTATCTGCTCCTTATGTATGAGGAGTACACAGAGAAATGGACAATGCAGAAGTTGCCCTACCATTTCTGTAAGACAAAAATCCAGCCTTCTCCTAAACTTTCTTCCTGAAAAACCAGAGGTAGCAATCTAGAAGTCTAAAAAAAAAAAAAAAAAAAAAAAAAAAAAAAAAAAAAAAAAACTGGTTTTTTTTTTTTTTTTCAAAAAGCATACACTAGCAAGTGTTTCACACAACACTAGAACTGAACCTAAATCACAGGTATCACTGATGCAGAAAAGCAGGTAACAAACATGATGATACTGCTTCCAGAAAATCACTGACAGTCAAAATACTGTCATACATCATTATGATAAAGGACTTCCTCACTCAAACGAAAAGATACAGTGCAGTATCAATCTATTTCTAAATATTAGAGTTATAAAAACCTGCACTCACTACGTGATGAAGTACTGGGTGCTGATTTTTATTTTGTGAATTTTCTAGCACAATTTCAATAATCATTGCAGGGGAAAAAAAAGCAATACTTTTCTGTTAGAACACACAACTTTAGTGGCTCACAATTTCTAATGAATTTTCTAACCTGTCCTCAGTTCTGCAACATACAGGAAAACCACAATGGTTTTGCAAAGAAAATATAACAATCAGTATTTGTAAGTTACTACAACTTTGTAAGGACTATAATATCTAAATCATTCAACTTTTTGCCTATGCAGAAAGGATTGTGTAAATATGCTTACTAAATCGTTATGAAAAGAATAACTGTTGTTCTCTCCATCTTAGCAGAAATCCAAACCATACAGATCTGATCCATAGAGGATCCAGGTTCAAACTCATTCAAATGAAGTTTATGAGCATGAAGATTTGATTTTGCCCATATCTTAACATACTTTCATACTAAAAGAAAACTTCTATTTGCAACAGTCTTATTAGCAGAAACCATGGCACACAAAGAAACTACTATCTCTTCTTGATTTTGGCCATAATAATTCTTTTAGCCACTCACTGATACTTGTTTTTCTTAACAAAGCAAACAAAACTCTACTGCATTGCCTTGTATTTTAATACATTATGGTAAAGACACTGCTGGCCATTTTAAGCTAATTAGCTACCAACACTGATTTCACATATCTCTTTAATCCTTCCTAAATTACATGTTATATAACATAAAGCAGCTGTACCCAGTCAGTTCTCATGCTGGGTGACCAACAATGACCAACAAGAGACTTGGTCACAGGAAACAAACAAATAAAAAAAAGCAACCTCCTCCTATCTTCTTTTGCTGCTTTAAAAAATAAATTAAAAAAAAAAAAAAGCGTTTACCTACCCTGCAAGAAAAGGCCCTCCTTGTTTCTGAAAAAAAAAAAACAACACAAAACCAATTTGCTTCGCACTACTATGTTTCTAAAACCTCTGCACGCCTTTTTTTTTTTTTTCTTCCTTCCCCTTAAAGTTAGGGGTGGGGGGAAAAATAGAGAAAGAAAAGTGAGTAAAACATTGGTAATTTGTTTAGCTAGTGATGCAGGCTGTTCTCCGATCAAATTTTGTTTCCCAAAGGAAGATATCAGTTTTAAATTACACAGCAAGCAGGCAAGAGAAAGGAAGCAAACAATCAAAACCTTCCCAGGAGGGGTGAGAATAAGGCGAGAACTCCAGAGATCCTATTTAATAAATAAACACCTTCATTTCTGTAAGTTAATTTCACCACAGGAAATAAGTTTAGTTTTAATTATATTGCCTTATGTCATGTTTTATAAAAGGTACATGAGGCTCATTGACTTTCTCTTATTAAAGCCTTTACATGCTGCAGAGATGTTGCATGTAGATTAAGTCTCAGTAGAGCCCTAGCAGAGCGCACAGTGATGTAAGATGCAATACTTTTATTGTTATCCTACACCTGTGACAACTGCTGAGATTAAAAACAAGATGATGTTGCAATTGACTTTTTTCCCCAAAAAAAGCAATCGGACATAAAGAAAATATAAAAGATACCCATATACACAATGATAGAATATACCATCAATTCAAAGCCTTGCTCACACAGATATGGGAGAGACACAGTTTCTCAGAAACCCAGAAGCCTGAAAGGTTATACAGGAATCAAAATACAGTCTTTAAAAATTAATTTCCAAAAAGAAATTCCAGAAACTCCAGTTCAGACACACCAGGTGAGACATATTTTAAGAGTTGGGTCATGTTGGTATAGTGTTCCTTGACCTTCTGGCAACAATCTCTCTATATGGCATCAAGTCAGTGAATGCAGCAAACTATGGGAATCTGTGGGAGTTCTATTTGAAGTGCCTTAGGAGGCAAAAAATAACCTCTAGTATCTCTGCCTTTTTTTTTTTTTTTTTTACTGTGCCAAGCAGAGTTATGACACTACCACATACAATGCGCATTCACCACCACCACTTTTTTTTCTGCCCCCTCCTCAGTCTCAGAAACTTTCACTCAAGATCGCAGTTCCCATCCTGATATTTCTGCTTGAGTATCAAGTGTTTGGAAGCGCTGGCAGATATTTCTAGATGCTTTTTGTGACCAAGAGGTAGCTTGTTCTGTGGCCTGCTGAGGAAAAAATTACAAATACTAATGTTGAATTTCTGAAGATTTCTTTAGACTTCCACTAATTTGCTATGACTTTTCAATAGCTAGTGCCATACACCCGTGCAGCTATTTCTGTAGCTTCCAGAAGAATGAGAGGAGAACACAACCCCGTGACCAAAACCACACAACAGATGAGAAGTCTATTTATATGCTAGGCTGCTTTTTACTTAAGCAAAGAGGGCATGAACTTCTTTTGCTATCAGCCTAACACCTCTCAGGATTAAACAATTATTTTAGGAAGGGGTAAAACCCTTATATAGCACTGACAACTTTAAATGAGATGTAAAATCCTGAAACGCGCTTTTCATACGCTGCTCTTTACATTGCTCTATAGGATTTTCACCTCAGTTCCTATGATCAACATTCATAGTATCTATGGAACAGGTTAGAAAAATTAAAAAAAGGTTTGCCAAAATCTCTGGCAGCCATTAACCAACAAATCTGCTCCCAGTTACTCATCCATCCCTAATCCCCACATGCAAAGTTTGCAACTGAAAATTAAATAGATAAATAAAGTATTTCTTTGCCAAACTGCCTGACACGCATTCTTCAAGCTGTTTGCCCTTTGTACAATTCAGAGCATCAGAGTTTTGATTCAATTTTTAACAGAAAAACATTAAAAATTCCCTTTAAATGCTTTTCCCTGTACTCGTGAATAATCCACAAGTAATTCTGGTGCCTGAATGGCAACAGGCAAGGCAATGTTTTACGAGAGCTTGGCATCTTCATAAGATTAGAATGAGCTAACATGTAATTACCAAAAATATCATATACCCCAAACTTCAAAAGAAGTCTGTTTTTATTAGTAGCAGATGGAAGAAATAAAGGGAGCCAGACATTCACTAGAGCCATTCTCTCACTGTGATGTCAAAGAAGAAATTCCAAGACGCATTTTTAGAACTCAGAATGCTTCAGCATTGTCACACCTCTGATATTTTCAAAACCCTATGCTCCTTCCTCTAAACTAGTTATCTTTTATGATCCACGGTGGTGCTCTGAAGAAGTAGAGTCAACTTTAAAAGAAACAGGAAGAGTCTTAAAACTGTCAAAACACAGTGAATTTTGAATCCACCACTGAGAACTTACAGCATTCAAACATGATGTCTTTATTAGCAACGTTAATTCAATTTGACTAATTTAAAGAATTTAGAGGTTTTCAAATGACACAGAGAACAGACCAGCTGCAGGCTGCAGAGGCGGCCTACTCCAGGTTGGACCAACCAGTAAAAGAGTTCTTTTTCTCAACCTTTCCAGTCGTTATTCTGTTGCTATATTCCTCCTAATTCAGTCAGCAGTAGTCACTAACTCTTTTCAATCCTATCATATATGCATCACCACTGAATTACAAGGCCTCAACAACAACAACCAAACAAAAAACCCACACACACCCCCCAAAAAACCCACAACACCCCCCTCCTCCCCCCTCCAGGAGTAGTGTTTGAGTAAGACATACCTGCATTCATTCAGAATAAAGCGGTTAGACGATACCATACCTGAGGGATTCTACTATTTTACCAAAACAGATTAATGGGAGAGAAAAAAAAATACTGTTACTAGTTTTAAATTACACAGCAAGCAGGCAAGAGAAAGGAAGCAAACAATCAAAACTAGGGAATGGTGTATTAACTAGAAGTTAGTCACCATCTATACTTGTCCTGAGAACTATTTTTCATGTTGCAAAACTCTGATGCATTCTTTTCTTTACACACTTTACAACACCTGCCCATAAATGATTTGGTATGTTTTTCTCCTATCCTTTAAAACTTGACTGCTAAAGATTATATGAACAGATACCCAGCTAAAAACGTTCACAGAAATTCTGCATAGCTTGAGGCAGGAGACTGCATATAAATAACTGCAAAACACGGGGTTTTTTTGTGTTTGAGGAATAAGTTGCAAGGGAAGGCTTGCAAGGGACAATGTTTTATTTTGCCAGTGCAGGATCACCAGGTATAAAGAAATATGGAAGAGGTCTGAAGCTGAAGCTGGCATTTTATCTTCCCCCCTTATTGCTGTTGAGGCAGGTAAATAACACCATATAATCAAGATTTGAGTTCCATATAGCTACAGATCCCTAGAAACAAGTTTACCCAATCTTATTATACTTCATTCATCTTCACATGCACATGATGAAAAAGTCTTAACACCCATCCTTTTTACGCCCCCCATTCTGGTATTTGTACACATTGACGAGATATTCCCCTGAGCCTTCTCTTCTCCAGGCCAAAATTCCAGCGCTCTCAGCCTCTCCTCATAGGAGGGATGCTCCAGTCCCTTAATCATCATAGTGGCCCTTTGCTAGTCTCTGTCCATCTCTCTCGCACTGGGAAGTCCAAAACCGAGCACAGTATTCCAGATGTGGCCTTACCAGTGCTAAATAGGGTGGAAGGATCACCTCCCTCAGCCTGCTGGAAACACTTCTACTGAGGCAGCCCAGGATCCCGTCAGCCTCCTTTGCCACAGGGGCACACTGCTGGCTCATGCCGAATTTGCCATCCACCAGGACCCCTCTGTAGATTTGCAGCCACGTAGGCAGACAGGTGTGTCCATTCCTTGCAGCAGTCACCCGTTACTACCACTCGCTGCTTCCTCCTCACGGCCTTGCATGGCTCAGGGTCAGTTGGACCGGACGCTTCGCTTGAAAGCATACACAGCTCCTCCTCAGCTTTGAGGGTACTAAAGCTGTCCCATAGTTATAAGCCTTCATGCGGAGCTGGAGTCACCAGCTTCCACCCTAAACCCTTCCCAGAGCTTGCCCTTACTGTTCTAAGGACAGACTCTGCAGACTTCACTGCAGTTGGGCTCTGGGGCTATCGAAGTGGTTGCATCTCTGAGAAGATCCTGTCCCTCTCTCTCATCCTCTTTGATGCTACACAGCCTGCTGACTTCCTCCTTTAACTCCTCCACCTGGCAACACAGCTCTCCAAAACCAGCACACCACCTGCAGGACAGAGGACCATCTCTCCCAGCCTCAGGCAGTCTCTGCAGCCTGGGATGTGGGGGCTGCAGCAATCATCTGAAGCTATGTCTGGGGCACAGCCCCTGCCCTGACACCAACGGCTGCTCCAACACTTGCTGGACCACATGCCCCGTGGTGCGTCTCCACCATACCTGAGAACATTTAGGCTGCTCTGAGCTTAGATGAGTGTCCTTTGCACCCTTCTGCATGAACTGCTGCATCTGTTGGTTGCAGTCTGGGAGCTGTGCTCTATGCCTGGCTCTCTCCCGAGCACCAGCTGAAAGGATGCTTGACCCTCCATGATCGGGGGGCAGCTGCAACAAAGGATTTTGGCACTCTTGGGGCACGGGCTCCTTAGAAGCTCCTAGAGCTTCCTCCAGATACCCCTGCGGCTCCCTTTACCTTGTCCCCTGGTGCGTACCTGGCAGCAGCAGGTACCAAGCTAGCACTAATGCCAAAAATTACAGAAACCTGATTGGCCATTTTATTCTATTGCTTCTCTGTTGGAAAATAAAAAAAAATAAAAAATGAGGTTTTGGCAGTGCAGTTTAACAGCATTATCTTCTATATACAGAGAATCACGCCCTACGCAAACTGCTTTTCTTCCTTGAAAAAGAATGCGCTTTCACACCATAGAGCACGATTTTAGAAGTTATTATTATTAGAAAAAACAAAGTCACTGGGATCTGTGGTGTAAAAGCAATGTACAACTCTGTAAAAACAAAGTGAAGGTGAAAAAGTAGTAGATGTTTCCTAAATAGTAAGACTTAATTATCTCCCCCTGAGACAGAGGAAAAACTATCAGTGGAAAGGTTACCAGATCTGACACACACTTACAAAACTGCAAACAGATTTTGTTAAACAATGCTCAGCTACTTATGATAAAGAGACAAGTCTATCTTACTTCTAGAGATAGCCATATGCTAATTTTTATATCATATTCAAATCAGTTTTGAATTTGAACACGCAGTATTCTTTATGTTCAATTAGCACCACCCTCCTGTTATTTGACTTGTGAATTATACAATTAAACAGTTTTCACTAGCATTATCAATCCTCCCTACTATAATATGAAATCCATGTAAATGAATACAAACTTTTTTTTTTTTTTTTAAAAGAAAAATAACTGGGACTTCCTTCACTGCTCAGTAGAATTCCAAAGCAAAGCAAAACAAGTGGCTAGCAAAATAACGGTACTCCATACTCTTCATAGCAAGTAACACTAGAATCTACTGGAATAGCAGGAAATTAAACTTTTTTTTTGTTTGTCAGACCAGAATATTGTGCACTGGCTAGCGGACATGTCGAAAGATACTAAAAATTCATTCTTACAGTCCATATAATTTGCTACTGAAAGCTTCAAAGACACTCATGGAAACTTATCTGGATGAATAGGAGAATGTCTGCACCCCAAAGCGCTAGGAGGCCTGGGACAGAGCAGCTGGGCTTGGACTAGGTGCTGAGAGCAAGTTCAATGTTTAGATATGCTTTTAATATTCAGATTAATTTCTACAACTTAGCTTTCTCTAAGGTAAACAGTACAAAGTCCATCTTATTTCCAATCATACTTCCGTTTCATATTTAATGTATGTTGCAAGACGCACTGTGCCATGTTTCATTTCTTTAATGGCTTCCCCATTCTACTATAGGTCAGCTGCGTACAAGTCCATGGTTCTTGTTAAAGGCATGGTCTAAAGGAGACAGCTGGCAAGCTGAACTCTATTTCTACTTCAGCAGCCGAGACATTTGGTAATTTTGAGCGTCTTCTAAACGTTCCTTTCTGACAGAATACTTACAGGCATCACAGAACACTTTGAGGCATATCATCAGGATCAGCTAATAGCTGTATGCCATGACGAACATGTGACAAGTGCTCCAGATTCAGCTAACACACATAGGAAGCAGGCCTAATTTACATCTTATTCACAAGTCTTCCTGACGCAGATTGGGAAATGAGGCACTTCAGTCACACAAATGTAAAACCAGTGGGAAAATAGAATTATGGGGTTTTCCTATCCATGGCTTTAATGACTTCCTCCTATACAGCACAACAGATCAAACTACATTTTCCACCTATACCTCTATATTCACGCATATAGCCTAAAGCAACACAAGAATATTAACTTTAAATTACAGCACTTTTATGATATTAAATTGGGTTTTTATCACATTAAATGTATAAAGTATGAAAATGGTAGGGCATGAGACTTTTTACCAACAGAGCAAAATTTTCAGGTTATATTAGCATTTAGTATTTCTGTTTTCCAGTAAGAGCTGTAAGCACAAGGGGAATGTTCACATTTCTAAGCTCTTAAATGCCATAATAATCATGCTAGTAATAGTAGAATTTAAATTTTAACTTTAGATTTAGTAAAAATAAAGGGGGGGGAGCAAAGTTTCACGGAAAGTAAAAACCTCTCAACAGTTTGTCACTGTAGGAAAATACAGCTACCAGCACGCAGTTGTGTCTTAAAAGCGCTGCAGAAAACTGATTTCACATTATCTCCTCTATGAACACGGTTAGGCACTGGCAGCCAAAGCAACACAATTCTTGTCTTCCTATCCTCTCATACCATATACAAGCCCTTTTATCATGCCAGCATAAGGATCCTTAGAGACAGAGATCCAGCTGAAAAAACAGACCAGCCAAAAAAGGATAAAAAAGGGCAAGTAATTTTCGAGCGAATCAGCTCTCCAAATCTGCCTACACGAAGACAACCCAAATGTTTGAGCCTCCGCTATTGAAACTGCTTTTCATATAACGGAGAAAGCTATTGCTACTGTAGAAGTGAAATTTACTCTGAAATTAAAAATGTAAATGGCATTGAATTGATCATGTTCTCAGGTCTAAACTCTAAATCAAGATTCCTACTTGTAATTTGTAAGAAAGTAGTCTGCATATAAAGAACGTAATATGCCTATCTAAAATACAGCATACATGAAAGAGGTTTTATTATTTTAACTTTCTACAGTTTTAGCATACTACTATGCTTTTTTTTTTAAAAAAAGCTATTCTGTTCTTAAAATTAGTTTTGTTAGTATTAGACTATCCAATGGCATATAATTTTACTTTGCATGAAAAACAGATGCAATATGCAAGATGGATCGATTCTCACATGTAGTCTTCTCTTGTAGACTAGCCAAACATTTGCCCCAAAACCTTTCAAAACCCATTGCCTTCATACTCTGTAAGCTAGTTCTTAGGAATATTTTTGGATAGATTCGGGTAGTATTCTTGTCCACCTACCACTGAAAGCTACTATTTGTGAAGAAGGTCATAATTTTCATTGGGTCACAAGGTCTTGCACATCATTATTATATAGTATTTTGTAGCTGCCAGATCTGAGGAAATTTTCATTTCTGTGAGAAATCCTGATGATTGCCAGTACACAAAAGCTGTAGGTCCATGCTATCTATTTAGACATATCTGTCCAGTATCACAGGTCATGAAGTGTTTTCTCACATTTTGAAAGCTACTGTGGGACTTTGTTTTTCATAAAACCTCCTGCTATCAGATTCTGCTCTACCGATGCCAATGAGTAACATCCCGCTCCCTGCCTTAGTTCTTTCCTTTGTTGTTTTACAATTTATGCATTTCAAGAGGAACAAAGTCCATGCAAAATTACAATATTCAGCAAGTATCTTACTGCACAGTGTGACATTTATGGCATTAGCTGATGTCTTACCCCTCATACAACGCTAACATAGTAGGTGAGAAAGAGTACATAACAGGGAGAATGCCTATATTGGCAGTCAGCTATACAGTACATTAGCTAGGTGTTTGCATTCTCCCCTACATCTCTACTCTTTAGCTCTGTGAAAGAAGAACTAGATGGAGGTATTGGAGATCATGACAGGGGTCTGACTCTATATTGTCTTACATGTAACATGCTCATCATGATGCCAAAAACAGGTACCAGAAATGTTTTCACACAGGGTGAGTTTGCAGAGAAATAACCTCTGTACCAGCTACCAGCATTAAGCCATGCACGCACACATACACACAAAATAAACCAAAAGTCTAAAATATTAACACCTCAGTGACAACAGATGATGACATGCCACTGGTAAAGACACAACTATATCTTTCTCAAAATAACTTTTATCATCCTCTCACATGTCATGAGTAATTCCAAAACCCTTCCCAATCTTCAACAAACAGCTACAAGGCTAGAACAACAGTGCCAAATATTCAGTGGGTCTGGCAGAATGAAAATAAATGGCAGAAGCAGTTGCACAGTTGCACACAGTGATGAAATGTTATTTTACTAGTTTATAAAAGCAAAAATTCTACAGATGCATCATTAAACTATGGGTTTTTTTTGGAACCATGTGCAATGTTGGCAAGGAATAAACAATAAATGTAAAGTAATTTAATTACAGCAATATTAATTTCAAAATAGTTTCCAGCATCTGCATTGCTAAAAGGCATCTGAATGTCTCAGGTAGCAGCAGCCAAATAGTTATCGATATTAATCACTTCTCTGTCACTGTTTTCCAATGACTTGTACATCCCACCAGTTCAGTTCTGAGAGAAATGAAGAACAAGCTTTTCTACAATTTAAGATTGCTTATTTAGCCAACTTGTGTTCCAAATAGAAATCTATACTGTGATTCTTCTGCCTGATGCTACAAAATGAGACAGTGGAATCATCAGTAGGACACTCAGTTGGGAATAAAGAGGTTTGACTTTTATCCTAGGTCAACTAATGGCTTACTGCATAACAGCAGGAAATTTGCCTCTCCAGATTTGGTCTCCTGGCTTTGAAGAGAGAAAATATTTACACAATCCATTGAACTGCTCTTTGAAGCAGAGTTTAAACACCTCACGTTCCCATCCAACCTAATAGCTGGTCTGATCTCCTGAGATGTAGCACATCTTCCACCAAATACCACGCATTTCAACTTGCAAAACATCACAGTGATGTGCAACAACCAGGGAACCAATCCACACACCTCACTTAAAGCAATTCCGTGTTCTAGAAACAGTACCTCTTTGTAACCTTTTTTCTCCCAAGTCTTACATCAACCCGAAGGAAAAATAAGTATATTTTTCATTCCCACAAAAAAGAAAAAACAAAACACCCCCAAAACCAAACCCACACATCAACAGCCCCCACCTTGTCAATACAAAATAGTTAAATAGGTCAATAAGAAACGTCTGATCAATTTTGGCTTTTGATTCCTTTATAAGATACTTTCATATCTATTACTAAGAATCATAATTAGTACTTTAATAAAGTGCTTAAAGAATAGCAGACATCAAATCTGCTATTCTCATGACTGCTGTGAAATCACTGAATGTTGTTTTCAATGCAGCATAGGAAGAATGATGTGTAAACTCTGAAAAACTGCTCACAGAGATATGCAGGTGTTGTTTTCATGCAAATCACATTATCCATGGCACAAAAACAGAGATCATATTAAATGTTTAAGAACATTTAACCAAATTGTTCCTGAATCACTAAATGATAATTACTTCCAGAGATTACAGACCTTTTAAAAAAGAACACTATCAACCCAAACCACCAGTAGCTGTACAGAGGCTGAAACGTAATGGCAAGGTTCAGCATTAAGGTGAATCTATTTTTGCATCTGTTGCAACGTAAAGTTAATAAATGAATGCTGCGAATTTGGGGGCAGAGAGAGATGTCATGTTATCTGACAGATTAGCATGTGAAGTAAATGAAACTGTCACACAGAGATGACTGCTAACAGAATCAAATTTAGATTTAAAATGAGCCCTGGAAATATCTCTTAGAAAAGCTTCAACAACGAAGAATTCACTGACTTCTCAGAGGGCAGGAGGTCATGTATTACACCAAATCAATCAGCTGTGCCCCTCCACTGAAATACAAGAAATGAAGAGCTAAAAGTGACTGAAATAAAAAAGAAGTTCTTAAAAGAAAGAGAGAGACTCTATAACTACGGTCATGGGTCACACCATTTAAAGATAGCAGAAGCACTATTCCAATGAGTGCAAGACAAGGTCCAGAGTGATCCATTTCTTTCAGAAGATCAGAGCGCTCTTGTAATGCTGCAGAAACCAGACATGATGCCCTTGTTTCATATCACATTAGGAAAAGTTCTGTAACTCTAGCAAAACCACTATTAAAACCAGAAATAGCTGCAAACACAATGGAATAACTAGTCTTCCTTATTTACCAGAATTGACATAGTCATTTGTTTTAAAGAAAAGGTTACTATATTTTGAGCTATATATAGGTAAGAAACAACACTGTAAGATTCTAAAACGTGGGCTTGATGGAAGGCTTTCCCAAACTTCTGACTAAAAGGGATAATGAATATAACATAACAACAACAAGCAACCGTTATATACCAGGTTACTACACGTACCCCCAAAATCCCTGCTTCATCAACGCTGTTGCACCTGAGGTTTGCTATAAGGCTACGACCTATTTGGGATCTATCTCTAGCAAAAGAAAGGGAGAGCAAGGTCTCCCAACTGTGGTGGTCACCGCAGTCCATCTGGGCTTTGAAACAACTAGGTACACAACCTTCACCTGAAAGAGGCAAAAGTAGGCCGCTCACACTGGAACGCATTGGAACCAGTTAACAGTTCACTATAAGAGTTATGTGTACACATGCACACACCTATATACAGATGATGGTTCAATTCTGTGAGAATTTCTTCCCCAAACAAAAACATTCCAGTAAAACTCTTCAGAATCTCTTACACTAAGTTCTTCTGCTTGTGAGAAGAAATTCCTTTAAGTGTTCCCGTCCTAAACTATTCCCAAAGCAGAGCATATCTCCTTTCAAGAAATTTATTTTTCTAAATTCAGCTAATCTACGTTCTTTCCCTCTCCAGAAAACACTGGGCAGGGACTCAGAACTGTTTTGAGCACAGAATGCTGGACTGTTGTAGAATTAAAGAGGAAAAAAAAATCCCAAACGTGAAAGTATATAGCTAAACTAATACTTGTTCAAAATGGATTAAACAACAAAATGTTTTAATCTGTCAGTAAAAAGTCCAGCACAAACCCAGCAGATGTCCAGCATCTTGATGGTTGGCCAGAACCCACAGGATTACAGCAGAATGCAAACATCAGTGCTACTAGACACCCACCTTAGAAGACTACAGTGTAAATAGAGATTCTCCCTGTATTCTGAATGCGTGCTGGTTGGTACTGTAAAAACATAAAGCTGTCTTCAATGAGCATCTCAGAATTCCTCCTGTGGCACACCGTAGCCAGCTGCAGTCAATCTGCTCTATAATACCTTTAATTTGTTGGATATAGAAGCAGCAAGTAGGGTGCAGTGGGAAAAGCAGCAGAAGTGGCAGGCGCGCACTACCCAACGGACACCAGACAGTGTGGTAACAGCCTTTGCATCATTAAGGCAAGCTAGTCTAGGTTGTACAAGCCTCCCAAATTGCCTCCCTGCAGTTCTAGATACTTAAGTAGCAGAACACAATTGCTTTTTTCGGGCATTCAAGGATGTTTGGCCTATGATTTTTCTTCCAATATTAAAAGCAAAATAGAAAGACCTAACTTACCTTTGTGTACGAACAAACAAAGTGCTGTTCTCGAGACATTTTTAACTATACTTCAGCCAACGTTAAGTGATTTTCCAGCAATTTAAAGCATGACAAAGTTAAATTGTTGCATTTTTCCAACACGGAAAAATGAAAAGCAGCATTACAAAGAAGCAGAAAATCTGCATATGTATGCAGAAGTCATCACTGTTTAAGTCAGAATTATCTCTTTATCATCACATTTTTTCCTTGATTCAAATAAACCCCTATATAATTCCAATGAGGCCTGAGTAGAAAGCATACAAGTTTCTAATATTTATAAACATGTCTTCCCTAAAGACAAACTTAGTCAATTACAATGAAATAACCATGACACCCAAATGATCCAAGTTATGAATACTAAATGGCAAGCTCTGCATTCAACGTCAAAAAAAAAATAGACAATTAATATAGCAAGTTGTGTGCTATTAATGGACAATTTGTCTATTATTTATCTATTGCTTCTAAATACCATTGTTCAATCAGCTATTCAAAACTCATACTGCAATTTTTATGAGAGCCCGCCACCATTAGGGAAATGGAGAAGAAAACGGGTAAGAGCCCCCTAGGGTCCAATATATTTTTGACAATGGGTTTTAAAACATATGCCGAAAATTAATGAGGCAGAAATGGAAACAGATTGGGTAAACTTTGAAATAGCTTAAAGTGAAAGATACTTATTATAAATTATTTTTGTAGTTTGCTGAAATAGAAAGTCAAGAAAATAAACACTGAGGTAACACTACTGTTGTGATAAACTTAGTTCAAAAATGACTGAGGAAATGTATGATCACTGCAATTAAGAGCCCTGACAAGAAAAGTCAGAGGGTTGCATACTTTAAGATTCTTAGAAGGATACTCTGAAAAGCAGTCATGCCCACTTAAATAATCGTACCTTCTTTAGTTTCATTACCAATGCATTTCATTTACCTCAGCTACTAGTAATTCAATCAAAAAAAGGTAATTTTGACAAAGCATTTTAAAGATTGGACTTCCATCAGCTTCATGACATAAAATTTACTCATCCTCAGAAAATAAAAACATCTTACACAGATGAGTGTGAGAAATGATGACCACATTACTGGCAATCTTTTTCTCAATAGGACCTCTTCAATATGAGCAGACTGCCCTGTGAACACAAAAGGGTGTGCAGGCATTTGACAGAGTATCCAAAGAAATAAAGGATACTTGAGGTTTCTTAAGAGACACACAAGTCACATCTTACGGTTTTTGGACAGTGTGTTTATGAGGTAAACAGGACCAGTAACATAACTGACAGGTGGTATTCATTGCCTTTTTCCATTCTTTTCTATTTCCTGATGAATGTACATCATTGTCTTACAGAGCATGACGTAAGTGTTCTGCTTAGAGAGCATAATAGAAAGATAATTAAAAAAAAGCAGCTAAATGTAATTTTTCAAAATCATCTTGACTAGACCTTATGAGCAGAAAGAATACCACTACTAAAGTGTCACTCACCCTTCCAGCAATTATAGCCATGGTTACTTCAAAGTATGAGATGCATCAATATCCCTGGAAAAAGGTCAGAAAAGAAATCAAATTTAAGGGTGTTTTATTTTTTTATGTTGACATATGTCAAAGTAGAACTATTCTTTATGGAAACAGCTTAACACTATATCCTTAATTAGAAAACAATTGGAATTTTAACAGGTTTTGTACAGAAGTACACTTGAATACATAAACGTGTGTTATCTTGGATACGACTGAACCTCCCAAATCTTCCCCATGGGGCACTTCAACTTCTATCAGTTTTGAAAATTCCCTAGTCCTAAAATTCTTTGTAAGGTTTTCCTTCAGGACTGCACTAGGGAACACCGATCTCTTAATGTGGTAGGCTGTCCAACAGTAACAAGGGATCTGGATATACCAACCACGCGCCCACTGAAGCACAGGCCAGCTTCAACATTGGAAACCACAGCACAGATAAGACCTTGGGAAGAGCACAGAATTCCATGGGACTTTCATGCCAACGCTATTCCTTCTGAATAGTAAAGTATAACGGATAAATTATAAAGTCTATAGTAGTCTCATTTTGTTCACTAAGTGCCAAATGCTCTTGGGACAAAGTCAAAGAATGAAGTTCCTAAAATTTAATTGCTTGTCCAACAGCACCGGGTCACAAACATGCAGTTGGTATTATGACTAATGTCTTGGCAATTGCACCTATTTTCCACTAAGCCATTTAACAGGATCTAAGAGTTGGCTCAACTATTAGATCTTCCTCCCTAACTAAACAGAAGTATTACTTGAATATTAACTTTTCACTCAATTATTTAGCGCAAATTGCCAGAACCTCTTCCAGCACGAAGAATGTGGCTGGTAATCAGGTTGCTACGTAAACACTGAAGAGTCTCACAACTGCTAGTGCAGAAAATTCCAGTTTACACAGACCAATTTTCCAGTGGAAGAACACCAAATTCAAACTTTTGAATGAGGCTGTACTTTGAAAACTGTACATTTCAATAGCTGATCCAACTAAACATCTGATATAAATTTTTAACAAGTGCCAGGAAAAGTGAGAGTTTCCAGAAGGAATAAAGTCATTTTAAAATCTCCAAATATGTTACTGTTTGAAAAATAAACATGGAATTACTGTGGGAAAGAAGCATTACAAGTTTTCTTTACTTCTTCTAGGAGAAAGAACTTTACAAACAGCTATATTGGAGGGGGGGGTGGGGGGTGGAGCCAAACAGACTGGCCTAAAATAGACTAAGGCAATTGGAGGCTTTACAGACAATCTATCAAGTTAGAATTAAATGCAAGTAGAAAATTTAAATATTCTGTTAAAATTGACTAGGCTTACTTCAAAAACAAACAAACAAAAAAACCCCACAAACACCACAACAACAACAAAAAAAAAAACCACAAAAAAACCAAGAAAACAACACATAACCCAACATCTTTCAAAATCAGTATGTATGTGCTTTGTGGGTTTTTTTTTTCCTGGAGATGTAAACACTGATAGAAACAAACAAACCCAGACTGCTGGCTTGTATGGGTGTTTCAATATAAAAAGATACTTGAATCATTATCCAAGGCTCACTCATTCACGAATTTGTTTGTTTTTTCTAATGTTTATGACTGAAGTTATTTTACAAGGTCTTATCCTGCATCTTTTCAGCACTTTTGATACTATACCAATGGAGTACCTACCTGTTCTGTTAGATAAATAAAGTGTCTCATCCTGATGTGGACACATCAATTAAAACTGTAAACATTGACAATGTTAAACAGAAATTTGCAGAGATACACAATTTGTAACACATTTGAAGAATTTCCTGTTTTGTAGTAGTAAATCCTATTTAAGTCAATAGTATTCTTTATTTAGTCTTCATTCGGCTTCTCATAGGCTATATTCATTTTGTTCTGTTCAGATCACAAGAATGTTTTCCATATAGGTGTGTGGTGGGCAGAGCGTTATGCCATTAACGTGCAGAATAAATAGCATTTCTTCAGTACCATCAACACGGTTCATATGTAAAATTAAGGTTATCAAAACCAAACTTCAGTGTAAAAGCCTTAATTTTTTTTTTCACCTATTAGAGTATTATTTTGTTATTTGATGTAACAAAAAGTAACCGCTGCCAAAGGCCAGTCTTCAACACTTCCACCATTAGAGACAATACTCCCTATGTGGTAGATTTCTCTGAAAGCTGTTTCAAGACATTGAAACCCATTTTCCAAAAATTCCTCAGAGAGGATGTGCTTAGCACTCAGATGTACTGGGGAAGCTGCCCTAAAGCAGTCTATAAAGTCTCTAACTAAATGAAATGATAATTTTCCCCAAGAATTTAAGAGGGAAAAATTCTAGATGCCACCTGTCTACAAAAACTCATCACACACATGAAACGTCCACACAAAAGAATGTGAACACCCTAGACTAAAACACCGTGATAGCCTCAGCAAAGGACCACAAAATAAAAGCTGTTGTTTACTTTGGGATTTTATTTATAAGCATAAATTCAATTTTTTATTAATGTCTTCTCATCAGCAAGAAACAACTATCTTGCTTCACCAAATCACCCTGGGTTTATACAATTTTTTGTTCTATACTGGAATGAAAATATGAGCTTTTAAATTCTTAGGCTAAAAAACAAACAAAAAACCCTCCAAAAAACCCAAGAACCACCCATGGAAATCCAATAAGTCAGTGGTTAGAACATGGGAATAGGAAATTAGAATGGATGCCTCAAACAAAAGAAAAAAAAAATCAATCAATTTAAGTTTTCTTTGTAATTTATCCTCCAGGTATCGTCTATTGTGAGAAAGGTGGCTAAGCCAATATGGTACATGTAACTATTCTCTCATCAAAAACTCCATCCCTCATCTGATAAATATTCCCCATGAAAATCAACAAAACTAGCAAGTCTCTATCAAACACAGGATTTCAATTGAATGGTTATTCTTCACCAAGGAAAAAGGGAAAGTTGAGAAGCTCTATTCTAATTACTATATTTATATTTAGTTCATTTTGTCTCTATTTTCTCTCTAAACTGATCACTGTTCCTCAGAATACAAGTATTTTCTGGACTCATGGTTGTCGTCCACACATCCTTTACAAATGCCCTGCATTCTGAAACTATTATCAATAAAATTTTATAATATTCTCACACTACCCTGTATTTTGTTATGCCACCTATTTTGTTCTTTTGTATTATTATTATTATTTAAACTGCTATTTCCTCCTCTGAAGTGCATCAGTTACTATAGAAACAGTTGCATATGCAAACCTGAGTTGAATCCACTAGCATAGAATAAAAAATTATCATTTGATTGAATAGCTTGAAATGCATAATTGGTGGAATAGTGAAATGTAAGAATTTATGTGTTGGCTAAAATTCGTGCCTTGGTTAGAATCAATATGAGGTGCAAATAGTGAAATGTTAAAGGATGATACCAAAGAAAGAAATATCAATGTTTTAAGCATGCTTAATCCTATCTAATATTACCACTGAATTGTGTATTTTATTGGACTGCTCTTCCAGTGAGAGGATTTAAATGTAAAGATTCATTTCACTGCAAAACTCCAGGCGATTTATCATTCCAGTAACTTGTATTAATTTAAAACTACTGGATCAATTTACTACAATAAGTTGTCCTGTGTTGATAAAATGAAATGTATTGGGTCTAAGTTATCAACATTAGGATGCCTAAATTTTCTTTCAGTGCTTTATATACATTAAAGCAACACCAGGCTGGGATTTTTACAATTGATTTTTGACCGATTCCTTCACAGGTTAATATATTAAGATTTCTTTTTTTTTTTTTTTTTTTTTTTTACAGATAAGTGTAGATACAAGCAAATGTAACATATACACATACATACACACATGAAGGAATTCTCATCTGTTTGTAAAATATCCCTTGTCTTTCAGAATTATAAAAATTCACAATTAATCAGCTTCCGTAAGATGCTATAGCTAGTTCAAATAGGAATTGCACTCAGTGGCATCTTAGCTACTTCTACTTTAACAACTAATTACCACAACAATTAGGAACATCCACTAAAAAAAAAAAAGGCTTTTAGAATCTTCCTGCAGCCTTCAATACCCATGAGGGTTTTTATAGGTGACAGAAGCCTTTCAAGCAACCAAAATCAGAGCTGACAGCTCACCTTCTACCAACAACCATGCTAACGAGCTTTTGATGTCATTTCTGTATGGACTACAGAGCCCAGCTCTTCCAAAAACTGCTGCACCAAACCTCCTGTTCAGGTCTCCCCCACAACAGAATACAAATGACTGACCTCAGCGTTTTGCCAGTACTGTTCAATCAGTTAACATTCAAGCCAAGTTGAAGTATTTAAATCATATTTCATTATTTGTTTCACTCAAGAACTACTTAAAGTGAGACTATTAATTACTACTATTTGTGCTGAACTCAAAGAAAAATACTCCAGTGACTTCAAAGAGCTTCGAATCAGGCCCAAAGGGCTTAAATCGGATTTAATTTATTCCTGGACTTTTACTGACCCTCTGCACAGTGATGAATTTAACCCATCTTGAAATTACAAATTAAATAGGCCAAGGATATATTTTTAATGGCGTTTTCAATTTGAAAGTACAATTAAAAATGGCATCTGTGTTTTGATCAATCATTTGGACATTTTTCTGAAATCTTTTCTGGGTCTGTATTATGCCCTATGGGTTTTTTTTTGGTTTTTTTTTTTTTTACATCAGTCAGTTATTTCTGAAGCAGTAGATGATATTGAGTATTATATGCTGATTAAAGAATACACAGTCATTGTCACACAAGTGTGACACAAGTGACAATGACTTTAAATTTTAAGATTAGGCAAACTGATAAAAATAGAAGGGCATAATTCAGGAAACAATTATCCACCTTAGATGAGGGAGTTCTACAGACTTAATTAAAAAAATGTACAGAATGCATTACTGTCAATTAGAGCACACCCTGTGCAATTCATTAAAGCCCTCTCCCCTGTGCAGCAGTGACAAACACTCCATTATGCACTGGAGAAATGAGGCAGAACACAAAGGGGTAATGTCAAATTAAAAGGGACCGACCTGTTCATAGCACAAAATTATATTAGTCAAAAATTAAGGAATCTGGACAAAAGGGATGAAACTAGAAGAGAAAAAAACTGCCTAAGGAGAGGTCTAATTTGTTTACTGAGCAGTTAGAATGGAGATTTACTATGGTAATTAAGCTATTATTCAATGACAAAAAGAAAAAAAGAAGCAATTACTAAAGAAACCCCACTGACACTTGGCCTAAAAAGATACATACCTTGGTAAGAAAGAGAAAGGTGAAATAAACAGCAACAGAACATTCAAAAAAAATATTTTATTTAAAACCAAATGAACCTGTCATCACTTCATTTGCCACTTTCCTGATCTTCTCCGTATTCTTTTTGTGCCGGACTGAAGTATCTCTCTCAGTTCCCACACATACAAGTAGAGACCTTTTTACATAGTTCGGAATTACCTTCCCTGGTTCTTTATCCCTCTTTGACTAGTTTCATTTCCTGGTACTGTTTGGAAATAAAAATGGAAAAAAAAATAAAGATTAATATTCCAGGTCCCATCCATGTAGTGCTAAAAAGCAGCTGTGCCTTCATTGACCTTTCTGGTCTCCTTAATGCAGGGACAGAAACTTGCAATGGAGTCTCTCCTCAGCATCTATCTTCCATATACCTCAGCTAAATTCCAAGGTAAGCAGCCAATTCCAGTAAGAAGTCATCTATTAATACTAAGATGAGCTTTTCCACTCCCTCTAACATATTTCTGAAGTCAAAGTTAATCTAGGTAACTTTACACCAGCATCTTCCAAGTCAACAAACGGCATGTACACATCGAGCACAGCACTCAGATGATGTTTACTATATAAAACAGAAGGAAGACCCATGTGAAAACCACAATCCAGTGCAGGGAAGTCCTGCTCTCAAGCTCTTATGCTTTAACCCTACTTGCCAAGTTATAAACATTACTGTCTATAACAGTTTAAAAGTCAATACTGATTGCTTTTAATCATTTGCCTATTTTGACTTAAAGCTTTAAAATATTATTTTGGTCCTTTCCCTTCCTTTTGCATTTCACTTTTTTCTCCCAAAGCTACTTTATGCTTTTCAGTACCCTACTTGGACAAGTGATAATTGAAAAGCGTTTCCTGTACACAGTTTTACACACAGTCTGCTTAATTTTAGTTACAAACTCCAATACACGGCTATGCAGGCAAGGGATGAATGGAAAAGAGTAAGTTTCCTAACTTGCTTGTTACGAGCAGACGCATTAGTTAAATTCCAATTAAAGGGTCAGTTTAATTAGATAGGGGATTGAATGAGTGTCTAACTGCTATGGCTCCATGAAGGAGCTCATTCTCCTTTTATATACTCCAAAATATATCAAATGCAAATCAAAACAAATTGAGGGAGTGACGGTGATGCATTACTTAGATGCACTCAAATTCAAGCCTAAGGAAAGAGAGATGCCGAAGCTGATCAGTTCCATTGTATTGCTAGTTCAGATAACGGGTCCCCCCAGCACTACGCAAGAAAGTCTCTCAATAGGTCCTACAGTCAGGGACAACTAACTACAAATTGGAATCAGGGAGGAGAACACCTTTCCTTAAGATTTCTCTCAAAATAAATGCATTTCTGAATATAAAAATGTAACAACTAGCCAAGTTACATGAAACAACATTGGAGTACTGCACAACATACTCTGCCCGAATCCTCGTGTCAAGTTTCATAACAGATGATGACAGTCAGACTTACCAAAACCCTAACACTGCAACATAAGCAGGTCAAATAGAAATCCTTGCTATCTATACCACACCAGCTATTTTCACAGCTCTGGATTCAGCATCTCACACCTACAATCTTCAACACCATAACTTCTGTAGCAACAGTACCGCAGCCCTGCATGTGGATATTAGAAGCAACTTAGGTATAAACTACAACTCTAAGCTCAGTCTTTAGCTTGTCTCACTTGCATTCAGATTGCACAGAGGAAAAGGGTAAGTTTGAACCAGAAGCAAAGCAGTGCTCTGTGTCTTCAACTTTACTGATTCCAAGTCAGATATGTCAACGGCCTGATAAAATAAGTACTTCCCATTGGCCTCTGAGCACTAATGAACAGACTGCAACCTGGAGGAAAAAAAAAAAAAGAAAAAGAAAAAAGAGGTGGGGATCACATCATTTAAGTGACTTATGAATGCATATACACAGGTATAACCACACTCTTCCTTCTCTATACTTTTTTTTCTCTGATCTAGGATGGCTCAGATTTAGCAAGAGCATACAAAGACTGAAGCTGGTTCTTACACATCCCAAGAAAAGCTGAGGCTAAGCTACTTAATTAGCCAATATTAAGTAAGCACTTAATAAAAATGAATGTTTGAGCACACATTGCTCAAACAGCAGAAACTATATTACTTTTATTAAAGCATATCATCAAAAGTAAAAGTATTACTCATTTTCTCAAAGCAGAAGTTTTCCAGCTGTAATATTGTGGTGGATATCATATTTCAGCATGTCAACAAACAATTTAGAACAAGAGCAATCCTTAATCTGGCATAATCAAGTCATTTAACATTCTAGGGCCAAGTGCAGTACTCCTGACAAAAGTAGTCTCCTGTAAAACAGTTACTACTCAGGTCAGCTTTAATAGGCAGCATTTTATGAACAACTTGAAATCCTTATCTCTGGTGAAACCTCACAAAACCCAAAGTGGCCTGATTTTGCTGCCATCTTCTAAGAACAACAGTATCACTAAAAAGCTACAAGTCTGCTCAATGACTGTTTAATCATTTATTCCAGGTAAATTTAAATGAAAAAAAAATCTAATTTCTTTTTTTAGCTACTTACTGTAAACAAAAAATTATTTTCATTATGTGTAAGCTAACAAGAATGATCAGAAACTCCTCCGAGTCTCATTTGTTTATATTTAATGAAATTTAAACGCATAAGGATTACAAAAAGGACACTTTTTACAACATTAATTAGGGACACAAAATTCATACTACACAAACGCATTCCCCACTTCTTACTAGGTGTGATTAGCTTCTCACTGCCATTCAAAAACACAAGAACGAACCTTTTTTTTTTTTTCCTCCGCTTCCAAACAGTAATACTTCCAAGTAACAAAAATGCTGCTCCCAAAAAACTCTGAGCACCTTATGGAAGGCCTGAGTCCCTTTGATTTACTGCATACAGTATAGCATTTTCTTCTCTGTCAACGCTGAATGTTTAGTTTCCAGGTCTTGATTTGAAGCTCAGTAACAAAGCCCTTGTAATAAATCCCTCAAAATTTTATTCGCCTCACTCCAAAGCTACAACTCTTCTCCCCTCTAAAGGCCTGCCTCTGTCAGCTCGGTGGCAGCCTGTTTTGGGACTATTTTTTGCCACTTCAGGACAGGTATTCCAGCACCTCCCTTGCCGTCACTCCACAACATCGCTGTCATTTGGAAGTCCCACCCAACAGCTGACGGTGTGGGCTCGCACTCACACAAGTCCCCCTTTTCTCTCAGGAAGGCGATGCAAGTGCCACAGGGCGCCATTGTCACTGAAACTTCTTTAGGTAAAAGCATCACCCCACAGCACTGTGAGACCCCTCCTGCTAGCTGTTACCTCTGTCCCCTCTCCCTCTCACATCGGTGGGTTGTCCTAATCCACCTAGCATTGCATTTTTCCAATTTGGTAGCCTTTTAATGACTTTCAAATACCCTCTTCACCCCCCGAGCTCTCTGTCAGGGCTTTGGTACGCTATCCTCCATAGAGAAGGGTCAGACCCAACAGCGATCCCACTTCCTTCTCCCCTTTAATTCCTCATAGCACCTTATTTGGAAAGACTTTTTCATGATTTAATTGCAAACCAAATGGTTGTGTGTGCAATGTGTTGTCCAAGAAACAGAGTAGCACTCATATCTCAAGTAAGCTTTTTTTAATTGGAAGAATATTTCCTTCTGGGAAATTATAGGTTTCTTCTAGGCTTTAGAAAAAAATCTTATACTGACTTTTTTTTTTTTTCTTCTGTTCAAGTATGTTCTTTATGCATTTTAACACTGACTATAGAAATACACAAACACAAGTCTGTTAAAGACATAGCTGAAAGTTACATTAGTTTGTAGGAGCTTTTGTTGTATTACAAATAATTGCAGAACTTTAAGCCAAATAAGCGTAACAGTTTATCTTTCATTTATGAGATAATGCATAGTCTTTCCTAGCTGGAAAAGTGATCAAATTTGTAGTAAATTAGTTTTAGTTTGAAATGCTGTTCTAGCATCAACTAAGACATGAGAGAAGTCAGGCTGTACCTGATACCACATAATTTTAAGATACATAGAAAATTAGCGTCTGACAATGCCACAGCCCTGGCTGACATGATAGTAGAGAAACAAGTGCCACATAAACAAATAGCGCATGTCAATATCTCATTCTGTGCTGTACCTGGTAAACAATGGCTGTACTTTACAAACCCATACATAAACCAGATATCTGCTGTTTTTATCACAGAGCTACAAAAGCGTTTTCACAAGCTGTTTCTAAAACTGTTTTCCCACAATAGGACCTTCAAAAATCATTTGTCTTAATCTTGCCAAGGCAGAGAGGTTGTGAGTACAACTGTGTGAATACAAGTTTTATTTGGTTAGAAAAATAACCTTGTATTAGTAATAAAACATACTATTTGTATCTTGCTAAATCCACTGTGAAACCATCTAATATTTCCTTTATCAAGTTACAGTCAGTCATTCTCACATGAACATTTAGAAGTAAAGGCAGTTTCAAAGTAATTTTGGGTAACACCTCCTGTGACTGTTTAATACCCAGGTTTCCCCCAGTGCTTGCTCCAGGTGCCTGCGCATTCTGCCTGAGAATTGAGAGTCACTCCTTCCAACCCTTTCCGTACACACAGCTAACTGTAACACAGATTTCAGCTCCTCCTATATTCTTACCTGCTGATGATTACATAAACACCACGAAGCCCAAGAGTCCAACAAAGCGCTTGCTGTTAAACCAGCTTAATTTTATGAAGTCCTTTCACACCGTGCTTTAGCTAGTTTAATAATTAGAATTTTACTGTTTCATCGATTAAACGACATGGCTATTCACTAAATAGCACTAGCCAATGCAGTTAGTCATAATCTCTGCACTACGATACCATTTGTCTCCCAGAACAATCTGCTACTTTCATTCAAGTACAAGTAAGATTTTGCTCAACTTGGAGACTACCAGTTACTCAACCTGTTTCTACTCCTAAAGAATATTAAAGCGTATCCTGTGGTCTTAGCAGGAGATCTGATCTCGCTCTTCACAACCACTGAGAACTCCCTTCATTGAACAGTGCTGGTCTCTGTAAGAATACATCCATAACAATATACCATACAAACATTCGTGGTCCTACCATCATTAAAAAAAAGGCTGATTTCCATGATTTTAAATGCAGAATGGAACTGGCACATAAGGTGAATTTCACTACTAAAAAGAATGGCAAGTCTATATATATCACAGGTGTCCTCACCCAGAAGTAGTTAAAATCTCCCTGACAATCTTTCTGTTGATTTATATGACAACTGAAAGTATTCCTGAACAATTTTGTAGCAGTAACTGTTTAAGAGTCTCTGCTTCAGTTGCAGCAGAGTTGGCAATTTGCTTACCTGTATCATTAACCTAATTATTCTGCTCATCTACTGCCAAGATTTCCCCTGCTGTCCCTGGTAACTTTCTCTCGAAGGCACAAAAGGCTTTGTAGCTTTTTGGGAGGGCAAAGGTTAAGCATCTTTTAAAACAACTAAGTAAAGGGAAGCTCTTTGAAGTGTGATTGTATGTCTTTCCACTCTTGTCAAATGCGAATTCATCAGTTTGACTTAGTTACAATTATTCAACTTACTAGTAAATCCAACAACGGGTTGGGGTGGGGTGGGGGTGGGGGCGTAGCAGACTTTGACATAAGGTATATTTGTATATTTTAGGCCCATACTTAGGATCTAACGTCCAAGCGTCTAACAGCTGATGCCAAGAACACAATTAGGAATATCAGTCAGGATAACAAACGGGAGGAAGAAAGAGGTGCAAGTACAGGAACAGGAATTCTTGATCTAATGAAGGCAAAAGGGATGAAAGACATCATGATTTCCATGCGGGCATCTCGCGTACCCATAGACGAGACCACCATTTTCAGTGAACATTTACCCGTAGTGATTTACTGTCCAAGCAGCCAGTTGCAGGCTGCAACAGTTCTCATGAGAGATGCAAAAGCAGAGGCCATCTGCTGATGTTTTGTTTATATCCAACATAGTTATAAATATCCTTCAGATTACCACTCAAAAGTATTTTTGCTTAATCAGAAATCATTAATTTTGCTGATTGTAGTCCGCCAAAGAGTCTACGCAGTGAAGCTCAATATACTAGATTTGTATCATGAGTACACAGCTAGCAAAGCATATAATTTTTACCCTCATTACAAAGAAAAGCAACCCAACAGCTAAGATGCCATTTAATCACTAAAGCATGTTAAAAAAATAATCATATCAGTAATATGTTTTTATTTTGCAGAGAATAGCACTGAGCAGTAGTTATGCTGAATTATGGTTTGTTCATTAAATTATGGATCTTCTTCTATAATTACATAAAACATTCTCTAGAAAGATACATTACACAGCTCGGTTAACAGCGATGATTTTGATTTGGAAAATAATACAATTCATCTTGGAGAATGTATTTGACCAGGTTAAATATTATTCAGAAAGTAAGACGTGCTTCCCTTTCTTATATGCAATGTGACCTATTTTACATTAAATTGAATGACTTCACAAGGGATACAGGATAGACCCCTAAGTCAGTGCAATATGCAAAAAAAAAAAATTAAAAAAAAAAAACCACATTGCATATTTATCAGGAGAAAATTATTTCTTCCCCAGATGAACGCAGAATTTCTAAAGGGGATTAGGAGGCGTTATGGGAGAAATATTGCGAATGCATTAATTGAACACAAATTTGCCCTTTACTTCTTGACACTTCATTTGGAAAACACCAGGTAGGTGTTAATTAAGATAACAAGTGACCCATACTTTTCATCTTTTGCTTTAATGACTGATGAGAATTTATGAACTTTAATACCACTTCTTCACTGATGCAGAGTTCAACATAGAAAAAGAGAGTAACACACACCTAATTTTAAAAAATAAAAAATTAAGTCTGACTTTTGATTTCAACAGATGCCTCAAAAACACAGGCAAAAATGAAATCTACTTCCACATCCTGGGAAGCAGATGACAATATATCATTTTACAGAAAAACTGTCAGCTGATTACAGGTTTTTGGGAAGACTGTTCTCGCCAAAGGCAGGAACGCTCTGCGCTGCACGTAGGAACTAGTATGCCCAAGAACATCTGTACTGAAATGGAGGGTCTACATTTATCTGGTAAAAATTTCCATTAGAAAGCAGAGTCCTACCTCTCTTCTAATCTGAATATTAGAAACAGAAAGATGAACACTGGCTTATCACCTGAAAAGGACCTGCCAGCTACTTCTGCACATGGGCTTTATTCCCTTGCCATTGACATGAGCTTATTTATCTCAAGGAGCAAGAAAGGAGAATAAATTACCCCTTTTGCAATCATAGCAATTTAGCTTTGCACTTCTCTTAAAGAATCAAGACTTAAATTGATAACAGGTATTCTTATTTTTACAAAACGTCTACTTCAAGACAACAACATATCAGACATACTTTACTCGCTGAACAAAAATACCAAGTATTTTTCCAGTGTCTGTATTGTGGTCTCAGCTGTATTTCTGAATACTATCGTTTCTTGAATTTAATATAGCTCCATGGTTGTGGAGCTTGCAGAACTTGGAAGGCAGGCAGGCCGGCCATTTTTAGAGCACACCAGCATAAAATGACTCAAAAATAAGCTTTTGTTTCCTTATATAAGATAGTTTAGTAATCATTGGTTTACTGAGAATCATCACTGGCTTCTATCTAGATAACTTAAGCTAGTGCTTCTCAGCAGAGCTCTTCACATAAAAATTCAGTAGTTTAAGTAATTTCCCACTTACCTATATCCCCAAAATACATCCTGTTCTGCATTTACCTTTTTACCAGAAGAAATGGAACAACATTTATGTTCCACCTTAGCTCCAAAATGTGTGAATATTGTATAGCACCATCTAAAGATACATTTAACAGTGCCCAGTTGCAGCAGAAAGATTGAAAACTTCTGCCACGTTTTTTTTTGATGTTGAGGATTTCTTTGTGGCTTTTATTTATTTATTGAAGGAATATGCAGATAAGAAGCTTAAAAAAAAAATATTATTGTAAACTCCAGTCACCTAACTGCTGGTAGAAATGGCGTCTTACCAGTAAGAGGCTCTTATACATTGCTGAGTATGGACTGGCTGAAGCAAGAGGGTAGCCTCCACCCTGGTGTCGTGAACATTAGTGTCTCCCATTGCCCTTTTTGTAATGACTACCATCTAGATTAGCTCCAGGAAAACACGGTCACATACCATATTAAACCATCATGATGTACATTTACAAGTCATTTGGCAAACTTCCGGTCTCCGTGGACCTTTGTCTGCCTGAATTTATCTGCAATTTGCATATTGCTCATCAGTACATTCAGCACTAGAGTTTTCTTTGTAATTAGTTCTTTTAAGAGCATCAAAGCTTTAGAAGACATATATTCATTTGACAGTTTTCTAATTGCTTTTTATGTTGTCATCTTTATGGCAAAGGAGCTTTATGATCTTAAAGCTCTAAAACATTTTAATTTTTTCTAGGACTTGATATTAAAGGGCTAAGAACTGTGGTCAGATTAAACAAGTCTAGCTAATTTGAAGACACATGAGGTCTTCCCAATGCATCAGTTCAGTCAATCAGACATTGTTAACCCTTTCTGTGACCAGACTCCACAAAAATATGACAAGCCACACCTTGCCCTTTGACAGTAAAGATTTGCTTCATATTTATTGCTGTCTAGACCAGACTAGCTGTAACGATAATCAGCTGGGATCACTCTAGGAAATTTATTACGCACACTAGCAAAATTCATTGTCAAGCAGATTGTTTTCTTCGCACCCATATTATATAACTTTTTTTTTCCCCATCAGTTGCCTGTGCATATGCCTGACAATACTTTTTTCTTCCCTTTGCAGCGTTTGCCCCACTTACTTGAGGGCTCTCCCCTCCATTAATACTCATTGGGGTCATTTTCGTCAGTCTTAATAAAAAAGCTCCACAAGCCTTTTGCTCCAATAGCACTAATCAGTTTTGCCATTTGACTTTCAACCTTTTTATTAACAAAGGCTGGGCTGTCATTAGCAATTCAGCAGAACAGGAGCTCAGTAGATCGAAGCAGATGGCGCTGAGCGTGCTCCATTGCCATGCCCATTTTGAAAGTTTCAGAGTTTCACTTTAGATTACACTTGTTCCAGACTGAGCATCCCAAACACCCACTCAGTTCAAGGCTGTCTGAAGGAGCAATGAGTTTAGACCTTCACATTTCCATTATGGATCAGAGAGCATTAGGTGAGCTACCTGTCTGACATTTTCCAAAAAAGATCTAGTTCATGTGCACCGTATAAATCAAAACCTGCCAGGGAATAATGCTTCAAAACTCTTTCTCAAAACTGAAGTACTAACAAATGTGCAGGCAAATACTCACATAATAGCAAAAAGAGGTGTTCAAGGCCAGGCTGGACGTGGCCTTGGGTAACCTGGTCTAGTGGGAGGTGTCCCTGCCCATGGCAGGGGGGTTGGAACTCGATGATCTTCAAGTTCCTTTCCAACCTAAACCATTCTATGATTCTATGAAAAGGTAAAAAAAAAAAAAAAAAAATAAAGCCTCCCAGATTATAAGAACCACAACCACAGCAGAGATAGATGCACTACTACTAACAAATTTGGTTTTTTGATGTGGATTTTTGTTTTGGAAGTTTAACTTGAGGCAGTGAACCTTTATTTTCTGATCCCCATATATGATTTTCTTTAGGCTCAGTCAGTTAAAAAATGTCTTCAGTATTAGTAAATGCTGTTTCTTGCTCGCCATTTTATGATTTCAGCAATGGCTGCATTACACGAGTTTTGAACATAGTTCTCATTTATGTTCATTGTCCTGTCCAAACTTTCTATTCACTTCCATTAGTGTACCTCTGATTTTACAAGGTCAGTTATTTTCAGTGGGAAAAAAAAAAACCAACCACCTAACTACCAAACCTCCTCAGGACTCAAAACATAGTTGCAAACATTTTCAGAAAAAAGTATATTTTTTAGTTTTTAATAGGAAATTATTTGCTCTTGCTCCATTTACTGAAGGACAGGGTAAAGCCACCTAATGAAAAGCAGATTTTTATGAAGCTACGGAATAACAGGATTGTACCTTTTTTTTTTTTTCTAAATCCAAGATTGGATTCATCCAGCCATCCAAATCTCTAATTTTTAGCTTAAGAGAACAAACAATTTCAACAACAATATAAATTGTTTAATGTTGGTATTTTCTAAGCAAAGGTTATATGAGATGAAACTTATTTTTGTGAGAAGAATTTTAACTGATACCCAAGACCTTGCCAAACTTTCTGCTCTTTGCAAAGTCTACCACAACTGGTTAGTTCAAGTCTGTTGTGAAATACTCAAGATAAAGAATATTTAAAACACTGTCTCACATTGTTGTATGTAGTGGCAGATGAAACATGGAATTGGGTTATAAAGAGACAGCTAGTGTGAACCTGCAATTCAAGAAGTCTTGTTAGATCTAATGATTTAATATTTACTAAACAATGCATCTCTGAGAAAAAATGAAAAGCTTTGGAATTTACTGCAACGGGGTAAATTCCAAGTCCTTGCCCATGTCAGAGACCATTCCACTCTTTTCGTATCTTTTAATTTCACTGCTGGGGTATTTTCATAGTTTATCACATAGTTTATGCAGATAAACAATGCTTTTATTTTCCCCTTCCCTTTCTTTCTTTTTTAGAAATGTGGAATAGAAACTGAATTGTTACAGAAATTGTTGTTGTAAAAAATCTATTCACAAAAGCCATATTTCATTTCATACCTGAGGCATAAGGGACTGGGGAAAAAAACCCAAACAAAAACACCACCAAAAAAACCAACCAAAACCCACAAACATACCTGTGATTAACTGCTTTGACAGAACAAAACCATCCTTTTTAATGACCTCTACATAACCGTCACCTATTCACTCACTGCATGTAATAGATGCAAGTAGATTATTTACATGTGAAATAGCTAGTATTGTTAAATGGCACCCATTTGTCAATCCGTGTGCTCTTGCAAGTCTCCGTATATCACAATTGCATAAGACATTCTTGAAAATGTTTGAGGTCCCCTGAAAGCTATTTGCAAGAGTTATTATCCAGTGTCACAAACATCTTGTACAGAATGGGAATAATTTGTCTATCAGGCATTGTATAAGCAGTTCTTCCCTACACTTCAAACTTCGACTATTTAAATTTCCATATTACTGTTGAATCAAAGTTAGAATGTACTGATACTTGTCTTGTGAATAACCCATTTTTCTTCTAAGCAAAAGGACAACAGAGGTCTCAACAACTGTTTAATAAATTCCTGTAGAACAGTAATGCTATTACGGAAATAATTCCCGTCATAAAAGGTGATTTGAGTGTGAAAGCAGCCTTACAAATGGCTTCAGAGCCTCTTATTGGGGATACATTCAGTAAAATCAAATGTAACCTGAAACAGATCCCCTAGACAGTACATAAACATAATTTTATTTTCCTTTCCCGATTCATATGTAGAAAGGTACTCCATTTGCACGTCTACAAAATTAAAGAAAAAAGTTGACTTAGTCACAAAAGACTCTGGGATTAAAAAGTCCAGATTTACTAAAATACGGCAAAAATTAACATCCAGATCTTCAATCAGTGCTAATCAGAATAGTTCCATTGCGGTCCAATTTATGCCAGCTAAGAATCTGACCTTAAATTTAATGATCTCATTGGTAATGAAGCAGAAAGATGGGTTTACAAAATCAACAGTGAGGAAACAGAAGAAAAAAGAAAGAAAGAAATATTCTGGCAGCAATCCAGCATTCATAACTGAACTAATGTTCAATTACTGTGAAATGCTTTATGGAAATAAATGTTAGTTCTACATGAATCCCAAATGAGTTTATTACAATCAGTGCTATTAAAATGATTAAAATAAAGTGTTACTAATATGCCAAACAACTGTGATTGCAGTTTCATAAAACTAGTGTTTAATATCCATCAGAGATAAAAGATTTTTTCTGTAATAACTAAACATAATGATGTGTCTAAATCATTTGAAATTATGACATTGACGATAATGTTAATTAGCCTTTTAGAAGGAATTAACGTAGTACAATGTGTAAAATACAGTAGAATACCTAAAGGTTACTTAAATAGCACAAAACTTACAGGTTACAAAAATAGCACAGAACAGCAAAATAAAAATAATTTCATCATAGAATCATTTGCTTGATTTCTTTTTAATTTTTTTCCCCCCAAAATCCAAAGTGTTTATGAACATATTATTTTTGCTTAGAAATTTTGGATTATTATGGTACTCAAAGCATTGAATTCAGCCACCATTTTCAGATCCCTAAATGACAGCGTAAAGAAAAAAAATAAAGTACTTACACAAATATACAGTATTAATAAATAACAGTTCATCTTAGGAGGGGAAAACATAAAATTATGTGAATCTGTTCAGTCTGAATATTTCAAAGAGCCTTTTCCAATGGAGAATAACACATTTTGGTTAGAGGATGATGTGCAATTTTATTAGCAAATATATTTATGAAGCAGTTCTACAGGCGCCACAGTCAGTGCTACAGTTTTCTTCATGAAACAGGTTTTACTTAAAACACACACAACTTAGCAACAGATTTTAAACATAGCACATCTACGGAGTTCACAGTTGAAGCAGAATTGGAAGACTGATATCTACACCAAAGATGGCCCAGCTCATACTTTATTTTCTAAGATTTGTTTTTCCTCAAGAAATGGGATTGTATTAAGCATTTAGTTTCCTACTTAATTTGGAACTGCGTCAATTTAAATACCATCCTTGCTGTGAGAGTGCAGAGTTAACTGCAGGCATTTCATGTATATATATATAAAAGTATATATATATATTTATATATCTCTACACCAGAGTTAAGTATCTGTGGACATCTTGAGAAAGAATAATTTTTTTTCCACAATCAGTGATAAAGCTGCAGCTAACTGACTACTAGTAATAGTAACTATTTCATTTAGTGTCTTTTTTGTTTCTTGGTTTCAGCTTTACTTAGTATAAATACTCTAAGTGCGCCAACAAAGAAAGATACACATTTCCACCCTTCACAGCCACCTGATGGATGCATTACTTTTACGGCAATCTCTTGTGGAACAAAGTTTTCTAGTCCTGTGGTCCGATAGTTGAACTGTTGTTTACCAGATTACTTTCTTGCAGCTTTACTTCCACAATTGTTTAACAAGTACTGTAACATTTTTTCATCATGACCTAAAGAACTTGTTATTCTGCCATGGTTTCTTTAAAAACAGCCTTTAAAGAAATACCACATAAGCAGGCATAGATCCTCTTCCCTTTTGCTGAATGGAAGGTGGTTCTGAAGTCTCTGAAACTCAGATAAACAAGTGACTAACAGCAAAACTGTATCGTTTTTAGACAAGTTCTCTGAAAGGACAGATGTCTTATACGAGTCTGCTAAAGTCATAAAAACAAAAGTGACATTAGACAAATACTCTTCTTTCAGCCAAATTCACTTCCCACTCAATAAAGAGATCAAGCGTTCGCCTAAAACATGACGAGCATACCACATAAGAATTAGATGAGGATGGCAGATGGATGAATGCATCAGAAAGTTCCCACAATCCTTCCATGCCAGAAAAGTCATGTATCATTTCATTCCACAGTCAAACATAGAAAGTCACTTAAGAGAGACTGGAAATGACGAAGGGATGAGGACAAGAGAAGTTATTTTGGGTGCATGACTGGGACCTCAGTGTCCACAACACAGAATAGCAACTCGGTGACATCCCGCTATTCCAGCATGTTGATGGACCAGAGACAATGGGGCTCCTGCTTTCTGCTGGCATTGGCACCAGCTGTGAAAGGTGGATTTTATCTTATTACCTTCCCTTCTCACATTTGCATACTTATCTCACCTATTTTGTAAGTTATGTCTGTGGATTTTCCATTCTCTGCAGATTATTAAATAGTTTCTCTAAGTGAGCGAGAAAGAAATGCTACTTAGTTCATGTCCTATGATTTATTTTTAAAGCCAAACCACATTCACTGACAGGTTTATAGTCAAGTTGAAAAAACAAACCTTTTTGAGGGAAGCAGAACACAAGTCATTAAGATTTGTGTTTTTTGAAGGCTTTTAGTGAAGTCATGTATTTTACATTACACAATAACTGAATAGAATACAGGCTTCTTGAAACAGCAGCTGAAACTCAGGACTCCCTACTCACAGGTGATTGCTAGTCTAACAAGTCATTCCATCTCATCTGCTTCTTTCTGTATTGTAAATGAATTATTTGCTGTACATGGACAGATTGACCAGAAAAGATATATTTCTCCCTCTGAAGCCCATCTATAGTTGCCAGCTAATATACTCTTCTGAAAAACAAGAGACATGAATCTCTGCTTCATGAGACCAAGAAGTTAATTGAATCGCTACTTTCTACCTCCTTTGGCATCTACAAAATTCAGTAAACTCACCAACGCTTTTCTCCTACACTTTGAAAAGTTGCTGTGACTCAACTTCCAAGACAGGAGGAGGATGAAATTAATTGATAGACTGCAACTCCAAGTCAAGTCAGGAAACTGGGGCTTTGCCTCAACAAGCTTTATTATTCCAGAAAGGGGGCCCAGCACCGGGCTACCCTACGTCAAACCTACCTGCAGAGGCAGAGGCCTAATAGAACATCTCTGTCAAACAAGAAGGTTTCCCTGCTTTTGCTCACAATTCGTTCACGATGTCAGAGACAGGTCATGAGAGTAACTGTGATAATTGTGAGTACTATGGACTTACAAAAGAGTTCAGACATCCAATGGCAACAAGCTAACTTCTAGGAGAGACATTTCAAACAGTTCTCTTTCTATTGAAGGACTAAAAGAACAACAACAACGAGATCTATAAAGTATAGCAGACTCTTCAGAAAGGTTGATTCCTGTAGAGTGAAAGTCATAAGTAATTATTATTGCACTTAATTGACTAGAGCAGCTGATGTTGCCTATTTTTTTTTTTTTTAATCTTAATTGCAGAAACTAGTGAAAAAGTCCTCCAACCAATATGACTAAGAAAGTATAGGAGATGGTTTACCAATGTGTTTGTCTACTGCCCTGAATTTTGTGTCCTTTCATTAGGTTTTATGTCCTACTTTTTTGTAGTGACAGAATACAGAATTCTGACATTGAGCTAACCGGAACACAGCACGTCTGAGCACTATTAGCAATGCCAATGTATGTTGGAGTTAAATAATTCTGCTTCCAGACAACATTTAGATCTGACCAATACAAGCTATTTCTAAATGCAGAACACACATAACATTTTTTCCTCAGTCAGTGCTCTTCAAATTTAAAATTGCCTTATGCGACAAGTGTAGTATACTGAAAGTGATTGCAAATTGCCAGAAGAGAAGATTCCAAGTACACTTCAAGAGCTGTTCAGACATACCAAAAGCTTTGAAAACTGTTTTATTTATACACATTTTTTTTTTAAATTATATTATAGGATTGTTTCTTCTCAGAGAAATTTGCACTACGTATTTTCTAGTTAAAGACGTAATTAGCACTGCATAAGGACAAACATTGTTTTGCAAAGGACTGGGATACAGAAAAGTGTTCCAAATTGAAAAAGATTTTCATGATTCAAAATAGCCTCTGAAAAGAGTCCATTGGAGACAACTGAAACTCGTCTTTTCCGTGTAGTCATTTCATAACACCAACAGGAAAAAAATGAATCATTTAAATGAATAGCAGTTAGAATAAAGCCAAAATGTCTTGTTCTGAAAACAATGTAAAAAAATAGAACACTGTAGTGTTGAAGTTCCCCTTTTCCTCTCCCCTGTCTAGGATTTTTGGTCAAAGTTATATTTGGAGAAAACGTTTCATTAAATGCAACTTTTTTTTTTTTTCCAATCCCCATAGTCACACAGTCAACACCAAAATTTTTGGAGCTGTGATTTTGATAAAGTTTTAATCACAACCATGTTACTGAGATAATTCATATGAAAGGCCACTAACACCAGAATATACATTTGCCATTCTTAAAATACCATTGATATTTAAAACAAAAAAATCCAAACCAGTCCTCATCCCACAGTGGTGCAGAACCAGTAGCACACACACACACACACACAAAGAGAAAACAGAGAGCGCAGGACACTGATAGCTTGGAGACTTAGATTCAAACCTGGAGTCTGAACAAAGGTCTCTCTCATCTCATGGAACCACAATCTAAGCTGGACTTCAGAATCAGCTGTAGGCCAGTAAATAATGTTTTTGGCATTGCTAATAAAGGACTATGGACATTGTACAGAACCAACAGTACCAGATCTGAGAGCTGGGATGGTGTTGCCATGGCCCCAGCTGGGTTTCGTCGTGATAATAGCTGTTAAGTGGGCAAGTTATCATTGTTGCCTCTGCAGGCACTGGCTCCAGCAGAGCTGGATATGCAAAAGGCCTGACCCTCTCCAGATCATCCCTGAAGAACCACCAGCAAGCCCCATGGACGCCCAGGGAGGCGCTGGGACAACTTGCACACCTCCTCTGAGCACCAGGGAGAAGGATGCGTGCTGGAAGGAGGAGACACCCCAATAAGCTCAAGCAAACCGAGACTGAGGAAGAAGGGACCCCACAGCACCTGCACCCCACCCCCACCCCACCATCCTGACACTGCTAGACTTTCAAGGAGCACCAGCACTCTTAGGAGAGGGCATCACAAGGGTGAGCCAGACAAACACCAGAGAAACAACATGTGCTCCCTTTTGCCAATAATATTTTCAGTGTAACAATTCCTTTTTCCCACATTTTCTCTTGACCATTGTTTAATTATTTATCCTTCAAGTGAGGTTTACCTTTCAAACTCTCAGGTTATTAGCCATTAAGGGATAATATTCCTTTGCATCCTCTAGTTTTGATCAGGAGTAACATTCTGTATCAAAATCACCAATAGCATTAAGAGAAAAAAAAAATTAATCTATTTTAATTGAGTTTTTCTGATGAAACATCATGTAGCAGAAGAATTTCAACTTAGATCTGATTCCAACTGTAAATTAAAATGATTTCATAGAATTAGATGACGAAGTAAGGGAAAAGTATACTTTAGAACATTAGACAAAGTAAAAATTGGCAACAGTTATCTGGAGACACATTCAGTTCAGTTTTTTAGTTTGTGTCAACACCCTTACACTTATGAGCAGCCCAACATTAATATATCAAAATTTTATGGTTAAGAGGAAACAAATCCATTAAAAAAACCCCAAACTTGCAGTGTCAGATTGCCAAGAAAGTTGTTAGAAAGAATGAAGCTTAAAAATAAAAAATTAAATCCATGGGAAACATCCAAAAAAACCTTTTAAAATGCTAACGATTTGAATTGTTACATAGCATTAGTAAAATTATAATTCATAAATGGAGACAAAACCCACAGAAATATAAACATATAGAGTATTTGTGTATTTTTATATTTTCTGAGCTTTCAGAATCATGGAATATTTTTAAGAAAGAAATGACAGGCACAAAATAAGTGTATACAATTGTAATAAGTTTCTCTGCTGTGGAAACAATGTTACTCAGCGGTAAATGGAAGTAAAAATAATTATTTCTTGCCAAAATAAATTCAACTTTACATTTTATCATTCCAACAGTTTTATTAACAAGATAACAGTATTTTGTTCTTACAACTTTGAAAGCAGAACCATGTGAATTAATAGCTAATTCAGATTTAAAATTAATGAGCTTTACTGCGTTGATTTTTTTCCAATTTTCTTGAATAGTATTTCCTTTAAATAGTCTTTCACATAATGCACAATCTTATAAGTCCCAATTGAGTAACAATGAAGTCTCGTTAGTCTTTGTCACCTCATAATCATTCATGCTGCATTTTAAGCAAGCAACATAAATTGCTGCCTTGGGAAATTATTTTGGAGTTATGGAAGAAATATGTGCCAGCTTAAGTTTTAGTTTGTTCTTGTAAAGCATTTTATACTAAAGAAGTTTTACTGGGCATACAAGAGTGTTTTCTCATTAAATTACATATTTTTTCTGCTCAGTGTGGGTTACTTCTCACATATGTTAAATCCTAACTGCCCACCTACTTCATAACAGCTCTATTTAAAAACAGCATTTTTCACAGAGGTGATAATGTCAGATTTTGTTTATTTCTTTATTTTAAAGGAACACTTCAAAGGAATTCAAAAGAAGAAAAAAACACAGGTGGAGAGAATTTTTCATGAGGAAGGGATTTCACAGGGCACATGTTTGTTTTGAGGGGTTTCTTTAATTTTCCCTGTGCCTCATTGTCAAGTCATCTGTTTCTGGCATTTTGACAGGAAATATAATAGAATTAGGCCTATGTTTGTTGACCTACCAATTAAACAATATTGACAATTAAATGAAAAATCTACCTCTGGGCAGAGGGCCAGCACAAATCTTACGTACCAGTTAAGTGCCGTGTATGACCCATTTTGAGACTAGATGGTAGCTAAGTGATGTGTACATCTCGCACTGCACAAATTAACCCTTAATGGATGCTTTCATTTTACATCAAGATCCACGTTTTATCCTTCAGCAGCATACAGTTAATAATATCTTGTTCCATGTAGTTCCCTATCTTGGCATTAGTTTTAATGCTACAGGGTCAGAACATGTTTTTCCAAATCCAGTCAATCTCCATCACTAAACATGGAAAGAGATCTACCACTGTATACAATACCAAGTCACTGTAAATAGGAGAGGTGCTTACTTCAGAGTTGGAGTCAGGGCAGATAGTGAGCAAAATTTACAGAGCTAAAGCCAGAAGATTAGTTATGGTTTTTCAAGGCATTTGAACTAAAAGAAATTAAAAAAAAAAAAAAGGTATTCACAACAAACCCCTTGTTTTGCTGGACAATTCCCTAACTATTTGAAGTCTGAAGGATCTGTTCCTGACCAAAGTGTAATCAGCTACGTCATTCCCATATTCTTAAACATTTGCAAAAGAAAATTTTCAAAGAGCCAAGGCTTCCTATTGAAATGTCTTGTGAAAGAGGAAGAAAGTATCTTTATGCAAGAATTTGCAATTATTAATTGGCTTCACTTTTAATTAGTTAATGATCCCATTCAGCTGTGATCAAAGCACAACAGCTAGATAATTCAGGATAGAAAATGGAGTTAATTTACTTAGATATGATACTACTTTCCTAATGACTTTATTTCAATGGAGTTTCAATTAGTTATCAGGTTATTCTACTCATTAGTCCAACAAGATGTCTGCAGGCAATTAACATGTCACTCCTCATGAAAACAGAACATATATTTTTTCCAGAGGGACGTCTTTAAGATTTATATTACTGAGATTTTTTTAAAAAAGTTTATGGAAAAACTAATTAAATATTGAAGCTCAATGAATTGGCCATTTATTTTTGTTTATTTAGGGGGCTAAACAATTATAATTTTTTTAAAAATGTACCATTAGTAAGAAACATTTATTGATACGTCAGTTAGTTTTCAGTTCTTCTTGCCAGACAAGGATTTCCCTTATCTAGTCAAACACAGACCACACACACAACTTTAAGACTAGACCACAAATCACCACATTCACGTTTTGTAACAGCGATATTCTCTCAAATGGCTAAACCATATCCCTGAGCAGTGATAAACCCCTAGGAATAGTTAAGAAACAGAAGCTATAACAATTACTAAATCAGAATTTATCAGACAGTTGAAGTCAATGGACACTTTAT